>NC_081841.1:164747323-165068712 GCF_963259705.1 Myotis daubentonii
GCTGCGCTTTTTTTTAACTGCTCAAGCTTGTTTTTGTTTTGGCTTCTACACTCCTGTGGCTGCGTATTCTCCAACATTAAATAAACAGCCTGCATCCTCCAGCTGGATGCCTGCTTTTGGAGAAATGTTTGTCTTTTTATGAAACAAGTCCTAATGAAACTTGGTCCAATTACACAAACTTATTAAATATTATATGAATAACACTGCAACCACCACTGATGTACGTTGTGAATCATCCCTGACTCGGCTGACAATAAATATCTATTCCCCCAGACAGATGAGCTTTTGCAGATGGCTACCTCTGCTCCTCAGCTGGCTGCTGCTCCCTCGGAAAGCTGACTTGGCTGCACAGCCACAGAAAATACAGCCTAACCAGGATGCTGGTGAAGACCGAGGCTGTAGCAGAGCAGGAAGGAGCATCCATCACAGGCTGACGTTTCTTCCCATGTACAGGTGTAGGGAGGAGATGCAGGGTAACAGCGGGAGCAAAGTTTATCTGACAGTTTTATTATTATTTTTAAACAAACTAGGGGCCCGGTGCACAAAATTCGTGCACTGGGTGTGTGTGTGTGTGGGGGGGGTGTCCCTCAGCCCAGCCTGCCCCCTCTCACATACTGGGAGCCCTCAGGCGTTGACCTGCACCACCCTCCAATCACAGGATCGGCCCCTTGCCCAGGCCTGACGCCTCTGGCTGAGGCGTTCGGCCCGGGCAGCGGGGACCCGCAGTGGCAGTGGGGGTGGGGGGAGGGGGCCGCAATCACGTGGGCTCCACCCCTGCCTCTGCAGGATGTCTCTGGCTGAGGCGTCCGGCCCGGGCAGCGGGGACCCACAGCTGCAGCGGCCCCACGATCGTGGGCTTTGCTTTAGGCCCAGGCAAGGGACCCCTAGCTCCCGGGACTGCCAGCTTCGACCGTGCCCAGCTCCCATTGCTGGCTCCACTCCTACTTCCTGCTATCACTGGCCAGGGCAGCAAAGGCACCTTATTCTCTGATCATGGCTGGGGGGCAGGGCAAAGGCAGCCCCAGGGCCGCCTTTGCCCTGCCCCCCAGCTCTTAGCTCCCCCCTGGGTTTCCGATCACTGTCAGTGGCAGGGGGCTTCTTCCTGCTTTCCCTTTTGCCTCCCTGCATTGTGCCTACATATGCAAATTAACCGCCATCTTGTTGGCAGTTAACTGCCAATCTTAGTTGGCAGTTAACTGCCAATCTTAGTTGGCAGTTAATTTGCATATAGCCCTGATTAGCCAATGAAAAGGGTATCGTCGTACGCCAATTACCATTTTTCTCTTTTATTAGTGTAGATACCCTAAGGGTTGTGCTCTTGAAGATAGTCAACCATCCAGGTAGAATTTACATAACTTTCTAACTTTCCCTGAGAGATTGCTTTTAGAACATGTCTTGATTTGTATTATTCCACATATGTCAGTGGAGTCTCATCTTGTTCCTTTTAGGGTGGCTTTGATTTCTGGAAATAGCCAACATTAGTTTGCCATTACAGTTACCTTGATGTTTTTTAATGATGATTGAGATGTGACTCTGATGTGACAAAATTGATTTTTATTTGGATTTTGAAATGGTTTTAATGACAAGCAGGTCAAACATATCGACAGCCCTGTTGGTTTATATAAACTTATAGATTTATAATTTCTGCATTTTTTTAAAGGTAAAAGCTCACTTGAAGAAATGCATTCTAGGCTGCTTAGTTAAATGCTAATTATATTGCCTGAATACATCCTTTGTGTGTTGTCAGGAAGTTGTGGGATTAACCAAAGGCTCAACTTAAAAAAATTTTCTTTAAAATTTCAGTTTACATCCAATATTATTTTGTATTAATTTCAGGTGTATAGCATAGTGGTTAGACAATCATACACTTTACAAAGTGTTCTCCCTGATGTTTCTTTTCTTTTTTTTTTTTTTAAATATATTTTATTGATATTTTACAGAGAGGAAGGGAGAGAGATAGAGAGTTAGAAACATCAATGAGAGATAAACATTGATCAGCTGCCTCCTGCACACCTCCTACTGGAGATGTGCCTGCAACCAAGGTACATGCCCTTGACCGGAATCGAACCTGGGACCTTTCAGTCCTCAAGCCAACGCTCTATCAACTGAGCCAAACCAGTTAGGGCCCTGATGTTTCTAGTACCCAGCTGACACCATATATAGTTATTGCAATATTATTGACTATATTTTCTATGCTGCACTCTACATCCCCATGAGTGTAAGTACCAATCTGTACTTCTCAGACCCTTCGACTTTTTCACCCTTTCCCCCAACTCCCCTCCCTCTGGCAGTCATCAGTCTGTTCTCTGTATCTATGAATCTGTTTCTGTTTTGTTTGATCATTTATATTGTTTTATAGATTCCACATATAAGTTAAATCTATGTGGTATTTGTCTTTCTCTGACTGACTTATTTCTTCACTTAGCATAATAATCTGTAGGTCTATCCATGTTGTCACAAGTGATAAGATTTGGTTCTTTTTATGGTCAAGTAATATTCTACTGTATATATGTACCATAGCTTTTTTTATCTACTCATCTCTAGATGGACACTTGGGTTGCTTCTATAACTTGGCTATTGTAAATGCTGCAATGAACATAGGGGTGTATAAATTCCTTCAAATTAGTGTTTTGGGTTCTTCCTAATACATACCCAGAAGTAGCCGATTGACATCTGAAAAGATGCTCAGTGACACCAAGCATCAGAGAAATGCAAATTAAAACCATAATGAGATATTACCTCACACCTATCAGAATGGCTTTAATCTATAAAACAGCAAACAACAAGTGTTGGTGAGGATGTGGGTAAAAGGGAATCTTCATGCACTGTTGGTGGAAATAAAGACTGGTGCAGCCACTACGGAAAATGGTATAAAAGTTTCTCAAAAAATTTAAAATGGAACTACCTTATGACCCAGCGATTCTACTTCAGCTCAACTTTTTTCTAAAAAGTAGTCTGATAATCAAATTATGAAATGCAATTATCTGATGATAATCATAAGCAAGAACAGACTTAAAAAGAGGAAGAAGAGATAGACTAAAGCAGAATAAAGAGAAAAAAAATTCTGGAAGCACCAGCAGTGTAATAGCTGCCACCACACACTAACTGTGTACCGCACATGCACTGTGTCGGGTACATTCCCTGTCTTACCTTAGTTAATTCTTGCAGCTACTGTATCAGTAGCTATTTCCCACTACATTTTATGGATTAGAAAATCGAAGCTTCATGCTCAAGATCACATGGTAGTAAGTAGCAGAAGTTGGCTTTGAACCCTGTCTTTCTAAACAAAAAGCCCCTTTTCTTTCTCCTATGCCTTACTTGATTTGTACATTGGCTAGGGTTATAAAGTTGTGTTAGCCATTATGGTAGAAGAAAGGAAGCTTTCCTTTTATTCACTTCAACTCATAGAGCTAATTTAGAACTTGGTTCAAAATGTAGAAGTGATATGAGACATAAAAATGCAATAATAGTTATGTTTGGGCCCTTGGAAAAGTTATTTCATGCAAAAAGGTAGAATTGGTCACTACATACAATAGCACATGGAGTGAGTTTCTTTATTAAAAAATAAAAGCATTTCATAGTCATCATTTTGCATCATCTAAAATATGTGAAGGAGGTTATCTTTACACAACACTACACACTTTGATATTCCTATTCACTGCCATTTTGACTTTCTGATGCAGCATTTACTATCTAGTCTATCTCCCTCTGAGGGCTTTCTTCTAGATAAAAAAAAAAAGAGTAGCATGGATTATTTTGGTATGTGCATTGCTCCTTCTCTGAGGCGGAAATGTTTGCTTTTCTGCAGTAGGGTCACTGGGAGACTAGTTCTGCACATAGAATTTCAAATATAGCCTTTGTACTCCGTTTTTTAGTTTTAATTTAAATATTGTTGCTATATCACCTGTTAGCTTTGCAGACAACATACGTTTAAGTACAGCGGGAAGTTTGCTGTTGCCCAGTGACAGGGGCTGAGATTTACAGTAAATGGAAAACTACATCCAGGTGAAAAAGGTTTTTTTGTAAATTCTTGTCCCCTGTCTCTTTCACTTAAATAGATTTTGAAAATGTCAAGAGAGATTCTTTGCTTTGCTTCACTTGATTCCTTGTTTTGTATCACCTCTCACGATGATACTGTGTATCCCCTTCCTTTCCTTTCCACTTTTACAAAGCTCATTTGTAAAGCTCGTTCAGAACTGTACACTCAGCAAATAACCAAGCATTTGAAAACTCAGGAGCTAGAAGAATGAATGAGTGAGTGTTAATTGACTGGTTGGCTTCAATGACTATTTATAGAATCACTAGCACTTCCCCCTCATTATTCAATCAGATCCAGGGTATCTCATTCTTGCAATATAATAACCTGACCATGTAAATATATTTTGCAAAGAGTATACAAAAAGACTAAGTGAAACTAAAAAATTGAGCAGAAAAAGAGCTCCCACATATGCAAACGGAGTTATCACTGTGTGTTTATTTTCCTAGTGCAAAAAGATTGAGTCTTCTCCAGCTTAAACTTCCCTCTGCAGTTGTTCACCCACAGGGACTCTGCAAGCTTCCAAAGCTGTGCAGCCAGGAAGCCCGCTGAGAGATTGTTGCCCATGGGGAAACTGAGGGGTAGTGCTGACTCCCACTGCCAGTGCCACTAGGATTTATTTAGATTTTACCATTATAATGCAGACACTGCCCACATCATCAGAAAAACACAAGTTTAAGAGGAGATAAATCTAGAGAGTAAGCCTAATTTTTTTTTCTTTTGAATTGGAAGAGAGTGGGTCATACTGAAGACCATGTAGATTCCTAGATGTTCATGTCCATCAGATTTTTATTTAGCCGCCCCCCCCCCCCCACACACACACACATATTTTCTTCTGTATTTCATGATTTTGTTTTTTTGGTAGAAAAAGTAGAAATGCAGAAACAATGGAAAAAATATGAAAGAAGTTTTTAGGGGTCAAATAGGCAGGTTTTAGGAAATTTTAGGAATTAAGGGATCCATGGAAAAATCACAGGACTACAGACCTGCAGAAGGTACATTCCCATAGAATAAGGGAGCTGGGAGCTGCAGAAGGTATACATTTACAGAATAAAGGGAAGGAAGCCACTCATTCAGAGAGGGAAGAGGAAAGCCCAAAGGGAATAGGGAAATAATAAGGGAGAAGAAGAGGAGATCCTCATGTACCTCACCTGAGGTTTGAGCTCTGAAGTTGCTATAGTGACCATATCAGAGGGGATAGTGACCAATCAGAGGGGATGCCAGGGCCTTCATAAGCTTTAGAAAAAAGGAACTTAGTGGGACTCTCTCCCCCTCCCCACGTGGGAGTCTGTGCTTATTTCTCAATAAGTTTCCATCTTTTACTATTCCACCTTTTGTCCACAGTTTCCTTCTTTGACTTCTCTGGACCAGGACCCGGGAATCATTCTGCTCAGAGGAACATCACGCATTCCAGTTCAATTTTCACATTTCAATTATTTGTTACAATTTTTAAATTCTTACACAGAAATAATATGAACTATTTATAGTAAAGGACTGATATAGGTGAGTGTCAAGTTTATTCCTCAATAACATTATAATATAAGCCCATTTAATCCACATCAACTATTTATAGACCAGTTTTTTTCTATGGACATGTAAATATGTGCTTCATATAAATATCTACACTAATAAAAGAGAAACATGCAAATTGGTGTCACTCTGCTTCTCCCACCAGCCACTCAGATGAGTATGCAAATTAACCCAACAAAGATGGCGGTTAATTTGCATACACAGGCGTGAAGCGAAGATTGAAGACAATGTAGAAGGAAGCCAAGCGCTGCAGAAGGGAGCAAAGCTGAGGAGAAGCAAGCGGGGCAGCTGAGGCGGGAGGGAAACTAGCGGGGCAGCTGAGGCGGGAGGGAAACTAGCGGGGCAGCGGAGGCGGGAGGGAAGCCCACTTCGGCGGGTTTCGCTCCCTTCTCTGCTTCGCTCTGGCCACAGGAAGCCCTATTCTTGCAGGAATCTTCCTGCAATGGGCCTCTAGTAATAAATATTTAAATAAAACTGAAAATGAGACTAATTGGTCAAGCCATACACACACACACACAAATTAACACAACAAAAATGTAGGCAATATTTCTAAAAATAATCTAAGTCAATACCAAGAGCTTTTCATGATAATACTTCATTTAAATTTAAATTTTTCTCTTTCTCTTCATTTAAATTAAAATTTTTATCATTGCTTGTGATTGCTTTTTCTCTTCCAAGTCTGCAGGCTGAGTGCACGAGCTGCCAACCCTATGGACCTGAGATACTTGGAAACTAACTAGGATGTTAAAATTTCAAATAGAGTTTGGATCTTCCACTTCCTTAGGCAAATTATTGTTTTTCTGTTGCCAACTCTACTGATGATCTTTTGCTTCCAGAAAAGTAAAAAAAAAAAGTACTCAGAGTTTTTTTATTTTAAGTCAACTTACAACATCAAAACAACTTTGCTGGGTATATTACAGGGTGGGACAAAGTAGGTTCACAGTTGTTTACATAGAAAACAATGCAATGATCCTATATAATAAAAACCTAATATGCAAATTGCCCCCTCGAATGGGAGTTTGCCAGGGAGTTCACCTAGGAGTTCAGCCAGGGGGCAGGGCTGGTCGGCCAACCACCTATGGCCCCTCCCCCTGGCCGGCCCCACCCCAGCTGGATAATGTGCTTATATGCTGCCCTATGTGGCTGAATTGAGAATGAGTTTGGTTGGAAGAGAATGGTTGTAGAAAAAGATGAAAGAGAAAAGCTAGTTTAATCGTGAAGAAATGGAGCAGGGGAGAGGGAGCTGCTACTTATATATTACTAGAGGCCTGGTGCATGAAATTTGTGCACTGGGGGGGGGGAGGGGGGGATGTCCCTCAGCCCAGCCTGCACTCTCTTCAATCTGGGACCCCTCGGGGAATGTCCAACTGGGATCGGACTTAAACCGGCAGTCAGACATCCCTCTCACAATCCAGGACTGCTGGCTCCTAACCGCTCACCTGCCTGCCTGCCTGATTGCCCCTAACCGATTCAGCCTGCCAGCCTGATCACCTCCTAATTGCTTCCCTGCCAGCCTGATTGACGCCTAACTGCTCCCCTGCTGGCTTGATTGCCTCCAACTGCCCTCCCCTGCAGGCCCGGTTGCTCCCAACTGCCCTCTATCTATTTTTCATACCTTAGTTTCTAACCAATAGATTTAGTGTTGGGTATAAATAGTTACACATGAAATATTAATTTTCTTACTTTGGTTGAACATTTACATGCAGCAAACATTGTGTTAAGTATAGGGGGTATAAACATGAAAAATCCTCTCTGTTGTCATGGAATCCATAGTCAAGTGGGGGATATCAGAAATCCCAATTTAGTAAGGGAAATGCTTTGCCAGATGCATGCAGTAGGTGTTTTATGAATACAGGGAAGCACCCTATAATGTAGCTGAGGGAGAGAGGGGATTCGAAAAGAAAGAGGTCTTAATTAAGCTGAGTTCTTAAAGTATTAAGGGCACCTAGTTATAGTGGAGAATACTGGGGAAGGTACTTTAGGTCAATAATAGAGCATCAACAAAGAAACAGAGGCAGGTGATAAGAGGCAAGGTCATTATGTATGGCTGAAGCATTGGCAGAACATGGGACCAGGGAAGATACAATGGAAAGGAACCATCATCTTGGCCTGGTACGCCCAGAATGTGGACTTTAACCCAAAATAGTAGGCATTGAAGCATTTTAAACAGGTGAGTGAGGAGATATTTTCATTTTTGAAAGGTCACTCAGGTAAGCTTGAGGAATATATGTTGGTTGGGATGGAAGGAAGCTCTTTCTTTAAGTAGATCAGTCAGGAGATATGTAGCAATTTAGCTGAGCTAGGAAGAGTTTTTGAGCCAAGGCACTAAGAGTAAGTGCCCATAAATGAATAAGTATAAGAGTTACTTAGGAGGAAGACTCTTTAGGACTTGAGGCTGAAAATATTGTAGGGAGAGAATTTGAGAAACTGTGGAGTCAAGGATTATTTCCAGGTTTCTGGCTTAGGTAACCAGTGTTGCCATTTACTGAGATAAGAATATAGAAAAAAGATTGGGGTTGTGTGTGAAAATTCTGAAGGTTTAATTTGAAGGTCTATGGAACATAACTAGAGATGTCCAGGAGGCATCAGAAGAGTCATGTGGAGCTCAGAAGAGTCATGTGAGCTAGAGAGAGATAGGAGACCTCAGTGGAGAGAAGCTATTTATAGCCATGGGTGTGGCTGAGACACCCAGAAAAAGTATAGGAATATTAAGAGCAGTAACAACATTAGGTTACCTCTTACGTGATAATTTACTACAAATGAACCTTGGTGGCATGTGTGAATATTTTAGCCTCATTAGAATAACAAACACATTTTAACTGATATTTAAATGAATTCACTTCTTGTTCACTATGCCTATGTGCTCTTATTCTGTTTTGTATTATTCTCTGCAATGATGTGACCAGCAGATCTGTACTTTCCGGGTAATGACAAAGCACATTATTTATAACTAGTGTCCTGGTGCACAAATTTGTGCACATAGGAAGGGAATTAATTAGAAGAAATATTTTAATATCGCTATTCACTCTTTCTCTATAATAGAATTGTCAGAGATTAAAGAAAAGTAGTAAAATGTACATGAAAATAATATATAAATTTATTAATAAATAAACAATAACATTATATAACAACAACAAAGATATGATATAAAAACAAAAAAAACATGATATAAAAATACCATTGATACAAACAATGATTGATAAATTGATTAAACTTATTCTAATATCTCCCTGTATACCGCATTTAGAGTGAAAACACTTTCAGAGTGCTTGACTAATTTCCCTTGTGATGAAGTATTGACAACTTTAACGTCGCACGCTCTTTGAACTCAATAGAAAGCAACATATAACTGACCATGTCTGAAAACGGGTTCAGGTAGGAATATTCCTACTCTGTCTAGAGTTTGTTCTTGTGATTTATTAATTGTCATCGCAAATGCTGGCATCACGGGAAACTGTCTTTGAATTAATTTAAATGGGAGGCCAGTGTCAGATGGGGACTAATCAATTTTTGGAATCAGAACAACCTCTCCTTCTGCAGATCCTGTTAATACTTCAGCTTTGATTATGTTCGGTCACAATCTTTTGATAATAAATCTGGTACCATTACAAAGACCCCACTTACTATTAAGATTTCTCAGTAGCATGATGATTGCACCCACTTTCAATTTTAATTTATGACACGGCATTCCTGAAGGTGTAATACTATTAAATTCGATGGCAAAATTTTCCTTTTCGGCATCATCCCTTGAATTAATGGAATCATCACTCAAATAGAAGTGAAAATCTCAATCAAGTATATCCAAAATTTCTTCATTTAATTTATAAATGTGCTCATTTTTAGGACAAAGAATTGCACATTTAGATATATATTTTAATATTATCTGTAGATATAATGTTTCCAAAGGTAGCTTCAATAATAGATCTGTTACAAATAATTTCACAGGGAATTTCAATAATATCCATTCCTAAATGAAAACTGCTATCAAGTTTGCCATCTCCAAGTTTTACTAACCATTCACTATAAGCAGAATCGTCTAATCTGCTGACCAAGGCCGATTCCGTGAGGAATGGGGCTCCCTCCTCTCTGCTCTCAGGGTCCAGGGTGTGGGTATCCGGCTCCCTCCTCCCTGCTGTCTGGGTTTGGGGTGTGGGTGAATGAGATTCAGGGCTGTCAGGGTTCAGGGTGTGGTATCTGGCTCCCTCCTTCCTCTTCCCTCCGGTCTGGGTCAGGGATGCGGGTGAATGTGGATCAGTGCTCATCATAGCTACCGGCTGGTGGTCTGGTCGTTAGTCGTTCTGGTCTTTACACCATAATGGTCACTGAGCTTTTATTATATAGGATTATTACTGAAGAAGCATACAGTAGGTCCTCAGGTTACGTCAGAGATCTGTTCCTACAGTGCGACATAACGTGATTTTCGCCTAAGTCGGAACCCACCTACATAAGCAGCTATGTCACTCACATGGAGCACATACACAGCAGTAATGAAGTGAAACAGTAAAAAGAAATTAAAAGAAAGATAACAACTCCTGACCTTTACTTGTGGTAAATAAATAATAAAAAACATAAAGCACATAGGTACATATGTCGAAATGATGGAACTTTTTTTTTTTATAAATAAATAGGAGATGGCGAGGTAACCACAAAATGATGTACGTCGAGTCCTACGTAACCCGAGGACTGTCTGTAATGGTTTCTCTTCACTGCCAACCAACATCTACTTTTAAAATTTACTTATCTGATGTATGTTATTTGACTCCTAATAAATGTGAGCATTGTGACTAAATAAAGACCTAGGTCAATACTCAATGTAAATGAAGACTTTTCCTCCAGAAACTGATATTTTTTGAATGCCTACATATGCCAGACACTTTCCAGGATCCAGGGACTTAATGGTGAACACCTTCCTCCTTCATACAGAGGCTGTGATGGGAAAGCCCCAACCTTCAGTACTAAACAACAGAATAGGGGACAATGGGAACATGTGCAATGGGCTGGAGGTCAGGAAAAACCTGTGCATTCAACTAGAGGTGAAGGAGGAACATGATATTACAACCTTTTTCCATTGTATTGTGTTAGTTATAATTTTTTCTTGCTTTGCCATATGCACATTCTTCCACAACTTTGGGTTCTACTTGTGTTTTTGTGCCTGTGCTTCTTGCATTTGCCTCTTATGGGACTTCATTATTTTTCCCAGAGCCCCCATCCCATCTCCAGTGACCTGTTTTCCTAATTCTCTGGAAAGTGTAATGCTCTTTAAACTCACGTTTTATTTATTTTATTTTTTTAAATATATATTTTATTGATTTTTTACAGAGAGGAAGGGAGAGGGATAGAGAGTTAGAAACATCAATGAGAGAGAAACATTAATCAGCTGCCTCCTGCACACTCCCCACTGGGGATGTGCCTGCAACCAAGGTACATGCCCCTTGACCGGAATTGAACCTGGGACCCTTGAGCCTGCAGGCTGATGCTCTATCCACTGAGCCAAACCAGTTAGGGCTAACTCATGTTTTATGACACTGTAACATTTGACCTCTCCAGGCAGCATCTACACAAATTCCTCAAGTGATTTGCTACTCACATGTATTCGGTTCCACAAGTTGAAAATTTGGATACAAAAGCATGTCCACTTCCCCTTCAAGACCACTTTCATAAGAATAACATTGGTATGTTTTTTTTTTTTTTAAATAAAAATGATCCCAATGTGAGAACCCACTAGTAAGGCAAGAACTAATTTTCTTAGTTGTAATGGTACCTGTGCAGATTTCTCTGTAAACCTGAATTGTTTTCTCTTGGGATAAAATGTAATCTCTGGACTGGGCATCTGAGTATGGTAGTAGGGAGCTTCAGCCAGAATCAGTATAAATGCCCCACAATGGTGTATGCTCATCCTCACTCCACTGCTCATTCTCCCCCATCTTTGCCTATTTTATCACTCCCTGGGGCAGAGAAGATGTTTCTACTGTTGTCCTTTTATTCTAATAGGAAGCCAAGTCAATGCAGCATCATTGGTAGAGCATTTACTGTGCATAAGACACTGTGCCAAGTGAAAGAGATAAGATCCAAAAAAAGTTGCTATTTCTCTTTCGATGGGCTTCTAATTTTGTGGGGGATACAGGTATTTACATGAGTGATAAAAGGGTCAGCAGTCTGAGTTTTTGCTTCCTTTTCCTTTCCTTGGATTGTTACCTGGGACCTACTCAATTTTTCCCAGTGGAGAGAACAAATTCATTTCACACTTTCATTCTAGGGGAGGTCTCCCCTGGCCACCCTTTCTAAAATAGCAGCCTCCCACCCAGACACTATGTCCTCTTTTCTGACTAATTTTTTTTTAAAAAAATATTTATTATCATCAAACACAATATATATTTTACTTATTTTTCTTATATATTATCTGTCTTTGCCTGTGCCATGAAGACAGGGATTTTCATTAGCTTTATTTGTCGCTGTATCCCCTGTGTTTCAGTAAATATTTGTTGAATGAATGAATATATATATATATATACTCATTCTTTCAATAAACATCTAGCATGTACCATGCATGTTGGAATGAAATGGTAAATAACTTTTCCATGTTCCTGCCCTCATATAGTTTACATTTAGCAGGAGAGACTGACATTAATCAAATAGTCACATATATATGTAACTAGAGGCCCAGTGCACAAAAATTTGTGCACTTGGGGGGGGGTCCCCTCAGCCTTGCCTGCGCCCATTTGCAGTCCAGGACCCCTTGGGGGATGTCCACCTGTCGACTTAGGCCCACTTCCCAGGGTTTCAGGCCTAAGTCAGACATCCTTCTGGCAGCCAGGGAGCCCTCGGGGGATGTCCGACTACAGGCTTAGGACCCCAAGGGAGCTGTGATGAGGAAGCTGGGGTGACAGAGGAGCCACTCTGTCCCTCCCCGCCACCCTTGGTCGGGTTGCACATGGGACGCCTGGGTGGGCTGGCCGATCACTGCTGCCCCGCCTGGCCGCCCCGGGTCATGTTGCACATGGGATGCCCACCGCCCTGGGTTGCAGATAGCAGGCCCAGATGGCGGCAGGGCAGGTGGGATGGTGCTGATCCACCCTGCCTGCAGTATGAAAATTAGCCACCATCTTTGTTGGTGGGTAATTTGCATATCATGCTGATTAGCCAATGGGAGGTGTAGCGAAGGTACAGCCAATTACCATGTTTGTCTATTATTAGATAGGATTATAAACCTTATTCCTGTATCCTGTCCTCCTAAACCATATCAATAAGGACAGTAAAATTGAATATTTCTTGGCAAACAGACCTGTTTAAGATATAATAAAACACTATACTGCCCTCTTCCAGTCTGTCTAGTATTTGAAAAATGAATTGACAAAGAAAGGTAATATCCTATATGTATATAAAGGCATTTTATTACCTGTTCAGAATATTTATTCAGTGGGATGTCACCCAGATTAAAGTGCTTAACGTGTGTATGACTGCAGAAATATTCTGCATTAATTTGTTTTGAGGACTCTCTTATTTCAACACATAAAGTTGAGGAACTTTTGGTACTATAACAAGGATATTAGATTTTTTCAACATTGATTGTGGACTATTTTAGGCTCTGGCCAGATAGCTCAGTTGGTTAGAGTGTTGTTCCAATACGCCAAGCTTGCAGGTTCGATCTCTGGTCAGTGCACATACAGGAATCAACCAATGAAAGCATAAATAAGTGGAACAACAAATCAATTTCTCTCTCTCTCGCTCTCTCTCTCTTTAAAGTCAATCAATAAATAAAAATCATTATGGGACTATTCTAAGTCCATTGAGTTTTATTGGTTTTTAAAGTAAAATTTAGCAATCCAATCTGAAATTTCAGTTTCAAAACATACATATTTTGTTCACAAAATGCTTTGGATTGTTTTATCATTTTAAAGGTTAAAAAAATTTCTTTGACTTAAGATTGGATTTTTAGGGGAAAAATTTAACATTAATTTTTGAGGTATTATTCATAAAGGATGTTAATCAGCAACTGTTCAAGTTTCTCTCCTACTCACTTGCTAGGAGTATAAATAATATTTGTTAGAAAGTTTCATTCATGATTAACCTCAGTACTGTAATGCTGTCCTTTCTTGTTCAGTTCCTGTAATAAGCAATCTTCCAAGTAATAGTTGGTAAATAAAGTTGTCATATACATTGACAGTAATAACTAAACCATCACTGCCCATAGGCCCCTCCTCTCCTCCCCCAATTTTAGGATTGCAGAATTAACATAGCAGATTTTTAAAAAAGACCTAAATACATACCAGCTGCAGTCTTTTAAAGTCTCATATCATTTTGTTAGCACAATGCCTGCCTACGTGAGCAAAAACATGGGAACTGCATCCTAATGCAGTTGACAAGATTTTTTATTTTCATGATTACTTCTCGGCCTTTTTTTATTTTGCCTGCAGGCAAAGGTTGGCATACATGTCAAGAGAATGTTCTCCAGCTGGGGCCTGCAGTACAGAGAATTGTATATACCAGAGGGCTCATGGGACTCTAGGCAGATTATTATGGTAATATTGGAGGCTGCTGTCCTCTCCCTCCCACAGCTGGGCCGCCTCTCTCATTGTAAGTATTGAAGCAATATGTTTTGCAAATTATACGTTGGGAACAACAGGGACCCAGTAAAGTGAGGAAAAAGAGAAACATTGCAAAATGTTGCCTTTAATATTATATTTTTCTTGTTCATCAAGCAAAATAAATTAAAGCTTTAATTTTTTTTAATTAAATGAGGATCATATATTGAAAAAAGAGCTATAAGAGTAAAAACTTAATATTGATTTTATTGAGAGTTTTAAGAAAATATCGTTACAAAGAAATTAGACAGTAGCCTGATTCAAGAGAATCATGGTAAGATTACATAATAGCCTTTATTATGGACTTCAAAAATCCTTTTGAGTCCAATGAAGCTGGGTTAGCAAAAACTACACAAAAAATATCATTTTAATTAGTGCTAATGTGATCTCGTCATGGTCCAGCTGTTTCACACAGGATGAAAATGCATGTTACTTTATTAGTAATGCATCTTAGAAAAAAATGTCACTTCTGATTTCAAACATTTGTTATAAAGTACATTTTAATACAATAGTAGAACAACATGATTGATTTGGCAAAATGAGGCATTGGTTAAATTCAGACAAAAAGGCTTAAAGCCTTCTTTATTGATGAAATGGTTTTCTACTCTTTGGACTTCCTTTCTGGAAACATTAATAACAAAACAAGAGTCACGTTTCTATTCCTATTGCTGATTTTGAAGACATATATAATAAAGGATTAAAATGTCAATGATTCACAAATTAGCAATTTTTCCTTTATAGGGCACAAAGTTTTCCCCCAATTTAAAGGTGTAGGTTAATTTTAACATATGCTGTTTGTTAACAGCTTTGTGCTGTTTTACTTCTCAATAATTAATTTAAATTTATTCCTCAGCAAACATGTCCCCGTCTTTCTCAATAGAGCATCTACAAGTCACTTTTCTGGGTTCAGCTTTCATTATGTCAGCCCATCTAACTCAACTTCTTCACTCAGATATGAAATCCTGCCTCCTTCTGATTTAAAAACTTAGGAGTATGGTTCAAATCTTTCCCTTAACTTCTTATTTGCTTTAGTAAGATTGAGGCTTCTCATATCACACAATCAGTACATTTATTTGTCATACATCTTCTATCCCTTGCCACAAGCCTATAAAACAGCTCACCACATGCAATCCTGTGCCAGACTAATATATTTATCCACCCTATTTATTTGATATCCTGCCAGCATATTTTATCTTGCTATTGATAGAGGTGTCCATGTACAATTTACTCCCCTCAGCTAGATATTCATTTAAGAGGAATTTACTAAATAAAAGGCTGCTAAGAAGTGATCTTCAACATAAATGTCAGCCTCTATGATCTTTAGTGAATTATAGCTATCATTTGGAAGTGATAGTAGAGGGGGGAAATTGTTTTTCGGCGTTGTTTCTCATTATTCCAATCACTGTTTAGTCAGTGTTTAGTCAAAGAACACAAATAATCCATTTGATTGATGTTACCAGGGAACTTGTTTGTCTGTTTCAATCCTCCACTGCTTGATGCAGCACAGTGCTGTTTTACCAGCCTTTTAATTCTTCTTGACATTGGGACTCAAGCAAGTTTACTCCTTTGAAAGTCTGAGATACTGAACAAAAATTTATTTGATTTTGTAAAATAGGCACTCTTCTCAAGGATTTCTTCCTAGCTTTCTTGGTGTAGGAGAGCCCTTGTAAGGCAAAACAATTTTATAATAAGCTCCTTTAACTGTTAAGCAACCAATCCTTTTGAATGGGGACAATGTGTGCTTGCCCCCCACCCCCAACCTACTCCCCACACACTATTTTTCTATTCATTATGTCATATTATAGTGAGTGGTGGTAATCTGAAGTTCTCTTGTGATTTTTCCGGTGACGATGTATGCATCATAAAGCCCTGAGAAAGGAATAGAGAGTTGATTCCCTATTTCAGGTTATCTTTGGGTTCTTATATTGCGGACCCAGTGCGTGCTTCACTAAGGATGAGTGGGTGAGATAATATTCCATATTAGATACACCAGTGGTTGGCAAACTGCGGCTCGCGAGCCACATGCAGCTCTTTGGCCCCTTGAGTGTGGCTCTTCCACAAAATACTGACTTCTGTGCATGGGCCACGAAGTTTCAATTGCACTGTAAGTGCGCGCTCGCACGTGGTATTTTGTGGAAGAGCCACACTCAAGGGGCCAAAGAGCCGCATGTGGCTCACGAGCCACAGTTTGCTGACCACTGAGATACACTCTCCTTATTTTTACTTCAAATATTTGGTAATGTGGAAACATGCTTTTTAGGGTAATTTTTCATGTATTTTAAATACAGGTGTTTGTCTGCCTGGAAGCACTACTGGCCTATACCTGGTAGGAGCCAAGCTGAGGAAAATAAAGACCATCAGTGGCTACAGGATAGTTTTCATTTTCTCCCGCTACTTAGAGATACATTTGGAAAAACTTGGGTCCAGACCCAAGTTTGGATTGCCATCATACAGAAGACAGGATCCCATAATACCAAGCCATTATACCGAGCTTAGATGGAGAAGGAGGCGGTCATGGTGGTTCTTAGTACTAGCAAGCAGATTGTGGCTTTCAGCAATAGCATGTCACTTTGGGGGAAATTCATGATATTAAGTATATTCAGTTCCTGTTAATTAATCTTAATGAATGCCGGTTATGTGCAAAGGTGTGCACTAGGCATTGTGGGGGATTCAGGTAAAGTAAAGATACAATTTCTGTCCTCAGACGACCTTACAATTTTGTTAGGAAGATAAATAGAGTAAAGCACAAGCTAAATGGCCAGTTTTTGACTGTGTGACACGGACATCAAGGGCTACAGGACACCAGAGTGGAATCCAATGGGCTAGAATATCAGGCCAGGTTCCTCATGGAAGAGCTGGATGGGAATGACAACTCTTGGGGACAAGTGAATGATACAAGTCAAGGGACTGTGTGGGGATGGGATGCAAACGTTTTACTGGAAAGTTTCTCAGCATCCAGTGAAGAATCTCTGTCCGCTGTCTGTAGGAATATTGAGATACGTACTGATGGGTTTTCCATGCCTAGAAAATTAACAACTTACTTGTACTGATTCCATTTAAGTTTCAAATTATATCAAAGTCTTAGGTTAGTTTCCATCCATGGCCAAATTCTCCTGGAAGTGTTGCTCATACACTTGGCTCCATGTAGGCAGATTTATTTAGTAGAACTCAATACTTTCTTCATCATTTGCTGAATATAGTTTCCTTTGACTCAAGTAAAATCTTTTCGTAATGAACACTGGTAACTTCCACATAGATATATCCTTTCACGGTCCAAGAAAAATTGCAGAATGCTAAAGCAGTCCAGAAAAATCGCTAAAGGAAATGCTAACAATATTCTGCCAATACTTCTTGCAAATGAAGGATCAGACCTAACTGGTTTTAGAGACTTGAGAACAGGGTTAAGGACTGAGAATTTCTTTCAGGTGACTGTTTCCTTGGCCTTCCTTTTATAATTTCATTGATATGTTTTATGAATAAAAACTTTTCTCATGTTTAAGCTTTCTTCAGAGTTGACTTTTTCCTTATGTCCCTTTTTACAAAGCACAATGAAGGGAAAAATAGTATGTTAATACAGATAGCTGCTTTTTCATATTCTATACAGTGATAGATTCCTAACTACACTGTCTTCATTTTGTCTCATACCATTTCAAGATTAAGCTTCAGAAACCCTTTGTTAGTATAGATTTTCATTTGTATGGACCCCCATGGTCTTCTTTCTCAATTGTCATCAATAGTTTAAATACATAGTCTCAACATGAGCCCTAGGAGGCTTCAGCAGCATCCGTTAAGTTGGGCCTCCTCTGCACTGAGTAAATAATATTGTATGGAGGACTTTAAAGATGTGCAATATGACATATGATATATATTGACACACATGTAAATATTCAAAGTGTATTGTTCTGCACAGACTTGCTAAAAGTGCAGATTCCTGGGCCCCACCATAGACTTCCTGAATCAGAATATCTGAGTAGAGTTTTATGAATTTTCACTTTTAACAATATCACTAGTTGATACTTATGTATAGTAAAATATGAGATACACGAGTATAGAATTTTTACAATGCAAAATGTCTTTGCATTTAATGTAAGAGGAAACTGAACTGGTCAACAGGCAGTGAACAAGGAATTATCCGATTAGCTTCTATGAAATTCAGGCTAACAGGCTCAGAGCATCATTAAGGCTCTTGTATACATACATATTATCCCTTTTAGTTCCCACAATACTGGCATGGGGCAGGTGTCTTGTTTTTCCATTATGCATGGGCAAATGACCTCAGCAAGGTTTATGACTGTGTAAAGATCACCCAGGAATTAAGTTACAGAATTGAGATTCAAGTCACTCTGTCCCAGCTACCTCCATGATGCCCTAAGCTGGTTTCTCTTGGCTTCCCAGTGGGCGCTCATGCAGCTTCCTCAATAATCTGCTGCCATTGCTTTAGGGAATCAAGTGCTTTTACCAATAACATAAAGAATACCTAATTCGGAGGAAACCTACTGATGCTAACTTGCACCATACACTCAGGTCCTTTAGTTTGAACTGCCTCTGCTTCATTAGCATAACTATGTGAAGACTGAGTGCTGGTAAATGTTTCCCTCCACGTCCCGCGTGGATCAGCTTCAGGACCTGGAAGCAGAGCCGCACACAAATGACAGAGAAAAGACACGAGATAATTTGGAAATATTGGGGGACCAGGCGAGTAAGTCCAACTCAGGAGGAAGGACTTCCTCCGTGCTCAGGCCTCACCAAGCTTTTATTGATCTGGGATACACCCACAGCATAGCCCTTAGGCAGGCGACCCCTGGCAACAGGCAGACTAGCCCATCAGCAAGGATTTACATAATAATAAATGGGGAAGTTGCTTCAGCTACCACTGTCTGGACAAACAGAGGTGGCACCTAGCTCTGACCTTTGCTAGGGCTTCAAAGGCACCCAGCCTTGTGGGGGTGGGGGGTGGGTGGAGAATAGGAAGGAAGAGAAGGTGGGAGGTGGAAAATGGAAAAATCCATTTTCTAATAGGATTTGTCCTATTAGAAAATGCTGTGGGATTTTTTTTCCTTTGGGAGGAGGGTGTTGGGTGGGAGAATAGGAAGGAGGAGAAGGTGGGAGGTGGAGAATTCTTTCAGTCATAGTTTTAATACCTGAGCATGGACTGTACCATCTAACTGGTCTGCCTCACTTTCCCCTTCACCCTCCTCTTACTTTGGTATTATCTTTCTGCTTCAAGAGACCCAGGTGCTGGGAATCACTGTTTTTTGTTTTCTATTCTGAAGCTGTGCTTGACCAGGATTTCAGCTCATCCTGATTCAGTCACCCCACTCCCACCTCCCTCTACTCCATGTACACTGCTTTTTTCTTGGGGTGGGGGGGGAGGGGTGGGGTGGGTAGGCTGTCATTCTTTACTATGTAACCTTTCAAAGTCAAGGTGTAAATAATTAAGTTGACTAAAGCAATTAATTAGCAGTTAGTTAGAAAGACCCAAGAATTACGTAGGTGGACAGTAGGACCTTGGAATATGTGGGTTTTTTTTCCCTTTGAAAAGTAGAAATTGAGCAAAGCTGTTCAGTGCTCATTGGAATCCACATAGAGAGCTTGTTCAAACCACATAGACCCTGACCATCCCATTCCCCCAATAATTCTGAAACCAACACGAAACACCAACATGAAAAGAATAAGTAAAAATGATAGTGTGTATGCCAGTCTGCATTTTTAACATACATCTTTTCAATTCTTTTGTAAATTAGTGGAAAGTAATCAAGTAATTTTTTTCTTTAAAGTCTCTGAATAAATTTAGCGTTGTGTACCTATGTTTTGTTGTGTCAGAAGCTTGTTTTGCAAAAATTAATAGCAGACTATCTTAAAACCTTAAAATTATATTTTGAAATTGGCATTTCTAACATTTAGTATATTAGGATTATTTTACTCTGTGACTGCTATTGTAAGAGAAAAATAGCCCTATTTTTTCTTTTGCATTCAGGACAGTTCTGAGTATAGTCAACATGGGATTAAATAAAAGAAGATTTCTAACTGCTCCAGAATCCCTGCATATATGTACTCTGTGAAAGGTTTCTTGAGGGACTTTTATTTTCTGATTCTTTATCAATTTTATTTCTCTATGTATTATGTGGTACATTACTGCTATTATTGTTTATCTCTATATCACTGCTGAAGAAAGTATTGCATTATTTTCCTAGATTTTTTTGTTGTTGTTGTCTACAATGAACAGCATCAAAATTTAAATATTTATGGTAGGGATCATCTTAAGAGGTATTTTTCTTTTCCTCCTAACCACTTCTAACACAAGACATTATAAGAGACTAATATGAAAAAGTTAAGATAATATTTTTCTTTATTGGTGTTTTCATGCTGTTTTCTGGTTGATTTATATCATTATTTAATGCCGAAATGTGAGACCTGATAAAATAATAATGCAAAATGCTGTATGCTGGCTTGGCTTTTATTGTATCAATTTGTATTGACAATACATAAAATATTTAAAAAATAATAATGCAAAAATTAATTAGGTCTGATGAACACTGGGGTGTTCATTTTGACAGTTTTTCAACAACTGTGTTTTGGTTCTGGGGAGAATGCTTTGTTGACTTGGGAGAAATGAAGATTCGGTTGGAGAGGAACTGAAATATCCACTGTCACATTCTCTCACCCCCACGTGTTTTAATTTTCTCCAGGAATCCCACAGAGGTTTTATGGGTTGTCTAAGTGCTTGTTACTAGTCAGGGATTAATCAACGAGTATTTATTATAGACCGTGTGCCAAGTGCTTTTCACCTTATGCAATACCATCTTCACACCAGCTCTGTGAAGTAGAAAGTAAACTCCAGGATGCAAAGACTGACTATTAACTCTGATTCCAAATTCTGAGATATATCCTTCTATGAGGAGGCAGGGCCTGTGCTAAGTGTTTTATGAAGACTCCCTGATTCTCACACCGATTCTGTAAGGTGGTATTGCTATGCTCACTTAGAGATGATCAGATCAAAACTCTGAGGTCAAGATCCTTGTCCAGCATCAGACAACTGTAGTGGCAGGACTGGAGGAATGGTAATTTTCATCCACTGCTGGTGAGATCATAAAGTGGTATTATCATTTTGGAAGAGTTTGGCAATTTCTTAAAAAGTTAAACACGTGTTTTCCTTATAATCTAAATACTCACCTCCCATATGTTTACCCAAGCGAAAAGAGAGCATATGTCTATAAAAAGACTTGTATACAAATGTTTATAGGAGCTTTATCTGGAATAACAAACCTGGAAATAGTCCAAATGTCCATCAACATGGATGAATGGATAAACAAATACAGTATATCTATATAATAGACTACTACTCAGCAAAGAATAAGAATAAATTATTGATATATGCAACAAAATTGATGAATCTCAAAATAATTATGTTGTGTTAAGTACCCCCCCCCCCCCCCCAAGAAAAGAGTACATACTGAGTGGTTCCATATAGCACACATGCTGTTTTACTCCATTTAGAGGGTTGGGCAAAAGTAGGTTTACAGTTGTATGCAGAACAGAGTTTATTCTTGTATTATTATTTATTATTGTATTATTTTCCATACAGATAACTGTAAACCTAATATTGCCCCACCCTGTGTTTAAAACTTTAGAACTTTTTTTTTTTATATATATTTTATTGATTTGCTACAGAGAGGAAGGGAGAGGGATAGAGAGTTAGAAACATCGATGAGAGAGAAACATCGCTCAGCTGCCTCCTGTACACCCCCCACTGGGGATGCACCTGCAACCAAGGTACATGCCCTTGACCGGAATCGAACCTGGGACCCTTCAGTCCACAGGCTGATGCTCTATCCACTGAGCCAAACCGGTTAGGGCTGAATTTCATTTTTAAGAGAATCCCATCTTCCTTGAGCCTTTCCCCCCCGCACCCCTGTAGAGTTTCAGGCTATGAAAATTATATCTTTTAACTCTTTGAAGTCAGTCTTCTTGTATCTGTCACCTTATCCCCTTGACTATCAGGAAGAACCAAAATGACATAGTTGCTTTCTCTCAAGATTTTCCTCACCCCCATTTTACTGATCAATTCCATCCTATGGGTCAGAATTAGATCCAGAATTGCAGCTCTGCTCTGCCATCCTTTTCCTTCTGAAGGATTATATACATTAAATCAATGCTCCCTTCACTCCTAGAACTTGGCTTTGCACTAATTTCATTTATTTGTTCCTGGGATCTATAATCCAGTTTATGTTTTGCAGATTCTAACAGATTTTTACAACGATATAACTTCTTTTCTTCTTCTTCTTTTTTTTTTACCTTTCTTTTTTTTAAAATATTTTTTATTGATTAAGATATTACATATGTGTACCCTCTACCTCCCCCCCCCCCGCTCATCCCCTCACCCCCCCGTTGTCCGTGTCCATTGGTTAGGCCTATATGCTTGCATATAAGTCCTTTGGTTGATCTTTCCCCCTTGCCCCCACCCTCCCCTACCTTCCCTCCAAGGCCCAACAGTCCAATCAATGCCTCTCCGTCTCTGGATCAGTCCTTGTTCATCAGTTTATGTTGTTCATTATATTCCACAAATGAGTGAGATCCTGTGGTATTTATCTGCTCTCCAGCTCCATCCATGCTGTGGCAAATGGTAAGAGTTCTTTTTTCTTCTTCCTCTTCTTAAAGAATACCTTTGAGCATTTCATATAATGCTGGTTTGGTGGTGATGAACTCCTTTAGCTTTTTCTTATCCGTGAAGCTCTTTATCTGACCTTCCATTCTGAATGATAGCTTTGCTGGATAAAGTAATCTTGGTTGCAGGTTCTTGTTATTCATCTCTTTGAATATTTCTTGCCACTCTCTTCTGGCCTGCATGGTTTCTGTTGAGAAATCAGCTGACAGTCGAATGGGTACTCCCTTGTAGGTAACTGACTGTCTTTCTCTTGCTGTTTTTAAGATTCTCTCTTTATCTTTTGCTCTTGGCATTTTAATTATGATGTGTCTTGGTGTGGTCCTCTTTGGATTCCTTTTGTTTGGGGTTCTCTGCGCTTCCTGGACTTGTAAGTCCATTTCTTTCACCAGGTAGGGGAAGTTTTCTGTCATTATTTCTTCAAAAAGGTTTTCAATATCTTGCCCTCTCTCTCCTTCTGGTACCCCTATAATTCTGATGTTGGTACGCTTGAAGTTGCCCCAGAGGCTCCTTACACTATCTTCATATTTTTTGAATCTCTTTTCTTTTTTCTTTTTCGGTTGGGTATTTTTTGTTTCTTTGTATTTCAAATCTTTGACTTGATTCTTGGGATCCTCTTGTCTGCTGTTGGATCTCTG
Organism: Myotis daubentonii; assembly: GCF_963259705.1. Taxonomy (NCBI): domain Eukaryota; kingdom Metazoa; phylum Chordata; class Mammalia; order Chiroptera; family Vespertilionidae; genus Myotis; species Myotis daubentonii. Next base: position 164,770,772 of record NC_081841.1, read on the forward strand.
TAAATTATTCTTTATTTCAGTCAGTGTATGCTTAATTTCTAGTTGGTCCTTTTTCATGTCCTCCATGGTCTCACTATACTCCTTGAGGGATTCATTAAATTTATCGGCGGTTTCCATAAAATTCTTGAAAAACCTTATAAACGTAGCCTTGAACTCTATATCCAGTCGTTTGCTTTCCTCCGTTTCTGCCATTTGTGACCTTTTTCTTTGTCTCCGCATTTTGGCTGCTTCCCTGTGTTGATAGAGTGGCCCTGCGCGCCAGGTGTCCTGTAGGGCCCAGTGGCTCAGCCTCCCCAGTTACCTGGGGTAGACACTCTTGGTGCACTCTTGGTGCCTTGGTTGTTGTAGGATCACTGGGAGGAATTGACCTCCAGGCCAATTGGCTGTGGGAATCAGCTGTGTCTGAAGTGGGAGAATGGTCCCCCTCTGACCACTGGGTACAGTGGCTCCTGGATCTAAGGAGGTGCTAATTCAGCCCCTGCTTGAGGCCACACAGCAGGAGCCACGAAGAGGCTCAGCTGTGAAGCAATGCAAGCCGCTGCGGGGCCTTGGGCCTTCTCTTGGAAGTTCCGGGTCTGCCTGGCTGGGCTGTAGTTAGGTACATTCACATGCAAAAGCCTCTGCAGCAGCCTGGGTGGGGCGGGGTCTCAGGGAGTCAAAGGGCAGTGAAAGCAGCTATGGTGATTCTCCGCTCCCGGAATCGCGCGTCTCAGTGTCCCGGTAACGGCTGCAAGCACCTCTGAGGGAAAGCCGCCCTCAAGTTCGCCCGCTGCCGCCTGACAGACCAGCCTCTCCCCGTATGAGCCCTGGGTCCCCAGAGACCCGCTGGAACCAGAGTTCAGAGCAGTCGGGAGCTTGTGATTCAAAAAGACAGCCGCGTCCTCAGGCGCCACCCCCTTTCCATGCGCGGGAGCCGCCGCCGTACCTCTGCACTTCACCTCTGCAGCTCCTCTGGCTCTCAGCGTGCCCCTCTTTTCTTCTAATTGTAGAAATTACACTCAGCCAGCCTTCCTGTTGTTCTGGACGATGTTTGCTCTGACCCTTGCGGCATTCTTCAATTGTTGTGTGAGGCGACAATTTCCCAGTGTTTATCTATGCCGCCATCTTAGTTTCCGTCCAACTTTAGAACTTTTAAAACTAATCTATAGTGACAGCAATCAGATTAGTGGTTTCCTAGGAAAGGGGAAGATTATAAAAGGGTACAAACACTTATAGTTATAATTTTATGAGTGTGTGTGTGTGTGTATAAAATATCAAGTTATAAATTCTATGTGCACTTTATTATATGTCAGTAACACTTCAATAAAGCCATTAAAAAACTCCAAGAATAAAACAAAAGCATAAATAAGGCTAAAATATAACAAGAAAAGAATCATTTGAAAAAAATCAGTATTTTCAGTTATTTTAGCACTTTATTAGCTCATTCATATTTTCCACTTGAGTATCTTGTCCCCCTCTTAGCATTTCTTCTAGTTATGTTCCCGTTTATAAGAGTGTCTTTAGGACCTCCAGTGCCCGGTTATATATATATATATATATATATATATGTATATATATATATATATATATATATATATATGTATATATATATATATATATATATATATATATATATAACCTCCGGTCCAGTATATATATATATAACCGGGCACTGGTTTTGTGGCATTTGTCTTCACTTTTCTGCTCTTGGAGGTCTCATTGATGCTGGTCATTTCCCTGCTCATTTCTAGAAATTATTTAGATATTTCCTTCTCTGAGACACATATATTGTAAAAAAGAACTCAGTGGAATATTTGTAAGCTGCCACATTTTGAGGTACTTTCTGATGTTTGGGTGTATGTATTATATTGGGTATATTCAATATATACTCATTATTAAAGGCATTGATCATATTAATTAGCAGATGGAGGTCAAGAACGCTAAATACATTCCCTTAGGGCAAGACAAGACCAATGAGAAAGCATGAAGAAATATAGATTGGTTTGAGAAAGCCTTTAAGGTATGTAGGAAAAGAACTATTACAGTTTTTTTTTATTAAACTGAAAAAACAACATAAAACAATGGTTCTCAAACCTGGATACATATTAAAAAATAGCCACAGCTAAGCCCAACCTACACCAATAGGTTGATTATCTTTAGGGGTGGGGGCTCTTTGCTGGTAGTTTTAATCTCCCCAGACAATTCCAATTGTATTGCCAGGGTTCAAGAACCAGGGACATTGGCCTAGAACCGTGGTCGGCAAACTGCGGCTCGCGAGCCACATGCGGCTCTTTGGCCCCTTGAGTGTGGGTCTTCCTAAGCCTTAGGAGTACCCTAATTAAGTTAATAACAATGTACCTACTTATATAGTTTAAGTTTAAAAAATTTGGCTCTCAAAAGAAATTTCAATCGTTGTACTGTTGATATTTGGTTCTGTTGACTAATGAGTTTGCCGACCACTGGCCTAGAATGACTGTCCTCTGGCACTTTCAACCTGAATGGCCCTGGGTGAGACATTACAAAAGTGGCACTCAGCTTTGAATGCACATTTGAGTCAACTGCAGAGTTTTAGAAACTACTGATGGCGAGGTCATTCCCAAAGGGATTCTGAGCCAGTTGTCTGAGCTGCAGCCTGGGCATGGAGCTTTATCATTAAGAAGCTGCTCAAGTGATTGTTTTGTGCAGCCAAAATGAAAACCACTGTTCTAAGATGAGCTTCCTTATCTATGATGTAGAGATTATACTTTGTAGCTTGTGTGTGTGTATGGTATGTGTGGTGTGTGTGTGTATGTGTGATGTGTGTGTGTGTGTGTGTGTGTGTGTGTGTGTGAGAGACACTTTAATAAAAGCTCTCAATATAGCTGTTTGGCTTATAATAAGTTAGTAGTTGATAAAAGGTAGTAATTTTTTGGATTTTATGAAATTCCTATTCTCTGGAAAAGTGGGATGCGTGCAGAACTCCAGACCTATGAAGGTTTTGCCAAACTCTGGGAAAGTAGGATCTATATGTAAAGGTCTAAACCAGCCGTGGGCAAACTATGGCCCGCGGGCCGGATCCGGCCCGTTTGAAATGAATAAAACTATTGAAAAAAAAGACTGTAGCCTTTTATGTAATTATGTTTACTTTGAATTTATATTAGTTCACACAAACACTCCATCCATGCTTTTGTTCAGGCCCTCCGGTCCAGTTTAAGAACCCATTGTGGCCCTCGAGTCAAAAAGTTTGCCCACCCCTGGACCCATGAAGGACTGTATGAATGGATGTTATTTTATATAGAATAGGGCTGAGGCATAATGAGGCTTTGCCAGTATTTCAGAAGGAGATCTTACTGCCTTTAAGGAAGACATTTATCTTCTGTGAAAAGTATTGGCTGGAAATGGCATGAATACAAGGGCCTAGGGAGACTGATGGGCTTCTACCCATTGTCAGCCTCACTCAGGAGCTCACTGAAATGAGTTAGCTGATAAAAAATCCTGACTTTTATTAAAGTAAGACTTTATGTTGGTCAGTGATTTTATTTTGGCTGTTAAATATGATGTTTTCCTGTTGTGAGAGAAAAGTCACTAAAAGCTGAAGACAAACAGTGCCTCATAAGTGCCCAAACTGGGGCACATAAATAAAAGTTTGTGCCAAGTCTCCCTGGGATTGACTCAGGTTGGCTGCTCTAAGACACTGTAATATAAATAGCCATATGCTATTAGTCATGGGCTATTATCACCATCATCATTTATGTACCCAGGCCTTTACACCACATCATCCCTTCCCCTCTGCCTGGATCCACCTTAGTCCCTTCTAGGGCAGGGCGTTATCTTCTCAAAGTATTACTTAGATGTTGTGATTCTCCTAAGATCCTATATTAGCTTCCAGTCCCATCAAAATAAACTTTCTAGTGGGGGTGCAAAACCAGCCCCCAACTCCCTGCAGCCCAGGATGGCCAAATCCAGCCTGACACACCTCCTTGTTATCACCTGTGAAGGCCCCTAGTGTCCCTTATACCTTCATTCTGTTCAGTCACCGTGTCAGGCTGGTGTCATTATCCCCATGTGACTAATGAGAAACTCGAGAATCAGAAATATTAAATAATCTGGCCAAAAGCACACAGCTAGTAAGTTGTAGAACTATAGTTTATACCCAGGTTTGATTCCAAAGCCTGTGTTTTTCCACTGTTAGTATATTGCATGCTGTAGGTTTCCTTTCACCAAGTGGCATGGCTTAATTCTTTCAAATGCTCATAAGGATTTATTGTCTGCTGTCATGATAAATCTCCCTGATTCTGGCCACCAAAACCAGTATAGTTGAGATACCCTCCTTAATTCTACCTCCCTAGCTCCCCAAATATATTAATTAGAACTTGTGGAAATACCTTTTCTTTTTTTTGACTTAGGGTTGATTTCTACTTTACTATCATTCCTATTTAAGTTTCATTTACTAGACTCTGTCTCAGGAAGAGAGAATGCTCCATTGCCCTTCACAGAGCTTGACAAAGATTTTGTAGCACAAATACATCAGCTACCGTAAGGGCAGTGTGTTGTCAGCGAACACCAGGCTACTTCCAGAATTCAGTCAAATATATCAGTATACTGGGACCATGAACACATGGTGTCTGAATGATGAAATCTTTCTGCCTTCAAGGGGTTTATAATCTAGTGGCAACAAGAACATGTGGATAACAGCAATGATAATTTCCATCACATGTTTTAATAGTTGAAATGTTAAAACTATTCAGACTGTAATTTACCCAAACCCACACACAACAGGGACAGGTGCTTTAAATTAATATCTCCAGTGGGAAATCTGAAGCAAGTAGATAAGCGACTTGCTTCTGGTCTCCTGGTGGGAGAGGCACAGACTCTGTGGCGAGCTGTGCCGTGAGACTGATACTCATGTGCCTGTGGTCACGTCCCCTTTGCAAGTGAGATCCGAGGGGGAATTGTGAAATGTTTATTGAGGATTGATGGACTTGAGAATTTCCCCATGCTTGATAATTAGGAGAAAGGAACACAGAGATTAGGTAAAAAATTTAAAGAAACTATAACACTTTGCACTTATAGTTAGGCAACCAGGTTTTCGTTATGGAATCACTAGCTATGCATTATGGACAAGTGTTTTAGGTTAGTTACAGAACAGTTTAACAAGTATTTACTGAGGACCTGTGATGTGCTAGGGACAGTGGTGAAAATGACAGGCAAGATCTCTGATTTCACAGGGTTTCAATTGTAGTTGAGGAGGATGTGGAAGAGGAGATGACAATAATCAAATAAACCATTAAGTAAAAATGTACTAGAAAGAAAATAATATAGGATGATTTGATAAAGGATGAGTAGGGGACTAAGTTGGATAGTGTGGTTAGACATAGAGACGTCTTTTTATTTATTATTTTTAAAAAATATATGTTTTTATTAATTTGGGGGAGAGAGAGAGGAAGGGAGAGGGATAGATAGCAACACCGATGAGACAGAAACATCAATCAGCTGCCTCCTGCACACCACTACTGGGGTTTGAGCCCGTAACCTGGGCATGTGCCCTGACTGTGAATTGAACTGTTGACCTCTTGGTTCATAGATTGATGCTCAACCACTGAGCCACACTGGCTGGGATATTTATTTATTTATTTAAATCCTCACCTGAGGATATCATTTTTCATTGACTTTTTAGGGAGAGTGGAAAGGACAGAAGTGGAGAGAGAGGGGGGAGGGGGGCTTGGATGATGTAACTGTGATAAGAAGAGGTCAGATCTGGATATGTTCAAATGAGATCTGATGTGAGAGAAAGAAGAAGTCAAAAAGGATTTAGAGATTTCTGGTGTGCACAATTGAGAGTCTGGGGGTTGCCACTAACTAAGATGGGGAAGGCTGCAAGTGGAATAGTTTTAGGGGGAAGTTCAGTTCAGTGTTGGGCATGTGAAGGATGAAGTGTGCCAGTGGAGATGTCAAGCAAACCATTAGAAATAGAAGTCTGTAGTTTTGGGGGAGGTCTGTCCTGGAGATATACATTTGGGAATTATAACTGGGGTGGCATTTAAAGCTAGGGGACTGGGAGAGAGCTCCAAGATCCAAGGTCCTGGGGAAGATATGCAGGACAGATGAAGAGCAGGTCTTCGTGGAGCTTGCTTTCTAAAATGTGTAGAGGCAGACTCCCACATTTTCTATATTGTGAGCCCCCTGTTCCTCCAGGCTGATTTGGTTTGATTTCATGCATTTTTTAAAAACCCATTTTCTGGCTCTACTCTCAGATGATAGTATTCACTAATTCTTGAAACTGAGCAAATAGTTAACACCAGGATAAAACAATGGTTTTAAATGACTGGGACCCATCTATGAATTTTGAGAAATTCCCTGGGGAGAATAAGATGTATATACAATGTTTAATGGAGCCAGAGTGTGTCTTCTATTATGTTGTTCACATACCATTTTGAATTAACAGGATGTAGGCGTAAAGATGAGTTTGCCATAACATGTCTACTCTTGCTCTGAAGTTGGTTTCTTGGTCCTTTCAATTATGGAGTCCCTAAACTCAGGCTTTGTTAAGGCTTGGAAGATGATAGCCACATCCCTGGGGAATTTTTAAATTAAGGATTTGAATATGTCTATGCACTAAAAATTTTGCTGACTGAGAGCCAGTGAAAACATGAATTATTTCTTTCTGTTATAACTCTCGAATGATAACGTAAGGAGAAATACAAATTAAAAATAAAAGCCTTAATTCTTCCTGCTGAAAAATAAGGGAAAATATGTCCTTCCCCTCCTTTTTCTTTGAGCATTTTCTTTAGAAAACTTGTAATTGCACATATTTTTCCCTCTCTTTGGAATGTATATGCATTCTTTTGAAGACTAGACTAGCATTTTGCCAGTTTTTTTGTCCTGGGACTGCCTTTCTCAAGGACCCTAGAACCCTCTCTGAAATGTCAATATCATGAGAGATAGCGCCTCAAATCTCCCAGTTTCTCTGGGTGGGTAGGAGTCCAATTCCCAGTGGATGCATTGCTCAAATTTGAAGAATTACCTCCTACCATAAAGATATGAGAAGTTTGTTTTTCCTTTGGATAAAGCCAATTAGTTAACCCAATTACCAGGTAAAGTTAGGATAGTTTATGTGTGACAAATGGTGGGATCAAGTTCTCTGATTTGAGGACTAGTTATTGTTTTTCTTGAGAACATGTATGCAATGGGTTGTATCTGTGTGGCTAAGTAAAAGGGTTAGGTTTCTCTCTCTCTTCTCAATTTCTTAGCACATTTCCTATGATGCCCATCACATTCTGGTTTAATGCTAATACAAGAATAAAAATGTTTTCTTTCTCTGCTACCTTTGTGGAGAGAATTTCTGGGTAGAGAGAAAATGTTGTTTTTAATTATATTTCCCCAATATTAATTTCTACTAGAAAACCAAATAACTGACACACTTCAGTTCTTTAAAACTTCCTTTCAAACATCCATGGGTGATTCATTTCTGTTGGATATTTTAAATAACTTTTTGCTCTTAATAGTAGAGACAACATTTAAAGACTAAATTCTTCCACTTTTAGGGATAATTTCAATCACTGTATTCTTGACATAATTAATTTTTGGTTCTTTTAAAATGTTATACTCATATTCTAAAGATAAACACTAAGAGATTTAGAGCCATATTCAAGTTCTGTTGGTGTATGTATTGGTTTCCTAGAGCTGCCATACGAAGTACCACAGACTGGGTGGTTTAACAACAGAATTTTTTTTCTCACAGTTCTGGACCATAGAAGTCCAAGATCAAGGTATCTATAGGTTTGGTTTCTTCAGAGGTCTCTCTCCTTGACTTGAAGGTGACCACCTTTTCCCTGTCTTCACATGGCCTTCCTTCTGTTCATGTCTGTGTCCTCATCTCCTCTTCTTATAAAAATACCAGTCATATTGGTTTAAGTCCCACCCTAATGATCTCATTTTTAACTCAGTTACCTCTTTCAAGACACTATCTCCAAATACAGTTATATTCTGAGGTACTGGAAGTTAGGATTTCAACATATGAATTCTTAGAAGACACAGTTCAGCTCATAACAGAGCACATATTACAGTTGCTATTCAAGTACGTGCACAGGTAGTTTGATCAAAGTTCCTTTGAGGTCAGAAAGTGACTTCCATTTAAAAGAATTTTTATGTGATTAACATTCTTCATTCTACTTGTCTTAGTTACTAGAATCAAGATCTCTAAATTTACCCACATTATTTTTTCCTATGAAAATTGTATTGTTTTGAGTAACAATTAGTTCCTTCAAAGGAAGAAAGTACACCCCAAATCTTTTTTGCAACCTTAAGTTGGCATACTAAATTACCTCTTAAACATTGTAGAATAAGATGTATTTATTGTCAGCTCAACCCTAAATCACACGCATGTGAATTTAGCCCCCAAATGGTCATTTTGGTCACTAATTAAAACAATTCTCTTCATGTTTACTATGGTATGTATGGGAAAAGAGATAGAGGTACACATTTTCTGACCTTCTCATGTACTTGCATTCATGATAAAATCAGTGTTTCCTCCGAGCACAATTTGGAGACTCACAAAGTGATCTGCCACCAGGTCTGACCCTTGTAGGAAGGAGGAGAGGATAAAGAAATGCTAAAAGGTGGACATCTTTTCTCCTCAGACATTATATTTATCTTCTTCTATTAGATGTATTTTTGGCATGCAGAAGAGCACATTCATATGGGGAACATTTTAAAATTGCTTGTGAAGAGCAGGCATATTTCCAAGAGGAAATGTAACCTTCCTTCATTTGGCGTATCAGATCAATGCACTGTGAAAGATCATGTTCAGTTACCTCATTTTTTTTGAATTAGAATTAATGGCTCATTAGTCTTGATCATATCAATATTATAACACCACTTACATTTGATAGAAAAGGGGAGATGGCTGATGGAGTGCACTTATTCCCTTTTACTCTTAGTGAATAGACCATGTGCCAGCCTTAGGGAAAACCAGCCAGATCTTGAAGGTGGCCCTTTTCAAACAGGCTCCATTTAGGGAAAATATGGACTCTTTTGTAAAAGGCTCTTGGAAGAAGAGTTAAAAGGTTCTAAAGATTTGAGGTCACTTGGGACATACACCAGTGTTCTCTCCCACTTTAGGCAGCAGGCCAGAGTTGGGAACCAGACACCCTCAGCATTTCTTTGACCACATGTTGGACCATATGTTGGAAAGTGAAAAAAACAGACACTAAGAATCTTCTCTTGAACATTTCTCCCATGAGGCATTCCATTTACAAAGGAGCATATATTTCTGCAAATCTGAGAGAAAAAGAGAGAGGGGCAGGTTGACTCTTTTGAAATAAAAATAAATATTGCAAGGCACAAGATTATATTAAGATTTGCCCCTTTTCAATCCCAAAATTAGGCCAGACAAAACAGTAAACAAATGGGCTCTAAAATTAAAGTTAAGCAAAACGAAAACTTTATGGGCATACACACCAGAAGTCAGGATTCTGTCATTTGCTAACAGTGTGACAATGGGTTATGGGTGTTTGTTACTTTTTGCCTGGACATCACCCCCATACCCCAACTTTTTAAGGAATTGTCCTCTATCCCCACATCCACCCTGGCTTGGCTTTAAACCTATGGCATATGAGTTAGTATCTTACTTCCTTAACCAGCAATTGACTCAAAGATGAATACATGACCAAACCAGTCCAATTAGGGGCTTTTGTGGAATTTTGAAAAACTATTAGGGAAGAGGTATTTGCTTTTTGCTGGGATTATGAATTGAAAGGATAATCTGAACTGGTAACTGCTGGTCTCTCTCTTTGCTGCATAAAGACAACCGAGAGGAAGGTTGGCCTCAGAATGCCCAGAGAGAAGCAGAGTTGGCCAATATATTTTTGAATAACTGGAGATGGAATTTCTTTTTATGTCAGGCTGTACATCCCCCTAGTTTCAGGCAGGACTTTGCCACTTGGAACCTGCTTATTATACTTTGCATACTTAGATTCACCTCTCTGAGCTTTCCTTATCTCATTTGTGAAGAAACATGGTCGATTTAATAGATTTATAAGGTGTGGTTTTTGTTGTGTTTTTTTTTTGCCATCTTTGAGCATTTGAGATTAAATTTTTTTGATACATTTTACCTAATAATCTGTTGTGATATTTATCTTTATAGAGAGATGATGAGTCTCTTAGAAATCTTTAAAATTTCTCTCAAAATTTTCCTCTAATTATTTGTAATTTATGATAATTATACATGGGATTAAATTTATATTAACAATGGATGAAGTATTTGATGAGAAAACTGATAGTATAAACAGGGTCAGAGAATACCATTTAAAACCCTTGTAAGAAGACCCACAACTTTTAGAAGAGAGGGAGACATGATTAAAAATTAACATCTATTTGTTAAAGTATACCTCTATGTTAAATAGAACTATTGCATCTACTTGAAATAAACAAAACTAAATATTTTTCTAAAAACTTAATCATTAAGATTAGGCAATCCCAAAAATTTTTTCAATTCTGTACACCAATCAACAATAAAGAGTCCAAGTTTTATTATGCAAATGTCCTTAACAAAATTTCCTTTTTTTGGTTTGGTGACTTAACTACATGCTAGCAAAGAAATAGCATTTGAGTAGAGAACAATTTGCCTGGAAGAACAGCATATAAGAATTTGCCAGTGTTGATAAAGATTAACCAGCATGATTAAAAAAATAATTAAAGAACCGTGTTCTGAGTTCAGTTTCCTTTCATTGTTCCTTATCCAGATTTATTAACCTTAGGGACAAGACTGAATTAAGAAGAAACTAATAATAAACATTTTCCTCTCTCTTACTCCTTGGAGACGCTCACAAAATTTTACTAAGCTAATTTTTAAACGGTACCAAGTGTGAATGGACATGTCCTTTTGATAGCTCTTAAAATACAACATTTCTCTGCAGAACAGGCTCAAAAGTGTAGCGCTTAGCATGCGTGGCAACAGAAAGCAATTCATTAGCACACAACGTCTCTTCATAATATTTGAATACATTGATCATAAAATGAGGAGACAAATCATGGGGAAAATGAGGGCTTGGATGAACAATATGGGTTTTAGAATTCACAGCTTTTGAGGTGGTTACTGTAGAGTGGACCCGTGTTTTCCCACCTGCACTACCAGCTGTCTTCAGGGAAGGGCCTCTTCTTCACCCCCTTCATGGACCTCTGAGGTGCTTGCTTTATGTACAGCATGCTGATGACTCACTGCTGTGGTGCCTTGAGAGTGCTTAGGCTGCGGTTTTGGAAGAATGGTCTCACTTTAGTTGTGGGGTCTATAATGTACTGTCAGGAGCCAGAGGGAAAATGATAATCTATTTTCTAAAGCAGAAGTGACTAAGGAAATCCCTGATGGGGAAGTTCATCTCTGACTATTTTGGAAAGTGTTTTCCAAGGCTAATTTCTAAGAGTAGACACTGTGGTTTGAGTGCCTCTGCTGAAGATAGCGCAGATGTCTCGTCTGAGGAGTGAATGGAGATTTGTGAGTGATCCACTTTGTGTGGCTCTGAACAAGCAGACACAGAGTAAAATGACCATGGTCAATTCCTAACAACATATCTGGCAGGCTTCCTTTCTTATGCAGAGGACGAGCTCAACCCACAAGAATTTCTGAGGGATATGTACCCTGAGTTGGTCAGTGGTTCTCAAACATTGATGTGCATAAGAATCATCTGGGAGCCTGAAAAATTAGCAACTTCTAGGGCCCATCCCCAGAAGTACTGATTCAGCAAATCCAAGGCTGGATTTAAGAATCTGATTCTTATTTGAAGTGTTTACAAACATCCCTGGTACCTAACACCATCCTTCTAAGTGCTGTAGGGACAGTACAAATTCCTCACAGAGAATCACTCAGTCACAATGGCCACATAGGGGACACATATGGCAGCAGAACCCCACAGAAATCTAGACAGAGAAGTACTACTCAGAGACACACAGCCACAAAATTTTAGAGTATTGTGGGCAAGATTTAGACATAAGAGAGTTTTATGAAGAATTTAAAAAGTAACATGGGCTTTAAAGAAAATCAGATCTGATCCAACCATTCCATGCTTTTTTTCAGATGAGGCACATGGGATCCATAGAAGTTAAGTGACTGGCATATAATCACTCAGGTAAGAGTTGAAGGATGAGGACTGGAAGCAGACTTCTAATTGTGTCTATAAGCAGACTTTGGAGAGACTACCTGGATGCAATGGAAACAGGTTCACAGACCAGCATCCTGTTAAAATGACATGGGGAGACATGGCTAAATATTAGTACTGTTTTTAGATTTGGGTTGAGAAAGCAGAGGGTGGTGTGCAGGTAATATTAAGTGACATGTAGAAAATATTTCATATACAAGGAAGGCTCTGCCAAGATTCTAACCTATATATTTCATCACTAACATTATCCTATCTAATAAAAGAGAAACATGGTGATTGGCGTACAACCGCTACCCTTCCCATTGGCTAATCAGGGTGATATGCAAATTAGCTGCCAGCCAAGATGGCGGCCGGGAGCCAGGCAGCTGGAAGTGAACATGAGGCTTGCTTGCTTCAGTGATGGAGGACTCCAACGTTCCCCACCTGCGCTGCCGGCCTCTGAGCCTGCAGTTTAAGAAACATTGTAACAAATATAGAAGCTAAACAAAACCCCAGAAACCTGCTTTCAGCTAGCCCGGGATCTCAGAGCTGGAGTTATACATTGTTTTGATTATAGAACCGAAACAAACCAGATACCTGCTTTCAGTACCGGAGTCCTAAGAGCTGGAGCCTCAGAGCTAAAGCTGGCCCAGAATAAAAAAATAAAAAATAAAAAAGGAGTGGTTGAGAGCTTCCGTCACCCACCAGCCTGAAAACAGCCCTCCGCCCCTCACCCAGACTGGCCAGGCACCCCAGTGGGGACCCCACCCTGAAGGGTGTGTGACCAGCTGCAAACAGCCATCATCCCCTCATCCAGGCTGGCTAGGCACCCCAGTGGGGACCCCCACCCTGATCCAGGACACCCTTCAGGGCAAACCAGCCAGCCCCACCCATGCACCAAGCCTCTATCCTATATAGAGCACCGGGATCAGCATGACAGGGGGCAGCGCCCAAACCCCCTGATCGACCCTGCTCTGTGCGTGACAGGGTAAGGAGCCCCAACCACCCTGATGGGCCCTGCTCTGTGTGTGACAGGGGGTGGCGCCGCAACCTCCCCATCGACCCTGCCTTGAGTGTGACTGAGGGTGGCATCGCAACCTCCCAATCTGCCCTGCTCTGTGCATGACAGGGAGCGGTGCCCAAACTCCCCAATCGGCCCTGCTCTGAGCCTGACCAGGGGCTGCACCTAGGGATTGGGCCTGCCCTCTGGGAGCAGGCCTAAGCCAGCAGGGCATTATCTCCCAAGGGGTCCCAGACTGCGAGAGGGCACAGGCCGGGCTGAGGGACCTCCCCTTCCCCCCTGAGTGCACAAATTTTTGTGCACCGGGCCTCTAGTATGTATATAAAATATTATATATATATATAACATTATATATATAACATATATAACAGTATATATATATATATATATATATATATATATATATATATATATATATATATATATATGTAACATAATATATATACTGAGGGGCCAGATTATTATGACCACCCCATCAGTACTTTATTGGGCCATATTTTGCCTTCATTACTGCATCAATTCTCCTTGGCATTGACTCCACGAGATGTTGAAAGGTGATGCGAGGCATCTGACACCATGCCTGATGAATAGTACTGTCCAGTTCTGTGAGATTTGATGGTTGTGGAACCAGCTGCCTGAGGGCTCTTTTAACTTCATCCCAAAAATGCTCAATTGGATTGAGATCTGGTGATTGTGGGGGCCACCTAGGCAAGGTGAAGTCTCCCTCATGTTCTTGAAACCACTCCTGCACCATATGAGCACCGTGGCATGGTGCTTTGTCTTGTTGGAAGAAGCCATCTCCATTGGGATACGTCATCAACATGATAAGATTAACTTGATCAGCAACGATACTTAGGTATGTTGTGCTATTCAGCCATTGTTCCACATGAATTAAAGGGCCCAAATCATGCCAGGAAAACATGCCCCAAACCATAACACTGCCCCCACCAGCTTGTAGGGTTGTACTCAGGCATGTGGAGTGCATGCTTTCATGCTGTTTCCGCCAAATTCTTACTCTGCCATCTGCATGATGCAACTGGAAACATGATTCATCGGACCACATGACTTTTTTCCAATGCTCGACTGTCCAATCTTTGTGTTCCTGTGCGAATTGGAGACGTTTTATCTTGGTAACTGCAGACAGCAAAGGTGTTCGAACAGGCCTTCGGCTTCCATATCCCATACGATGCAGTGTACGGCTAACTTGCCTGCAAACGTCAGGTGGTCATAATAATCTGGCCACTCAGTGTTTTTAATATATAGTAACTAAGAATTGTTGTGCATGAATTATGTGCTTCTCTTTTTACATGAATAAACTCATTTAATCTTTTTTTAAAAAATAAAGACTCTACAAGGGAGGTAATAATATCCCTAACTTACAGATGAGAAAACTGGGACACAAAAGGATTAAGAAACTTGCCCAAGGTTGCACAGCTAACAAGTGATGAAGAGAGGATGCTAATCAAGGCTGTCTGCCTCCCCACCCCTCTCCAAACCACCATGCTACACAGAAGCTTATAAATCTGCATATGGTGGTTAACACTTGCAGAGGTTGCAATTTACTCTATGTCAGAAATAGGATTTTGAAAAAGTCTTGGTGGATGTAAATTAATGATGTAAATCAATAAGGATAAAAGTAAAATTCTGCATTTAAATTAAAAGATCAGTTGCACACATATAAGGATATTAGTAAGATTTGCTTAAATACAATTCATATAAAAAAGACTTAGGGGCTTCAGCTGACTTCACATTCAGGGAATAAGAAATGTAAAATGGCTATCAAAAAGCTTATGCAATTCTAGGCATAAGTGAGAACAAGGTAGATGAGTTCCACTACATTTGAGAGATATTAGATCATTATTGGAGCTCATTGGAAGATAAATAAATCAGTTTATTTTTTTCTAAAGAAACAGAAACCACTAAATTGAATTCAGAGTTTGAAGTCTTTTGTGTGACAAAGTGGAAATTTGTGTTTTTTTTGGCAGTCCAGCATCTGTTCCTTCCTATTCTCTCTTTCTCTCTCTCTCTCTCTCTCTCTCTCTCTCTCTCTCTCTCTCTCTGTCTCCCCCCCCCCCCCATTCTCTCCCTCTGTTGATAACAGCAACCTTATTTTTCTTTATGTAATTACCTACCTTCACTCATTCTCTGTGGTCTTAGTGGAAATGTCAATCACAGTACCCTTGTGCCCTACCTTCCATTCCTATCTGTTGGTCAAGAATGAGTATGTCCCAAATTTTGCCCTACCCCAAATTTTGGGGAATTTTCTTGAACATAGTGATACATGAGAAAAGAATAATCGTGACACAGCCACTGCAGGAAACTGTGTTCCTCACCAAGATTTCTGCACACTGTCCTGGTTCCTGTGTTTTTCGAGGCTGACAGCTCAATCTGAAACCAGGTACATTTGCACAGGTCATTCTTCAGGATCAATCAGTCTATTTATTCAAATAACATTAACATTCATGCGACAGCCCTACAAATATCGGTTTCTCCTTCTCTTCCGTTCTCTCCTTTCTTCTCCTTCTTGCCTACCTCTTCTTTTTCTCTTTTTTCTTCTTTAGGGAAATGCTAGGTTCCAAACGTGTGTAGGAGGGAATATGAACACAGCAAGTAATTTCTTCTTAGCAAGTTTAATAAAATGGGATTATGTGTCTGAACTGTTTCAGACACAGGGATTATGTGTCTGACATCACATAAGTGATGAATTCAGTGAGAAAGTGTAACTTAGGGGCTAATTGAGGAAAGAAGTAAATAGTTATCAAGGCAGGGATAGGACTTTGGATAAGGAAAAGAATCCTAATTGAGAAGAAAGAACCAAGAAAGAGAGGTAAAACTAAAAGATGAGGAAGAGAAAGAGGATGTTGCTGGTGCTTTTTTTAGTTTATCAAACATTTTCACAGGTTGCCTTTCTTGGTCCTTGTGAACTCTTTAAGACAGGTATGGTTACCCCTGGTTTCTAGGCACGCACCACAGGGAAGGAAAATATGACTGGTTCAAGCCCCAGAGCTACAAGAGTGACATGGCTAAATCATGCATTCATGACTTCTACTCTGTCATTCCTCCTACTCTAACCCAAAAATAGGCAGCTGTGTTCTGGCCAGGTCTGGGGTAGTCACACATGAAATCAAAATGTGAAACCATGTTCCTGTGAAGGCTGGAGGAAAGGAAACATAGTCCATTATTAGCTAGAGATTTCTCTCAAAGCAGAAGGCCAACAAAAGAAACTGTGTTCTGAGTGGAGTTTGTTTTAGCTACCTGAATCCTGCTGTGAACAGTGATATGTGGTTGTTTTATAAATTAGCCACATTTGAATTCTAAATCACTGTAGGTGCAGCACAGCCTTTGATATAAGACTAAGCTTATTTTTCAACAAATAAAATAATTGCTCAACATTGGTGAGTTGGTGGGAGGGGGCTTTTTGAGGAACTATAGCTGCTACTCAGGTAATATTCTGAATACCTGACAGTGCAAAATAATGGTACTGATAAGAAGAATAAATCTGATCCTGGCTATTTTATGTCAAATTGGTAGAAGACAAATTTTTATGCAAGCATGTGGAAAAGTAATAAACCTGCTTAAGGAACAAATTTAATGGTTTCTAAGCCTATATATTTCTAATAATTGTTTATACTTTTAATTTAATACTATTATTTCTAGCAGGAAGCTTGTTTCAAGTTGTAGAGAAATTGGAATAACACTGAAGAATCAGAATTTTCCAAAGGGCCATTTCTAAGGGAATTCAACATGGTTAGAAACAATTTTATCATGCTCACTTCTTTGTCTCAAAGATTTTTTTTTTGCAAATAAATTTTGAATAGGCTTTGATAGCTCTCCTCCATTCTCCTTCAGGGATGTGGGCGGTAAAAAGAGGAGCATAGGCCTTAGAGAAATGTTTTATAAATTACTTTTTGGTTTATTACTAAAGGCACCACTACAATTTATACACATACATTTTAGCTCCATCTTAAGAAGTTAAAATGTCCAACCTTAATCTGATGATATTTTTTAAAATCAAATGTGTGTTCTAGGAATAGTTAAATGAGGCATTAAGCAATCAAGAGAATCATTGCTGGCTGTTCTTTGGTTCCTGAGAATTAATATGAGCTTAGCTGGCTGTATCATCACACCTTTCCATTCAGTATCACCTCTCCAGGTCCTCAGACTGAAATCCAGAATTAAGCTTTACAAAGCAGGTCTGAAATCTGTTGGCAAGCCCATCTGGAACACTCTTGCTGCCATTGCTTAGGTTCTGCCTCTTCTGGGGATATATAAAACCCTCTGTCTCCAGGGTTGCCAAGTCAGCACTTTCAGGAGCACTTAGAAAGGATGGCATCCACACCTCTCCATCAATGACAGCTCAGCCGAAAGCCCTAACTACTGGTAATGGCATAATGGGGAGTCAGGGGCACGTGAGAAAGGGTCCCAGGAAACACTTTCCCAGAGCAAGTCAATATGAATGAGCTGTGTCTTCCAGAGTGAGCGGTAAGGCTCTGTCACCAAGATTCTGAGCACTTGGGCTATTAATACTATTGCTCTCGGCGCTCTGCGCCTTGATCAAGTAGGACCAGTGCATTAGGCTCCTAGTGGAGCCGACTTAGACAGAGTGTCTGCGGGGCGACGCGCTCCAAAATGTTTCGTAGGAAGCAACCCCGCGCTGACAGGGAGAGAGCAATGGATAGTCTCTTTCTCAAGTCTCTGTTTCTATTATAAATTAGATGCCTACTTTAAAAATGAGCGAAGTATAAATAATTTAAAAACAAATCAAAGGCCTTTATTACCACTATCGTACCCAGGATTTTGAAGATAATTCGTCTACCCAGCACATTTATGGATGCTTGCCCTGCTTTGCTCGCCTCTATTTTTCTCATAATGGTGTGTTTACTAAGAACATTTTAAAACAAATTTAAAAAAAGAAAAGAAAAGAAAAACAACTCAGGATGGTTTCCTGTCTCATGTCATTTGCAAGTCCCAGGCCCCAAGGGAGCCAGAGTTCATTCTTGAGAAAGTAGACTCAAGGTCTAACATGAGTCTTCTCTCATCCCCCCCAAAGAAACAAGTGGCTTTAAAACCAGAGTGGAGGATCCCAGGACAAAGTCACCAGGGTGCTCTGGGAAGCTCTTAAAAGCAAGTATTCATTGCCTCAGCTCCTCTCATCCTGCGTGTCACTGCTTCCAGCCCTGGTAAAGCTGTGACTTCATCTACCTCCTTTCCATATTATATATACACTGAGTGGCCAGATTGTTATGACCACCTGACGTTTGTAGGCAAATTAGCTATAATTTCGTGCTGAAGTTGCTAGAGGGCCAGACTATTATAAACGTCTGAATAGCACAACATATCTAAGTATCATTGCTGAGCAAGTTCATCCTATCATGTTGATGGCGTATTCCAATGGAGATGGCTTCTTCCAACAAGACAATGCGCCATGCCACGGTGCTCATAAGGTGCAGGAGTGGTTTCAAGAACATGAGGGAGACTTTACCTTGCTTAGGTGGCCCCACAATCACCAGATCTCAATCCAATTGAGCATTTGTGGGACGAAGTTAAAAGAGCCATCAGGCAGCTGGTTCCACAACCATCAAATCTCACAGAACTGGACAGTGCTATTTATCAGGCATGGTGTCAGATGCCTCGCATCACCTTTCAACATCTCGTGGAGTCAATGCCAAGAAGAATCACCGCAGTAATGAAGGCAAAAGGTGGCCCAACGAAGTACTGATGGAGTGATCATAATAATCTGGCTGGTCATAATAATCTGGCCACTCAGTGTATATTTGTTGTACCAACCAAGGCCTAATGACCATCCTATTGTTGCTCATATTTTGTCACTTACCCACTTAATCACCTGAAAAAAAAATTGAGGATCCCAAAGAGCTTATTTTTTAAAAGATGGGTTATATCTATTGATATTAACCATATTAACAATTAAAACTGAGAAACTTAAAAATATTTGAATTCATTTAAAATAACATAATGAACCCATCCCATGTTAGCATAAATAACATTTTTTTTTCCTGATGTGTGCTGGGGGGATAAGTCTATATTTCAAAACAAGAAGTTTGTGAAGAGTAGTGTTATTTTACATTTTTGCAATCCTTTTTAAATGTCCGGCTTAATAATTGGCAGTTGCATTTTCATATCTGCTTCTGCATTCAATGTGTTGCAATATGTCCCTTTGATGGAGGCATATAAAGAAAATGCAGCTTTACATGTAGACATAATTGGAAAGAGAGGTCCTTGTGGGTCCTGGGAAAGTGTCTCAGGGACTTGGGCTCCTCAGACCATGAGAATGACTCTTCTTTAATTATCTCAATTGCCTTGCCATGACAATGAGCCAGAGTCATCAATTGGAGACACTCAGCCAAGAGGTCGGTGGTGGCTGATTTGAATCCCAAGTGTTTCAGATCTAAAGACAAAGCAGATCTAGGTTGTCCAGAAAGAAACTATCAAAGATGAAGAGGTCTGAGAATGAAGTGTGACGTTGGACATTTATGGGACTCTGGGGTTAGAGATGAAGGGTTTCTCCACTGGAGTCTGGAAGAGCTGCTGCATAACATGTCTGCTGTTTTATAATCTGAGGACAGCTCCAGCCCACTGTCTTAGGCATTAAAAAATTCTGTTTTGTCTGTCTGGGGCATTCAGATGACTCAATAAGCTTTGCTCCCCTGCTTGCCATTGCTGAAGTGTCTTTCTGAAGTGTTCTGTGGTCGGAGACTTTAATTCAGGTTAGTAAAGGATTGTCCATGAGATTTAACCAGCTTTCTCTGTAAGGGACATTTTTTCCTCTTTCACCTTTTTTTCAGATTGTTCACAATCTCTTCTATTTTCAGCAACTATTTCCTTGGCTCTCTCTTCTCCATAGATTAGCCAATTCAGCAATCCCTGAATAGGTTGCAGGTTCAATTCTTTTACAAGTTGTCTCATTGCCCTGGGAATCTGACTGTAGAATTGATCTAGTCTCATCAATTCTATGGTCCTTCTGTTTGG
This sequence comes from Myotis daubentonii, assembly GCF_963259705.1. Taxonomy (NCBI): domain Eukaryota; kingdom Metazoa; phylum Chordata; class Mammalia; order Chiroptera; family Vespertilionidae; genus Myotis; species Myotis daubentonii. The sequence continues at coordinate 164,790,869 of NC_081841.1, forward strand.
TTTATGCCTCAACCTCCTGCAACCAGTAATTAAAATGGCCAACCGGTTCAGCTGCAAAGTCTATTAAGGGGGAACTTCCTTATGTCATGAGGCTCCAGAGTTTCTCTCAAATGGGTGTAAACTCTGTTGGCTCTTTTCTAAATTTTAAGTTAATATTTCAGATTAGTTTCAAGGTCACAATTGTGTGTGGCCAAAAACATCTCCCAAACATTGGCTGGCTGTCTGTAAAGAAGTTTGCACATAGACATCATCTTCTGATTAACTTGCCTTGGACCCTAATATCAGAATGCCAGCTCCATTGTAGAGCAGAAAAGCTTCCCTTTCCCTCCACTATCTTTCTTTTTATCTACCCTCTACTCACCCTTCCTATGCAGATGAAGATCCAGAATTTCCTGGACCAACTCCAAACTCCTAGTTGAAAAGTGTCTGTATCTCAACTCTTGCTTTTTCTGTAAGTCCCCTGTGGAATTTCTAAAGAGAGAGTAATTCTGGCCAGAAGAGGTTAATTAACCCCCTGGCAGCATTTTTCTCCTTCATCCTCTGTCTCTCATCCATACTCATTGATCTTTTCAGCAGGAAAAGTAGTTGATGTTTAACCTTGGCTGGTGTGGCTTAATTGGTTGGAACTTTGTTCCCTACATGGAGTGGTCACAGGTTTGATTCTCGGTCAGGGTACATATCTGGTTGTAGGTTCAATACCCTGTCGGGGCAAGTACTGGAGGAAACTGATTGATGTCTCCTTCTCATATCAATGTTTTTCTTGCTCTTCCTCTCTCTAAAATCAATAAAAAGAAAGAAATTAATGTGTATGGAATGCCTCCTAAGTTCCAGCCACTTCTATAAACATTATATATCTCATTCAATCACAAATAACCTTGTAAATATTTACTTTTGTAGATAGATAAATGAATATTACACAAGGTCATCCAAGGTTTTGTCAGACTCCAATATTCATGCTTTTGTATTACTCTGTGCTGTGTGCCTTAGTCCAAGAATGCTCTGATTGTCTTCCTTCCAGAGGCAAAGTTGGCTACATTTGAATCCTCTTTCTCGTTTTCTCAAATAAAACTCATTCCTAAATCCTATCAATTCTACCCTTGTCATAATCCTTATAGCCATCTCATGATTCTACTTTAAGCTCTATTCGGTCTCAGCTGCCTTCCAATGGTGGCCTCCTCACTGGTCCCCCTTACTCTCACCTTCTTCTGGAGCAGCAGACTGTGGGGTTAGTGGTCAAGGCATAGGGGCTGCAGCCAGAGTACCTGGACTCAAATCCTGCCTCTCTCAGTGGAAAACAAGTTTGAAAAATAGATTGGAGGGAGACAATAGAGAGCAATAGCTTGCTGTACACCCCTCCAACCAACCAAAACTGATAGACATCTTTGTGTCATGTATTCTTGCTTCCATATTTTCATTCTTATTCACATTTAATTTTCTGCATATGAATTCCACTCATTCTTCAAGACTCCAAACCCAATGTCATCCTTTTCAAAAAGGGTTTCCCAGATCTTCTCACAGAAAACAATCTATTTATATATATTGTGGACTCCCATAGCCTTTTATTTTTTCCCACATCTCTTTTTTCACTTCACTATATTTTATTATCAATTACAGTTATTTATATATTTATTTACCCAACTAGAATGTAAATCCCTCCAAGGTACAGACCATATTGTGTTAATCTTTGCATTCATTTCCCAAGTGTCTATACAATGTCTTGCTCATAATGAGAATGTAATAAAAATGTTTTTTGGATGACTAGGATGTGAGTTTTATCTAATAACTAGAGGCCCGGTGCACGAAATTCATGCATGGGGGGGTATCCCTCAACCCAGCCTGCATCCTTTCTAATCTGGAACATCCCTCTCACAATCTGGGACTGCTGGCTCCTAACCACTTGCCTGCCTGCCTGCCTGATTGCCCCTGACCACTCTGCCTGCCAGCCTAATAGCCCCCTAACCACTCCCCTACCGGGGGTTAATGCCTAACTGCTCCCCTGCCAGCATAATAGTTCCCAACTGCCCTCTGCTGCTGGCTTGATCACCCCCAACTGCTTTCCCCTGCAGGGCTTAGGGGGCTGGGGGGACTCCAGGTGGATGAGACTGGCCTGAGGGGACTGGGGGACTGAGGCTGGATGAGGCAGGGCTGAGGGGACTGGGGGACTCTGGCTGGATGAGGCACACAGTGCCTGCTGCTCCACAGCAAGGCTGAGGGGACTGGGTGCCACCATCTTGTGACTGTGGGCGCTGGCATCTTGTGAAGGCATGACAGCCAATTAGCATATCCCCTCTTTATTAGATAGGATAAGAGCTAACATTCATTGAACTCTTCCTCAATGCCAAGTACTGTGGGGAGGGATTTATGTATATTACCTTATTAAATCTTCATGACCTGATGTGGTACTTATTAGTCTTTCCACTTTTTTTTAAATTTTTTATTTTATTTTATTGATTTTTTACAGAGAGGAAGGGAGAGGGATAGAGAGTTAGAAGCATCGATGAGAGAGAAACATTGACCAGCTGCCTCCTGCACACTCCCCACTGGGGATGTGCCCTCAACCAAGGCATATGCCCTTGACGGGAATCAAACCAGGGACCCCTGAGTCCAGAGGCCAATGCTCCATCCACTGAGCCAAACTGGTTAGGGCTCTTTCCACTTTTAAGAGGAGGACATCAAGTCACAGATAAGTTAAGTAATTTGCCCAAGGTGACCCAGGTTGTAAATGATAAAATCTGGATTTGACCCTATTTCTGATCAACCTCAAGTTCATGCTTATATTTCTGCATTATAGTATCTCTCTGGTTGTCAAAGGATGGCTTTATGGAGCTAGATCAACGCACACACACATATACTTACTGGTACCTAATTGGCCATTGGGCCTGCTGCCATCTCAGCAGTTACATCTGCACACCCATAGCTCTATCTTAGCTGAAATACACTTCCTCCTTTTTGGGGAGGGTGATTTCTAAGAGCAGTCACAGGGAGACCTCTCCTGCCAAATCTGCTCCTAGGGAAAGGAACTGAGCTCCAGGACTGTCGACAGTAAACTCTCCAAAGGATGTGCCAGCATTTATGCCAGGCTGATTAGAATGCAGCAAACAAATCATTCACTGCCTAATGTGCAATGCATTGTAGCTTATTTGATAGCATATTTATGCACAGATCTTCAGAAACAATATTCAGTAAATCCTGTCTCAAACCCTTGGGGAGATATTGGTTGTAAGCAGGAAATCAGCAAACACATTGATCCTACATGCTCTGTGATGTTAGTAGTTGTTATGAAATTGAATTTCATCTTAACATATTGAAATCAATATACATTGTTCAGTTTAATTTAGAATGTAAATACCATCAAGGGTTTTCAAGACAGAGAAAAGAACAGTTTGTAACTAGAATATGTATGTATCATTATACAGGCTACTTACTATTATTTAGAACTAGAGGCCCAGTGCATGAAATTTGTGCAGGGGGGCGGGAGGGGGGGGCTCAGGCCAGCCTGCACCCTCTCACAATCTGGGACCGCTGGCTCCTAACTATTCACCTGCCTGCCTGCCTGATCACCCCTAATTGCCTTTGCCTGCCAGCCTGATCGACCCTCACTGCCCCACCTGACAGCCTGATCTCCCTCAACTGCCCCATGCTGGCCTGGTAGCCCCACTCAGCCTGCTGTTCAGTCATTTGGTCATCCCTCACTAATCCCCCTGATGACCTGGTTGCTCCACACAGCCTGCTGTTTGGTCATTACTGTGATGGTGTCCTGGACATTTTGCATATTCCTCTGTTATTTGTATAGATAAGTCTGACCCCAGAATAAAAATAGTTTCTACCAGCCTGTCAGAGTAAATGGAAATTCAGGTTCTCAATGGATCAGAATTAGTAGCTAAGAAGGGGTTTTCATTTTAAACTAATGTGGAAAGTTTAGTTTGTTTTCTTCATAATTTTATTTTGAAACAAAATTTTGCCTAATATTGCATTTATTGCTTTCTATTCTCTAAATGATATGTCAAATTTGCCGGGAGCCGGTCCATCCTTGCTGTTTCAAGGGACCTGGCATATATGGCATACTGTTCTTAAAATGTTTGCTCACCTTCTTGGCACTATGTGTTTTAACCAAGGTCTCCTCTCTGAGAAAGGTTGAATCCCCAGGTAGGGATTTTCCCCTGAAGTTAGGGAGGGGATGAAACCCCTTAACTAAGTGCCAGGCGGGTAGTTAATCAATTTAACTACAAACAATCATGCTTAAGCTACATAATCTTTACTCCCTGGAATGGAGATAAGAAACGCCCTAACCTTTGTAATAGAGATTGATAGGATTGAATCAACTGGTATAAATACAGTTGTAACAAGACAGAAACACTCAGAACTTAGAACACAGAACTCAAGAGACAGAACTTAGAACACAGAGCTTAGAAGAGAATTCAGAAGACAGAACCTACACGGAGCCTGGAGACAGAAGAACTTCACTGGAGAGAACATGGCAATAGATCCTGGACTGAACCTGACTATAGAACATGGCAAGAGAACCTGACTAGAACCTGGTGACTGAACCTGCCTGGAGATCTGAAGCAGAACCTCTCTGGAGATCGAGACCAGAACTTGGCTGGAGATCCTGGCTAGGCTGCTGATCAACTGAACGCTGTCTCCATGTCATTCCTTCTTCGCCGACTCCGTCCACGCCTTTGGGGACCCCTGGACCTGCTGGGGTCGGACCCCGGCACAAATTGTGTAAAATTCCAGTGGGAGAGTGCTGAGCAGGTTTTGTGGCATGCTACAAAACCAAAGAAAAAAAATCCTCTCTAACATCATAGGGGTCCCAGTGATACTCCTTATTTTGAGATATGGGAATGAAGTTCAGAGTGTAAGGGCTTCCAAATTCTCTCACAACCTCATTAGCCTTCCTCCCTCTGATCTTCTCTAATTTTATAGATAAAATGAAAAAAAAAGTAATTATTGTGATTGCTATTGTGTAGATTATTGTGTGTTTATTGATGAATGAAGATATGCCAAGAATGACATTAAGTTATTGACATATGCGGCTTTAGTCAATACTCTTACTAATCCTCTGATGTAGGTATCATTGTTATTTCTGGTCATAGAAGAGAAACAGAGACTTTGAGAGTAAAATTACTCATCCAAAGTCATACAGCTTGTAAGCAACAATCAGAATTTGAACCTGGGTTTGTGGGATCCTAGAACTAGTGTTCTTTTCCATGACTGGCCTAGAGGAGGTAGCACTGCTCTCTCAGAGAGAATTATTCTGTGTTGCCCAGCAGTCAGGGATAAGGAAAAGAGTAGATGCAGGGGCTCTTAGCAGCAGTGATTTCATGGCTAATACATCCTTCCATTTTCATCATTGCTGCTGCTTCTTATAAATGCAATATTTCTGTAAGATCTCTTTCAAATACCTGAGAGGCTGAATAGAAAGCATAAAGAGCCAATTGGGTAGTTTTCCAAAGTACACAGCTGTATGAGTCAGCCTGTAGAGCACATTCATCTTTGCTCTCCCGGAGACTGGCACGTGTGATGCCCAAAGAGGATGCAATCTCCCAGTCCAATATGCTTATTGCCTGTACTACCTAAGCACTCTGAAAAAAGTTCCCTCAGTGGTATTTAAGTAGTCCCACTTTTATCCTTAAAAGAATATTTATTACCCTCCGGTTTCTGGATTTCTTGTGGTGATTGAGTAGGGATGTACTTTTAGGAGCCACTTCTCAGGTTAGGATCACAGGGATGTTGTGAGGTAATGTCTGGAAAGCACTTTGAGCTCCTTTGAGAAAGGTGCTACGTCAATACCACGTATCGTTATTTATTGTCAGCAGGAGATGCCTTTTATTTTCTTCCCGGGATACAAGAGTGCTGTGGCTTAGGTAGATTTCAGTTGGGGGGACGTTTCAGCACCCACAGGCTTTGCCTGAAAAGATGCAGGACGCGTAAAGGAGACCTCTAGGGAAAGCGGATTGGTTTAGTGCTACAGTGAAGAGGGACGAACCCTGCCATTGTGCAAGCCAATAGCACTCCTCTTAAGGAGCAGAAGCTATGCTCTCCTTACAGTGGGAATTGAATTTTGTGGGGCAGGCTGAGGGGATGGATTTTCCACATCTGGCAATAATGAAGCACTCTTTACAAAATCAAAGTGTTCAATACGGTAGCAGGTGAGCTGGAGTTCTGTCAGGGTTCTGTTGCTTCCTGTTCAATTCCATTTGTAACATGCATGCTAATCCCAAATTGACCAGGTTGAGCTCAAGTTGACCCCTTAGTTTGTTAAAGCAAGCCTCATCCTTCTTGGCTGCTAAAAATTTCAAGTCATCATTTAAGTCTCAGCTCCGATGCCATGATTTTCTACCTTTTAAACTTTTCTAAATAGCGGTTATGGTTGAGCTGTGTCCCCCACAATGTCCATATGTTGAAGTTCTGATTCCCAGGACCTTAGAATGTGACTGTAGTTGGAGATAGGGTATTTAGAGAGGTCATTAAAGTTAAACAAGGTCACTGGGATGGACCCTAATCCGTCCTAATATGAGTGGTGTCCTTATAAGAAGAGAATACTGGGACACAGAGGGAATACCATGTGAAGACCCAGAAAGATGGTCATCTACAAGGCAAGGATAGAAAACTCAGAAAAAAACAACCCTGATAACTTCTGGCCTCCAAATTGTGAGAAAATAATTTTCTGTTGTTTAAGCCATCCAGTCTCTTGTCCTTTGTATGGCAGCCCTAGAAAACTAATACAATTCCCCAATAAAGAAAAAGATCAATAAAGAAAAAGATCATGCTCTTACAAAACTTTGCTCCTCAAAGTTTGCTCCACAGGCTAACAGCATTGGTATCACCTTCATTCACCTGGTAAGAACAGTAGAATTTGAAGCCACACCTAGAGCTTTGGAATCAAAATATGCCTTTAACAATATCTTCAAGTGATATGGATGCATGTTAATGTGTAAGATGGCCTGCCACGAAATGACTCAATCTGGCTTCAAAATCACCCCAAGACTTAATGATTAAATGAGCAATGATTTATTATTTCTTGTGATTCTGTGGGTTGTCTGAGTCATTGCTCTGCTGGTTTTGCCTGGCTGCATGTGAATGCATTCAAGCAGCCTTTGCTATGCAACCATAGCCCTTGAGAGTTTTATAACTTTTTGTTGTTGTTTTCATTGTACATGTTATATGGTTACCTTATATTTATAACCAGTGATGCTATTGTTCTATTTGTGGTTGGAATATAAAATTTCATTGTTAGATAAATGCACTTTTTTAAAAGAGGAGTTAATGCACAGAAAATTGTTAAGTAAATAATGTTATAGGCTGTATGAAGCTACAGCAAAAATCATAATGTTAATGTATGAACTACTGGAGTTTGAAAAACACTCTCTTATTTCAAAATTTGTAAATTATCCAAGGAACTAAGACCAACCTACTAGTTTCAGTGTATGGTAGAGAAGTGTAAAGATATCAGGTCATTAAGATATCTCTTCTCATTAGACCTAGGAATCAAATAAGAGTGCAGGATGGAGGAGAGAAGCGCCTCCCTATTTCTCTTCTTGCTGTGTTTCTTTTCACCCAGGATTATTATGGTAATACCAGCACCTGACATTTATGTGGGATTTCATGGCTTGAAAAGCTCTCCCATATGCTTGATGTCATTTGATCTGTAAAGCATTTGATCTGTATGGCATTTTATCCTATACAGAAAGTGAGCAGAGTGATCCCCTTGTCTTTGAAGGAGAGAAAAGTCTGGTTATTGTTGGAATCATTCTCCCGGTAGGAGCAGAGCATCTCTTATATGCATAGTTTTCTATAAGGTTGACCCTATTTGTTGGAGGCCTTTGGTCTTCTGGGAATTGTTGAGAAAAGCATTAATTGCACATTTTCCCAAGGTAGAGCAGGGCCAATGGATTGAACCATGCGAGGAGACTGGTTGACTCCAAATCTAGGACCACAGCTTTGTCACATCATTGTCTTTGAAGCCCTGATTCATGGCCTAGAGGTAGAGGCATTAACCCTTGACAATACTGGCATGAAACTATATGCCCTCTACACTACTCATTTAAGCCCTAATTTAAGTCATAATTTCTTTCTCAGGTTCCTTGAGGTGAAATTTCTCTCTCCCTTTCTTAGAGTTCCATAGAAACTAAGGTTTTTCTATTATACCATTTGTCTTAAGCAACTTTGTTTTGGAGCAGTTCATTTTGTGTCTGTTTCCACTGCTAAAAAGCAGACACCAAATCTTACCCATGTTTACATTGTATAGCCCCTGGTACTGTATTTGCATGTGGCAAATACTGAAGGAGGTTTTGTGTACTTGAGAATAAAATAAAGACACAAAATATTACCCCAAAGAGAAAAAGTCTAAGCATGTGTTTTGCATCAATTTCTTTTTAAAAAAAAAATATTTTATTGATTTTTTACAGTGAGGAAGGGAGAGGGATAGAGAATTAGAAGCATCGATGAGAGAGAAACATTGACCTGCTGCCTCCTGCACACCCCCTACTGGGGATGTGCCTGCAACCAAGGTACACGCCCTTGACTGGAATCGAACCTGGGACCCTTCAGTCCCCAGGCCATTGCTCTACCCAGTGAGCCAAACTGGCTAGGGCCATCAATTTCTTTTTGAAATTTATATTTTGTGAATTATAGTCTAGGTTTAAGATATTGTGGTTCAATTCACATTTAAAAAATTTTTATCATTTGTAGATGTGAACGTTTGGGGCCATCTACGGCTGATCAAGGACTGCTATTCTGTGGGTGTTTGAGAATATTTTCACCTTGATTTTAAAATGTGTAATCCCGACTCCTTTACCAACTTTTGCAAAATTACAGGTATGCATTTGTGAAACAGTCGTAGTTTTTAAAAGGGTTATGTGTACATTAACTAATGGTTATTCAGACACTCATGTGTTAAAAATATTCCAGATAATATCACTTGAGTAAGTTTTTAACAGGTGGAACTACTACCTTATGTAGCAATTTAATAATTTACATGAGAAGTATGACTTTATTCAAAATAAAGGCTTCTTAAGCAGCCATAGAATTTAGCAGTTGTGTTTTAAGTTTTTATGTAACTGAAAATTAAAATTATTAATGCTAGATCTCTTGGTAACTGTACAGAATTCCAGCTTAAATTCCTATGAACACTTGGTTACCATCTAATATTGAGGCGCACTGGCTCTTTTCATCCAAGATCCTAAATTTGACTTAAGGAGAGTGTCACACATTATTTAAAAGCTAAACCGTGTTTCTGATCATGTGCTAAACCCTGGACATATTTTGTTTATCTGTGTAATCACTCCTCTTAGCTGTGAGAATTTGGAAGTGCAGGTATAGGAACAAAGTCTGTACAACTTATTATGTTTGTTTCTAATGTTGACTTTAAAAATAAAAGCACACATGTTCAGTAACAAGATGGTGACAAGCTACAATCATTCCCTAATATGACCCTTTCCAACTTCCCATGAATATTCCCATAAAGAGATCACTAGCATTTAGAAGACACAGGCTCTTGGAACCTTCCAAAATGTGCCATGAATAACTGAAATAACGGAGATGGCAAGAACTACTATTGATTGACACTTCAAAAAACAAAGGAAAGTGACTTCAGATGCATATTTTTAGTTAAAATTAAAAGTATAGTAAGGGAATAAAGATGAAAAATTTGAAAGGCTTGAACACTGCTGAAAATTAAAGCTGTTGAGTAAACATATGGCCGAGTCTAAGAGGGAGGGGTCTTGCCATCTGTAATTTGAAGGACCCAGTTGTAGCCCAGACTTGCACTTTGAACCTGAACAGCATGGCTGGCTGATAAGTAGGATGGAGGACATGCTGACTCTTTTATCAGCCTGCCTCTTGGATGAAGAAGTAGAAGCAGATAACTGGGCAGCTATCATCTGCTCTTTAGGACCTATCATCCACTTTGGCCAAAAAAGAAGCAACTTTTCTTTTCATATGTACTATTATTTCTAGTATCGAATATATCCAGACTTGAACAGTGGACTAAGGCACCCTGGAATCCTGGAACATATTTTGTTACTAGGTAAAGATTAAGTACACATACACAAAAACGCACACATTATAATTTGGAAACTATACTTTATAAACTTTTTAGCTCAAATTCTCTTACCATAATATAATAAACAATGCATTTTACTTAAAAAATTTAAATATAAATATTTAGGCCTTCAAAAGCCAAGAAAATTGCTTTCTCAATAACTTGGTTAATGTAGAAGTCAACAATAAAGTTGTAGATAACTTCAAACATACAAATATAAGAATATTATATACAATAATGTGTGATGCATTTAAAGATATGTTCAGAAGTATATTAGTTATTAAAATAGAGAATGTAAATCATTTAATCATTGAACTCAACAGTTAAAAGAAAGCAAAGAAAACCTCACAAGAAAAATAAAAAGATGAAAATAATAAAACTAATGGCAAACATTAGTGAATTAGAAAACAAAAAGCATGATTAAAAAAATAATCTAAGAACTGGTTTATGTTTTAAGAAATTCAACATACTAGATAAGTGCTTAGCAATGTTATTGAATAATTAAAGAGACAAAATACAAATCTATAAAATTAGAAATAAAAATAAAACTATAATAACTGTTTTCATGAGCATGCTATGTACAATTTTATAATAATAATTTGAGTATAAATGCAGTATATGATTATTTGGGGAACAAGTGATACATACTCAAACCAACTTAATAGAAAGCTTGCATAGATAATAAAAAAATTATAAAAGCAAGAAAAAGTATATCGAGATACTTGTACAGTTTATAATTTAAAAATCTGCAAAATAGGTATGCATTTGGGCAAACACCAGTATGACTTCTGTGATCCTGGAAGGGCCCATGGAGATGAGTCCTTGGGCAGCTGGGATTCCTGAGTGACCATGATAAACAGAGCCCCCTACTGACCCCACTGAAGATATAATTTGAGTGAGAAATAAACTTGCATTTTGTTAAGCCATTGAAGTTGTTTGTTATTATCTAATTTATCTTGGCTGATACTACACTAATATAAAAACATATTCAACCGCATAGAATAAATAACTCTGATAAAGTGGGAAAGTCACAAAGATTAGTAAATGGAAAAGTAAACATTTTAATTCTCACTTTACACCATAAAACAAATTTCATATGGATTAGGGAGCTAAATGTAAAAATTCAGGCCTATGAGCCATGAGGTCACAGTTTGATTCCTGGTCAGGGCATATGCCTGGGTTGCAGGATCAATCCCCAGTGTGGGCCGTGTAGGAGGCAGCTGATCAATGATTCTCTCTCATCATTGATGTTTCTATCTCTCTCTCCCTCTTTCTTCCTTTCTTAAATCAATAAAAATATATTTTAAAAATAATAATAACTGTATTAAAACTCTGAATAGGACTGTATGCTTTTGAGAGGCTTAAAAAGACTTTGGAACTAGAAACAAAGTTATTTCCAAAGATAGCCCTATAACATTTAAATTAAAAAATGTTGAAGTAAATATTGAGAAACCATAACCTAGTCAATTCCGACTTAAAATAATCTCATATGTAATTGCATTTAAGTTTAAATCTCAAGAATAAAGTCAAATAAATAATTTATTCTTAGCAAAATTCATATTTTAGTTTATATGCTCTTATAATCAACATTGAATTCATCTTCTAGAATTTGAAGGCATCATTGGCCACAGTTAAGAGCATGGGCTCTTGACATGGCTCTTTGCTCTCAGCGATGTGAGCTCCTGTTGTCACACGACCTGTGGGAGACGGTGTCTTTCCCAGTACATAAAGGTATTAGACCAGATGATCCTAGGAGCTTTTCCAGTTGTTAAATACTGTGATGGTGTAGTTATCCCTGTGAATAATGTAGCTATCTGCAGCAATCAAAATGTTTTAAAAATATTGTTATAAGGGGATATTTAATAGCATACAAATAGACTGGTTTAAAGAGAAACCATATATTTATAAAAGCATAATTTAAACAAGTTAGTCTCATTTTTCTCTTGGGATTTGAAAATGTACTGCATGTGCATACTTAGATAAGGTACAAAAAATATGACAGTCTCTTACAGAAGAAAAATTCCAGAATTTCATGGTTATGAATTCACCCAAATGACCGGGAGACCTAGTTTTTGATGAGTGAAGTTTCTGCAAATTATCCAGTAAGCAAGCTAACCCATAAAGTAAAAGGATAATATATCATGAAAAATATTTAGGTCATTTATTTTGATATGTGAAGTTTGATTTTAATTATTGATACAATTTCATAGTGCAGTAGCATCTTATGGTATTTTTCTAAAAAACAATGAAGGTGTCTAAGTATAGGTTCTCACTAGAGATTTTTGCTGTTATTTTTTTCCAGAAATATTTATTTAGTGAAACATCAAAGTTAAATTATATTCAAATCAGTGAGGTTCTGATAAACCAAATGTGTTTTTAACTTACAAAATAAAATAAAGTGGAAATGTGCTTAGGGGTAGGAAATGAAGGAACCAAAAAGTAACTTGTACCTTTGCTCATCTGAGCACTGCTTCTCCTCATGGCCATACGTGAGACTTTGAACCGGGACTGAAATCCTGGCTTTCCTACCACATTGTAGGATGGGAATAGTCAATGACATAGATGTGAAGTAAGAATCTGTCACTGATGGGAGCATGATTGTTACCACACATTTATGAAGCTGCTCTTCTGTGGCAGGCACTGTAATAGACTCCAGGAACATAAAAGTGAATAAAACACAGTTCTTACTCAAGGAGCCCAGTCTAGTGTGGAGACAAGAATATATAGTAGTTAGGGTAAATTACATTAAGCTCTTTAATATACAAACACCCAAATTTCAATGGCTTAACGTTGCAATTTTCAACCTTTTCCATCTGATGGCACACATTAAGTTAATTACTAAAATTCTGCAATATATATATATATATATATATATATTTGCCAATATTACAAAAGATTGGTATAATTTTGATTCATCCACATCAGACGGCTATTTCTTTTAATTTGGCAATGTAATGGAAACGAGGTCAGTGCCCCTGACTAAATAGTCAGGTATTGCATGCTTTAAAAATTCTTGCAGCACACCGGTTGAAAACCGCTGGCTTAACACAGTATAAATTTACTTCTTAATGGTGAGTGGCCTTCGTGTTGTCATTGAGGTCTCAGGCTTTTGCCATTATGGGCTTGCTTTCTCCTAGAACTGTGGAGTCCTCTGCTAGATTCTTGTATCTAATCAGAAGAGGAAGTGTGCAAGATTGCACCAGAGGCGTTTATGGGTCAGAGTGATATGCATCACTTCTGCCCACATCCCATTGGCCAGAACTTTGTCATGAGGTCATACTTAATTGCTGGGGAAGCTGGGAAACATGGGCCAGCTTTGTGCCTAGGAGGTAACAGAAATACATTCTAGTGAACACATTTGGTGTTTGCCATCATGTATAAGAAGGGATGGCAATTAGTGCACAGTTACTATAACAAAGATAAAACAATGCACAGTGGGGGCCAAAGGAAGGAAGGGTTGACCTCAGCTGGAATAAGCTGACACAGAACAGGAATCTCATTAATGGCAAATATCAAGCTGTGATTGCAATTATGGGTGCAATAAATCCTTATAGAATAAATCGAATCAAAAGTATTTCTAAATTATGTTAAACGAAACCTCAGTTACTTTATATTGCAGAACCTAGCATTGTTTTTTATATTGAGATAATTGCTGATTCATATGCTGTTGTAAGAAATAATACAGAGTGATATATTGTACACTTTAGCTGGTTTCACTTAATGGTAATATTCTGAAATAACTATTGTAGAATATCACAATGAAGATATTGACATTGATAGAGTCACACAATCTACCAAATTTATTCAGATTTCCCCAATTTTACTTGTACTTATTTGTGTGTATTTATTTCTATCAATTTTAATCACATGTGTAGATTAATTTATCCACCACATAGTCAAGATACAGAACAGATCCATCATCAGGCCCCCTTCCTACCTCCTTTATACCCTCGCCCCTATCTCTAACTTTTGTGAAGCACTATTCTTAACTCTAGTTCTAAAATTTTGTCATTTAAAAAATGTTATACAAATAGAATCAAACAGTATATAACCTTTGGGGATAGGCTATGTTTTTTTTTTCACTCAGCAGATTTTTCTGCAGAGTCATCTAAGTCATGCTTATCAATAGTTCCTTCTTTTTATTGCTGAGTACTACTCAATGATTCGGATGTACCAGATTGTTTAACCATAGGCCAGTTGAAGTACATCTGGACTTATTTCAGATTTTTGCTATTACATAAAGCTGCAAAGAACATTCTTGTACAGTTTCTTTGCAAGAACATAAGTTTCCATTTCTGTGAAATAAATGTCCCAAAATGTAATTTGCTAGGTTGTATGATAGTAGTACGTTTAATTATATAAGAAATCATTCAATTTCAGAATGGCTATTTTACATTTTTTACCAGCAATGTATGAGAGGTTTAATTTCTCTGAATGCTAGCCAGAAATTGGTGTGGTCATTATTTTTTATTTTAGTTATTGTGATAGTTGTTGTTTTAATTTGCGTTCCCTGATGGCTAATCATGTTGGGCAACTCCACCTGTGCTTATTTGCCATCTGTGAATGACCATAGAGGGGGTTTTTATTTGAAATCGATTTCAGAAAATTTTTAGTTCTTATAAGTAACTTCTTTTCATTTTAACTACTTTTTTTAATTCTGGAAAATTCCTATTGATTATTCTACACTCCATTTAAGTGTCGAATTTTGTTTTTAAAAACTCTTTACAACTTCCAACTCTGAGTTAATGAAACATTTTTTTCTGGTTTCTAAAGGAAGAATGAATCTCTGTCTTCTCTGAGTTCCAGTTTGTCTCTCCTGTTGTAGCAGTTAGCAAAGTGTGTTTTCATTAAGGTACTTACCTATGCTTCTTCCCACTAAACTGTGCCCTGAGAGATATATATATATATGTATACACTAGAGGCCCGGTGCACGAATTCATGCACCAGTGTGGTCCCTCGGCCTGGCCTGTGGAATTGGGCTGAAACTGGCTCTCTGACAGCCCCTGAGGGGTCCTGGATTGTGAGAGGGTGCAGGCCAGGCTGAGGGACCCCACCGGTGCACAATTGGGGCTGAGGAAGGACATGGGAGGTTTGCCAGCCAGGGAGGGACTGCGGGAGGGCTCCAGGGTATGTCCCGCCCATCTTGCTCAGTCCTGATCATCCGGACCCCAGCAGCAAGCTAACCTACCGGTTGGAGCATCTTCCCCCTGGTGGTCAGTGCATGTCATAGCGAGTGGTTGAGAGGCCTTAGCATATCATTAGCATATTACACTTTGATTGGTAGACCAGACTACCAGACAATTATATATATATATATATTTTTTTCCCTTTTACTGTCCAGCACCTAGTATGGTATCTGATGCATTTAAATCCTTAATTAACATTTATAATGAGTTTAGGTATTTTATTGTATTCTGCCTCTTTCCCAAAAGGATTTGAACATCTACTTTTTGGCAGACACTGTGTTGGGCTCCTTCATAAATGCTATCTCATTTAGATCACGACAAGTCTGGAGAAAAGGAATCTTTATCTCTATTGTGCAGATAATGAAGCAGAAACACAGAGAAGAAAACTGAAAATTTTGATTGCAGTAAGCAGCAGATCTGAGACTTGACTGTGGATATTCTCATTGATGTGTTACAGTTGCCCAGAGCGGGTGAATATGAGTTGTATTCTTTCCCTTCTCACTCACTGATTACTACAGAATTTGTCCATGTATCCTATCATATGTGCCTCCCAGGCCTATGTCCAGCTCAGAATGGCCAAGGAGCATTGTTACACTTCCATTCCATGTCCTACTCAGTGCTGAATATTTACTTCCGCACCAGCTCCCTGGCTTAACGGTTCTATTAACCTCATCTAACAAGTGCCAACTCCCCATGGCTTTCCATTCTCCCTAGTGACCCTGTGCCCTTGAGTTTTCACTTCCATTTTCCCACATTCTTCTGGACTTATGTTACCCATCTCTCAAAGTAATTAGATTCTATCCAGTTGAACATTTCCAGGTCCTCTAAGGCAAAACTTGCTACAATAGGCTGTCTGAGGAATACAAAGATGGAGAGATCAAGTCTCTTTTTGTGTTGTGGTTCTTTTTGCAAATGACAGAACTATATTCACACGGACCTAAGTAAGAAAAAAAATTAGCTTATCCAATTGAAAATCTAGAGGCAGACTAGTTACAGGGCTGGCTGGAACCAGGTGCTCAGTCAATGTTATCAGAATTCTCTCTCTCTCTCTCTCTCTCTCTCTCTCTCTCTTTTCATGTCTTGTTCTGCTTCTCTCTGGGCTGGCTTTATGCTTAGCCAGCTCCTTGGGTGCATTAATTTTCCATCATCAGGAAATCATCCCAGAGAAAAGAGAACACCTATTTCCCAACAGTTTCAGTAAAATCTCTGAGGTAGATTTTGCTGGCCTGATTTGATTCTCATCCCTGAACAAATTACTGTGGCCAGGAAGATGAAACATTCTAATTGATCATACCTTGACCCAGGCAGAAAAACTCATTGAATGACTATGATTGAGAGAGGTAGTGATTCCCCCTAAGTAAAGAGATACAGATACACAGAGCAGACCAAACTAATAGTTATGCCCCAATGAGGAGAGTATGACAGTAGTCCATGGAAAAAACCAAGCCCTAGCTGGTTTTGCTCAATGATTAGAGTGTTGACCTGTGGACTGAAGGGTCACAGGTTCGGTCAAGGGCACGTACCTTGGTTGCAGGCTCCTTCCCCGGCCCCAGTTGGGGCCTATGCAGGAGGCAACCAATCAATATGTCTCTCTCACATCAATGTTTCTCTCTCTGTCTCTCCTTCTCCCTTCCATTTTCTCTCTCTAAAATAATCAATGGAAAATATATCCTTGAGTGAGGATAACGAAAAAAAAAAAAAAAGAAAATGAAAAAGATATAGACAAAGGTCATGGCAATAGGAATTGAGAAAATAGTCCTTCAATTTGGGAGGCGAGTACTACTATGCTGTCAATTATATCGATGTGGAAACTAACGCTTAAGTAAGATAAATACTTTGCCTGTAGTCAATTATTTATGGCTATGTGACTCCAAAGGCTATGTTCCTAACCACTAGGAAGTCTGAGGAAGGGGAATGTGAGGGAAAACCAATTTACTGATATGCTTACCCCAGCTGCCAGAATGAGAAGGGTATGAAGAGGAAGTTATGTGCTCTTTCTGTTACCCAATTCTATCCTCAGTAAGACTGAGGCAGGATGGAGAAGAAAGGCCTTATCCTAAACTGGCTTCCTCAGCCTTGACCCCACTGACATATTAGGCCATAGAAGTCTTCACTGTGGGAGGCTGGCCTGTGTATTGTAGGATGCTTAACAGTATCCCAGACCTCTGCCCACTACCTGCGTGTAGCATCTTCCTCCTATTGTGACAATCAAAAAAGTTTCCAGAATTACAGATATGCTCTGGGTACCTACTAACCCCACCTTGGTAGGAAACTGCCTGGTTATTCTAAAGCTGTGCTCTCCTCTGTCCCAGTGGACCCTCAGCTCCACTGTGAGGATCCAGTGTTTTAAACTTGCTTACTGTGTCCTGCAGTTAACTCCAACAACACCTCCCTTCTCTGTACACCAAATAAAGTGGAGTGCATCTCTTCCCCCTTGTTCTTTGGAATTCTGGGATTTCTGGAAAAATTTTGCAGAAAGAAATCTACTACTTTTGGGATCCTGAAATCTTTTGTTTCCAAACAAAGAGTACCACATGGAAAGGGGAAAAACCAATAGATCAAATGTAAAGTTAAGTCTTTCATAACTGGTTATTTCAATTGAATTTTGTCAATTAGGTTCTCTACATTACAGTAGAGGCCATAGAGCAGGGGTCCTCAAACTTTTTTTTTTTAAATTTTTTTTCATTTTTATATATATTTTATTGATTTTTTTAGAGAAGAAGGGAGAGGGATAGAGAGTTAGAAACATCAATGAGAGAGATCGATCAGCTGCCTCCTGCACGCCCCCTACTGGGGATGTGCCCGCAACGAAGGTACATGCCCTTGACCGGAATAGAACCTGGGACCCTTCAGTCTGCAGGCCAACACTCTATCCACTGAGCCAAACCAGTTCGGCAAACTTTTTAAACAGGGGGCCAGTTCACTGTCCCTCAGACCGTCAGAGGGCCGGACTATAGTTTAAAAAAGAAAACTACGTACAAATTCCTATGCACACTGCACATATCTTATTTTGAAGTAAAAAAACAAAACGGGAACAAATACAATATTTGTATTTGCATGTGGCCCGCGGGCCGTAGTTTGAGTACCCCTGCCAGAGAGTGAAGAGGGGAAATGCTACTTTCATCATTTATAAACATTGTGACCCAGGGCAACTCAGCTTTCCTCAGCCTCAGTTTACCTACACCATGGACTTTATATCATGTACATGTCTTTGAGGCCATGATTTTACCAAGCAATAGTGCTGAACTATCACAAATAGGGTTCTGCATCATCAAGAAAAAGCTAAATATTTAATCGATACCACTTCAGATAAAGGGGGAGTTTAAAACTGTCAAAGAAACAGCTTCTAAAAATGTCCATCAAAAAAGAGAAAAAGATTAAAGCAAACTATTCAATATGTTTCTGAAAATAAGTCATTTCTGTAGAATATTTGTCAAACTATGTGGTTTCTATTTAGTTAATGACCTTTACAAACTCTAAAAGATTCTAAACATGTGAATTTGGATAGTATCTCTTGTATAAGAAAAATTCTTGTGGAAAAAACTATTTCTTTGTTTGTTGTTTGTATTTGGGGGACTTTAACTGTTTTTTGGACATTGGCATCCCCAACTAGAGAAAGGAGAGGATTCTCAAGTTCAGAACTAAAACAGAAGAAAGTGACTTTCAGAAATAGAAAAGGGGAGAGGAAATGGGTAAAAATATATATATATAATTTCCTCCTTATGTCTGTGGACACTGACTATAAGAAGGGCTCTTGGTGGCTAACTGGGCTCAAATTTAAGAAACAGAGCCTAGCAACCATTTCTATATAAAGGCCTCTCATGTCAACTGCACTCAGGGAGAAGTCTGCACTGAACTATCTGCCTTTGTATTGAACTGTTTGCCTGCCCTGTGTTTCTGCCATCTGAGACAGACCTTATAAAGGAGTTCTTGGAATCCTATTTCAATTAATAGGACTGAGGCTTTCCCATCCAATTGGAGCTGCACAACTATAATCCCTGTCAGCTTCTTTACTGACCAATAAGAGCAGCTCCATTTTGACCAATCAGGACTGGACCTTTTGGACCAATCAAACTGCAATGATTTGAAGTCCTCATTTGTATGAAGACAGAACAGTCATGGGCTAGGGTCAGGGGCTTTGGTCTATACAAACCACTCCTCTCTGGCTCCCTTCACACTTTCCCTTTCCACCAAAGACTGCATTTCCCTGTCTGAGCTGAAACACCAAAGATATTTGGCCAGAGTAGAGATGTTCTGCAGCGAGTATCGTTTTCTTCTTCACAGTACTCCAAGCTGGGCTTTCCTGTTGGAGCTGAATTGGTGCCAATGACCTTAGGTTGACATGTCTAATTGGCAACATAAATATTATCACCTTCTTCTAAATTATTGTGTGTCATTGTCCTGGTAAGATAAAATTTTGAAATTACCTCCAATATTAACTAATGGACTGAGAAACTAGAATGAAATTCTCTAACCTGTTTTTGTCAGAGCCTAGCATTTCTTCCCATCTAGACCACGTGGCTCCAGTCCTCTGGCGCCCCCTGGCTATTTTCTCATCTGGGACTCATAACTTCAACCCTCTGCTAATCTAATGTGGCTTTCTTATCTCCTTATAAAATATCTATGCCTTTTTCCTCTCCCCTTTCTCTTTTCATTCTGGTGAGACATTTTGTGCTTTTCAATTAGACTATATTTATTTGGTATCTCCAGGAGGTGAGTTCTTACTGATAAGGGAATTTCAAGAACACTTTAAGTGTCAAAACTTTTCTTTAAAATGTTCTATTTATGAAAATCCTTGCAAAATATGTTACACATTTCCATGACTTAGATAACACTGAATTGACCAAATTTGAATTTTTCTTATAAAGCAGTCAAGTGGAAATGTAATGTCCAAGAAATTGAGTTTTATAGGCTCAATTTACTTGTATTTATTATTTCAACAAAGATTTATCGAACACCCATTATATTCCATACACCCTATTGTGCCTTTATATTCAATTCCTCCGGACTGCCAAAATATTGAGATTACACAAAATGTCTAATATATAAGAAGCAAGGAAAACACATTTTTCCTATATTAAACATTTTTTAAGGTTTCAGAAAGCTAGAGAAAAAATGCAGTCAACATGTACTAAAATTTGACATATTTATATGATATGTATTCAAACCATTTTATCTGATTTTCTCAGTTCTAGCAACCTTCACCTTTTCAATCAGACTCAAACATGGATACAAAACAGTCTAATAAAATAATTGTAGCAAAGACCATGAATATCACTCTAAGGAGAAAGGAGCTGTACGCAATTTTTTCAAGAATAGACTATATTTGATCAAATTTAAACACAGATGAGACTTTCTACTTATATCTGACACTTTCCAGTTCTGTGGGAAGCAAGCAGCAGAGGCTACAGACAATAGTAATAAGATACGTGGCTGGTATCATTGCCAGGGAGGCTGAGCAGCACTAAAGCCCACTGATACACTTTTGACAAAGACTAGATTTTAAGGTGATTTTTAAGAAATTGCAAGAGCAACTTAAAAAAAAAATCTTCAAAAGTCTTATAAAATCCAATTAGAAAATAATTGGCCATTGATCACTAAATATGGCAAGAATGCCGCATGTACCAAAGGTTGAGTGTAAAGAGCAGTCTGGGAAACAGAAAGTACTAGTAAATCATGTAACTGGGGAACTGCACAGTTAAAGGATGAGGTTAAGAGAGCAAAGAGGAGCCCGATCAAAAGGGCTTGGTTAACAATCTTACAGGAGGGAAACAGGGAGCCATTGAAGGTGTAAGCAGAGGAATAATGATCAGATTTGTGTTTTGAAAACATGATGGGCAGTACTGTGAGAGCAAAAAGGAGAGGGCAAGCCTCAAGGTAGCTAGAAAGAGATTTGAAAAGAATAAAACACAATTAACAGGGGCTAATGGCTGTAATGAGGTGCTGGCTGCGGGAATGGAGAGAAGGTGACAGAGACATTTAGGAAGTCAAGCATTGAAGCCCTGCAACCTGATGGTTGATTGGATATCAGGGGAGAATTTGAGAGATGTGCCAAGACTACTGCCTTCATGTTTCTTTTTAGGTTGGCAATAAATATGTGAAGGTGATGGGGCTTGATATACTTTAGCGCAAGCTACACTACATTGAATATATTTGTCTTTCTAATTTTACTGCTGCACAGAAAACACTTAGAAGTCCAGCTTCTGTCCCTGAAATTCAGTTGTGTCTGCATTAACTTGGAATATTGATTAGCATATTTGATTTGCAATGTCTACCTTCAATCTGGAACTTTAAAAGCAGACCTGAAATGTACATTGATATGTGAAACATATGTGAAACATATGGAAATTGACATCTAAGCTTAAATTTAACTTCCATCTAATAGTCTTTTATGTAGCAACTGGTCTACAGGATGATGACATTTTGCACATTATTAAAAAGTTATTTTTAGGGACTTTGAATTTCTCAAATTTGTTGTTTTTAGTTGAAAAATAGGTGTCTGGTGGCTAGAACCTATAAAACTGAATTCACAGAGAAATAATTTGATAAAATTAATAAAGAAACTTAATGTTCTCTAGGCAATTGTATGCTGCCAATGTGCTAAATCTTTTCCGTTAACTTATTAAATTATTATTTTATGAATCTTCTGCAGGACTATATCTAAATTGAATGTTTTGCCAATATTAATCCCCCACTAGTGGTTCTAACAAAGAGTTCTCTTTCAGGGACAGGTCTTTTTCCTTGGGGGAAGTAAATAGAGTCAGTGATTTACTGATAAAGCCACCCAGTATATACATCATCTCTGTCCCATATATCAATGTCACGGGCAACAGCTTGCTTTACTAAGTGATTCTGCAGTGTCTTCTCAAAGACAATTTTGTTTAGTAATCGGATCGAAGTGCCAACACGCATACTTTTAGCATCATATGAATTGTTTTTATCTTTAATAGCACAATTAGTTCAGAGACATTTTTATGGAATGGTTTCCACTGCTGAAATTTTATTCCACCATATTGGTCTACTTAAAAAAACATGTTGTCTGTAGATCACTTGTGTGCTCAAGAGCATGGAGTATTTGCAACACGCTTTGTATTTAAAACTGAAATGTTATTTTTTGTTACCAATTAAGAGGATTCTCATATTTGCAGCTCTTCTTAATTGACCAGTGTTTGATTTGGTATTAATTATCTAAATGGTTTGGAGACTAAGCTGCCTTTCTGCTTCATGCTATTAAGTGGCATTAAACATTCCCTTCAAACCCTTGAACATGGATTGAGAGACTAATAAGTGATGGCTTTGTGCAGATTTACATTGGGGTGAATAGAAAAGCATAAAGGAAAAGGGCCCCTTTGATGATGACTGACAGATAATGACAGTGCTTCCCGTCTTGGTTTAAAAAAGAAGGTTTTACTGAGTGGATAGTTCAGTTTAACATCTTTGTAGGTTGATCCTGGGAAGGACTTTAGGAAGACAATTGGAAGGACACAGAATTTTTTTTTAAATAAAACATTAAGATGAAGAAAAGTTTTAAAAAATGATACTTTAAAAACAAGTTATTGATTTTCTTCTCATATGTGTGATACAGGCATTTTAGCGAGTTCCATTTCAAACTATTTCTCTGTAGAAGCGTGTTATGCTGTGTACATAATCTTGGGTGAGGAATTCTACTTGCAGCATATTTTTCTTCAAAGGCTTTGCATTTCTGCATAAAAAGCTTATTAATTATTTGTAGCTGCTTGTCACCGTGTTCTGATAATAGAAGGCTGGTCAAGGATAATAATTACCACTTCACCTTTTTGGATCATATATATCCACTATTCCTAGTGCAATATTACCCAAAGCATCTCTCCTCTCCCTGTACACAGGACCAAAAGTGCAGGCACATCATTTATTGATAAGACAAAAAGAATGTAATGAAATTATCAATGTTCTTGAATTAATTATGAACATGATTAAGAAAGCTAAAATCTCAGGAGCCAGGATCTCATTACCCATTCAGTCTTAGGGATTGCTTTCATTCAGCTAGGCAAAAAGGCTTTGAGCAGCCCCACAATTGCCTTTCTCTCATTTATTTGTGTAGAATTAAGGTTTATTTGTTTTCTGTTTTCTCCTTCTTCAGATTGTTTCTCTGTCTTGATGCATTTAACAAACTGTTTCCTCCTGTATCTCAGAAGGAGGCACCAATAGGGCCTACATCTCGGTCTGCAGTCTGCATACCTCCTTTTGAGTGCATTTCTCTCAACTCATTTTGCTGGAGCTCCTAAATATCTCTCAAGGTAAGTCTGCGGATGTAGCCAAAAAGTTCTTTCAGATTTATGTCTGCAGCTATACAACAGTTCTGTCTGAAACCCATTCAGCTAGGAGTCTTAATGACATCATTATTACGCTGTCTGTACTGGGCTAGATTTTACTTGGAGCCTGCACTGTATTATTACTTATCTTCCTTTCTGTGTGAATGTATGAATAATACTTGTTTAACGGGGGGAAATGACTCAAAACTAAGAGAAAAATACATTCCTTTCTCAAATCAAATTTCCAAGAGGAGCATAAACAATAAGCAAAAAGTAAATCCATTTAAAATGTACTCGGTGTACAGATATTCTAATTGCTCTGAAATTTCTGCCCTCTTGTCCTCACTGTTTTAACTGAATTGAGGACAACTGAAATGTAATACCAGATTTATACTTATTTAAAAATTTCCATCCCTCTTAAAGGCCTTCTGAGTTTCTGAGATTGCAATGTTCAATGTAGAGGAATATTGAATCGGTGTCTGTGATGAAATGTCTTGGAATTGTCCTAATGGCTTCTAACTGAACTGATCTTTCCTTGTAAAATTGACCAGGGTAGCTGGACAGCAAACTTCCCTGAAATTTGATAATAGGTCATTTATGAACAAGGTCACTGGTAAAGCAGGTAAAGTGTTGTCAGCATGTGTTTAATAGTCATTTGCAGAGAGATACAAAGATCACACAGGACTGTTATTTTGGTCTAAATATATTAATAGAGGGTTTCTATTCTTGTCTGAAAGAATTAAATATTGTGAAGATGAGACAGGAGAGAAGAGCTATAGCTTTAGGCCACCGAATAAATATGGTCTATGTGATACTAAATCCACTGATCCTGCTTTCCTTTAAAGTGATGGTTTGATAAGATTGCTAAAACATCCAGGAATCTGAATGTGTAAAATCATTCAGAATGTTGAAGTGATCTGGGACAAAGTGATTTGATTATGGCACACAAAATATAAAAATACCCATCTCTTAAATCTTAGAAACAACCTTGACATTTGAAGATTTGTTAGAAAATGCGATTAAATAACACAAAGAAAGAAAGCAATTTGACTGCTTCTACAAACATGCAGCTGGATAAAATATTTAGATAATTAAATAAAAATATGTGTTTCATATTAACTGAATATCCAAGATATTAAATGGATATTGCTGGAGTATCACATGCTTCATAAACATAGTATATTTTAATTTGGGGAACATTAAATATTTCAGTCCTTGTATGCTTCCTGCTGTATTTTTGAGTTTTACTAATTTGATAAGCAAATGGCTATTGGTGCTTGTGAAAATTACAATTACTAGGCATCATTTTGCTTACTTCTTATGTTAACTAAATTCATCTAGATAGGTAATTTAATTTGAAAGGATAGAAATGCAAGAAGACACCGAATCTTGTTTTCAGCATCAAACAAAAATAGCAGTAAAAATAATTTTCTCACTTTATGAACCCAGAATGCCAGCGAAAATAAAACATGTTTCTTAAGTGGAAGCTCCTTGTACTTCGTCTCATTCTGAGAAAATGGAAATTTCTCTGAATTCTTTTGATAATTCTTTCATATCTTATCAAAAAGGGAAAAATGAATCATAAAATATCCTGCATGCTGTCTCTACATGAAAGGAATGAACAGAAGTCCCATGTGGCTGTCTCAAGGGGAAGCCCATTATTGTGGTTCTCTAGGTGGTCGCCTGCACTCCAGCGATTGGACATGATCAGGTGAAAGAGTTTGGAAACTGAATGAGACACAAATAGAGGCTGAGGTGGAGGAGAAGGAAATGCATCTCTAGCAGAAAAGTTAGTGAAAAGCATTTTTTCTTTTTGGTTTGTTGTCTAAGGATCAACACATTTCTAAACTACAAAATATTTTTTAAAAAATCAGTCATTAGTGTTGTAGCAGGCCAGATGCAGTTAATTAATGAAATCTTTAATAAACTCTTTTAAAAAAAGTTGCACTAGTGAAAAGTGATTAAATGCCGATAACAGAAAAGCAAAAAGAATGCTTCTGGTTGACAAAGTAACTGTTGGAAGCATTGTGGTTCCCGTGTACTTATAAATGTCTCCTGCAATAAAGTGAAATAACAATTCTGAGGGTCATCACCTAGTTCACCCAGTTCACAGAATTTGAAAACAAACAACTGTATAACAATGGAGAAGTTTGAATATTTATCCCCTTTTTTGAAATCAATATGATGTATGTGGGGGAAATAGAATAGTATTCAAAACCATGCGTAACTGGTACCAGATTTTGTTTTTCTGAATGTATCTGACTTTGATACTTTGCACTCCTGATACTGAGTGAAACGGTGAATGTATTCAAATTTAATTGATATGGAAATAAAACATCAACCAAAAGTCAACATAACTAATCTTAAATATTTAATACATGACTACTGTTTTTGTTCAGAACTTGAATTACTACTGAAATCCAGAAATTGCTAAAATCTCACATGTATGTGGAGTTACATATATTCACAAAGACTTCTGCTTAAAAGCAGCAGGGTAGGCAGAAAAAGTGTTAGCAGGTATTAGGAAATTTTTAATCTGCCACCATCTAGTTGTGACCTTGGGTAAGTAAGTTATTGAATCTCTCAAAGCATCCATTTTTCTCTCTGTAAAATTAGTGGGGTAAATTGATAATATTCAAGTCTTCACACACTAAAATCTATTATTTTACATCTATGTGTGTGTAATATATAGTTTCATTTAATAGCTATCAACTGTTACCACAGGGTGTCCCAAAGAAATGTATACACACTTTAACAGCTGATAGCTCAATTTTGAAAATGAAATGTATTTTAATAAATACTGACTTTATAATTACTCAAAGTGTACCTATACATTTTGGGGGACATCATATATATATTTACTTGACTGTGAAAACAAGTCTGAAATCTGTCTTTAGCATTTGTTTACCCAAGTGTTAAGGTATTAGAGGACATATTTCATTTAGAACATATAAAACTCTAACATCATATGCCTCTCTGACATCCTTGCTAACTTAATTCCTGAAATGCAGGGCTTAATTTGCTCTTAAACATTCCTCCATTTGCATTTATGCTGATCTGTGCCTATAAGCAGTGGGACTTGCTTCCCAGCAAATATGTCTTTTACAGAATCCCCCAAGTAGAGAAAGAAGGAGTTGTTTCATCTTCTCATTCCTCACAGCAAGTCGTTGGAGGTCTTAGCAAATTGCTAATAGGCTCATTAAGCTCCTGCTATGTATACCTACCGAGTGAACACGGAATTGATCTTTATAACTAAAATTGGATTTCAAGTTTTGGTCAAAAGCCTCAATTCTACAGTCGCTCAGAGCAGTGAGATTTTCAAAAGATGTTTGATTCTTGGGGACAAAAAACAAGGGGTGTTTTGCAGTGAATGTCTTCCCTGGGAGTTTGCAGATAGGCAGTGATCTAAGAAGAGTTGGAGGATCCTCTGTGGTGGGTGTCAGGAGAACTACCTGCTCTGAATGGGTTAAGGAGAACTACCTGCTTGAGATTGATTTAAATCAGCAATGGATCATTTCATAAAGCTGCTGTTACTAGATATTAGCCTGCTATCTCCGTCCTCTGATAGCTCAGATAAGAAGTGCTTACCGCAGAGGAGGTTCCTAGAGGACAGATACTGTTTCCCGTTCCTCAGGGAGTAAAAAGCTATACTGCTGGATCAGTGACTTTTCCTAACAGCAAGTAAATTCAGGCCTTATCAAGTTACAGCACAAACTGCACTCATGTTTTATTATTCTCATTAGAGATTTAAGGACTAATTCCAGTTGTTAGCGCTTAGCAGTTTAATGTTTTCCATAGATAAGAATTAAGATACTTCTGGGGGATTTTTTTATTTGCTAAAGCTTGCAAAATATAATGCGGTGATGCACTTACTGTGATGTAATGTGGCAGATTTTCTAAATGTCCTGAATGTTTTTAAGGCATACATTTTAAAAATTTAAATCTCATCACTGCATATTTCCAAGTTGGATGTGTACCCATTCCACCGACACATGCCTTCCTTTGTCTGGGAATCCAAATGAGCTGTTCCCCTAGAAATACCACAGAAGAAGCTGGACTTGATGCTTCCATAGCTTGTCTGTAACTGCCGAGTATTCTCTCAGACTAAAGTCACTTAATCTCGATTAAGTTTCGTGTCTGAATCAAAAGAAAACCTTGAGCAACACCTATTTTGTAAGTAAACTTGGCTTTGAACGATTTCCATGAAGCGAAGCTGACTTCCCTTCCCAAACAGGTGGAGGGAGACAGGCTGTCATGATTATGTTCATTCTATTTCTGTTTTCAAAGGGATTATAAAATCTGAATTTAGACATAAAAATCCAGGCTCACTGTCTGCTTGTATACTAATATCAAATTAACGTGTCAGTAATTACTTTTCAGTAATGTCTGTTCTTGCCCGAAGTTAGTCTTCCTAACATTCTTGAAGGGAGAGGGGTAAAACTATTTTGAATAAGAAAGTTGAATCTAAGTTACAAGTGTGATAAGATTAGTGCTGGAATTAAAGTTCGATGATTAATGTCATTTTTTTGGTTATATTTATTGAAATTTGTCTTCTTATATAACACCTCTTGTGTGGGAAGTCTTTTCTTACCCCTTTGTTTTTCTTCAATTTATCTTCAGTTTTTTTTCATGACATGTGGTTTGTGGTTGGTTGTATGGCACTTTCAGAGATAGCTGAAGTTCAACAGGGTCATGGATTCTATGGTTGTCAAGTTTGGGGGTTGTTTAGAAGAAAATGTGCCGTATGCAAATGGAAATTGTTGTCTTTAGGAGGTGTTCATTGGCTGACACTTCGATATCCTTTCTTGGAAAACCATTCCTGAGAAATAGCTCTAGCAGGCATGCTGGAAGAACGGCCTACTTTGTGGCAGGTCAGGAATCCTGATTATGTCTACTAGGAGGATGAATAATCTAGTACTAATACACAACAGCTATACTTATTGTGTGCTAGACACTGTGATAATATTTTAAATGCGTTCTTCTGTATCAATGGTTTTCAAGGAAATTCTCATTGTGTTAAAGTTACCTTTTTAATTTTTTAAGACAGGGGCACCTATTCTAGTTAATGTTTTGATTATCCCTGGTTTGCAGGCTTCGTGCCTGTTTATGTCCCAGATTGTTTTTCTCTTTTAGCCAGTGATACTCTCTCTGCCAGAAAAATTGAACATGCTTGTTCCAGTTATGTTACTGGGTGCAATCCTCTCTTATACAGGAAATAAATTTATTATGAAGAACCCCCAGTAGAAGCCTTGGAAAACTTACACAGAGCTGTGCTGTGTCCAAAATGCTGTTCAGTAGGTTTTCCAAAGCGCCCAGGTAACAGCTGGTGCAGGCCATGTGCCAGCTCTGACAGCCCATATGCTCTCTTTAGTGCAGTAATTATCTCAACACAAAACTCTGATAGCCTGGTCTACTGGGTCCAGTTTCCCGAGGTTAAATTGACTCAGTGGCTTTGTTAGTAAGTTCCTTTGGCACAAGAAGAACTTTATCAAGAGTTTAAGTATCGGGATAGGCTGCAAAGGCCAATATGACTGCTACTTTCAAGACAGGTGGCTTATTAACCCTAAGAGATTCTAGGTGGCAGTTTGTTAGGCTGTCACCCACAGCAGCACTCTAGTTAAAGGTCTGCCATTGTTTCTTCCCAGATCCCCAGCTTAGGGGTGGTAGTTTACGCATCTGTTTTGGTAATAGGCTAAGAGTTGAATTTTTGTATTTCAGTTCTGAGACAGGCAGAAGGATTTCTTCTGTATGTAGTTCAGTAGTGATGTTGGGAGGGGAAGAGTTTAAGAAAGGATTTGTAGAATAGGAGAAGAGATGAAGAAAAGTGAGCTGGATGAAATGGGTATAGGCTTAGAGTATCACAGAGAAAGCTGTTCTCTCCTTTTATGTTGCTGTGCCCTCTGATATGTTAACAGTTCCTCTGTGTCTGTAAAATTCACATGTTAGAGGCTTGGAGTCCATGTTTGTAAGTGGTTTCCTTCCTTCCCTCTCTTTTTCCTTTCTTTCTATTTCTTTTTCCTATTTCTTCCTTTCTTTTTTCTTTTCTTTTGAGAAGCACAGCTGTCCAAAGGAGCAATTGCAATAAAACCATGTAGATGCAAACCTGCAGTTACAGTATAGACACAACTTCCCATAAACTGAGCATTCATGGTCTTGAAAAATGTTGCCTGATATGGAATCATTGATTCATCCACAAACATTTGAAACTAAATGAAGGCGATATGATAATAGCATTTTGGCTTCTTTCTGATCTTCTGTTCTTAGCACAGACCTGAATGAGGACTGCTTGCCATGGCATGCTTTGTGTCAGGTACAAGTTTAAACCTTACTTTTGGGCTGTCCTATGTCACTAGGCTCATAATCTGTTATGAAGGTTAAAGTGAAGAGATTAGCCAAAGAACATGTATACGTAGCTCACGGACACAAACAGTGTGGTGAATGCCAGGGAAGGGGGCAGCGGGTGCTGGGTGGAGGTGGACAAAGTGAGGGAAAATGGAGATATCTGTAATAGTGTCAAAAAAAGGAAGTTAAGCTACTAGATCTTTTGGGCAAGACCAACCTTCACTCTGCTAGGACTGTGGGAGTAACATGAATGGCTGCTTTTCCAGTGAACCTTTGTGGGGGATAGTTTCAGATACACCCTCAGAGTTTCAGAAACACCTTCAGAACATTCTGTCCATTTGAATGACTAAGTGGCATAAAGTAATTACATTATCTCAGTTATTCTTGAACCTTAAGAAGGATTCACAAAAGGGCTGTCTGCTTTGTCAGTTGAGCTTTAATTTCTTATCTTGAAGTAGATTTCTGGGGTAGAGAGAAATGCACTAAAATAAATGTAATGTCCCAGAGGAACTGGGTCATACCTAAGTCTGTTTAACCTATAGCACTCTTAAAATTCTGATCATTTGATTTCTTTCATTCTTTATCCCACACAGGCGCTAATATAATTCTGGCCAGACCTTGCCTTGTTCATTACTCTTAACTTCAGAGGGTAGAGTAATGTCTGGAACATAGTTGATACCCAGTAAATATTTGCTAAATGAATGAATAAATGGATTGAAGTTGGCTCTTTTCTTATAGAAACAACTTTAGCTATAAGTGACAGTGTACAGTCTGGGTTGGGTAGTGGCAACAGAGGCAACGTGGCCTTGAGTGTTAGGCCATCTGGGTGGGTGGGGACATTTGACTCTATTGGTGAGCATTGTTGGCTTAAACCAGTGGTTCTCAACCTTCTGGCCCTTTAAATACAGTTCCTCATGTTGTGACCCAACCATAAAATTATTTTCGTTGCTACTTCATAACTGTAACATTGCTACTGTTATGAATCATAATGTAAATATCTGATATGCAGGATGGTCTTAGGCGACCCCTGTGAAAGGGTCGTTCAACCGCCAAAGGGGTTGCGACCCACAGGTTGAGAACCGCTGGCTTAAAGGATCCTAGAGAAGTTCTGGGTGCCCAAACCCCTTTTCAGTGTCCAAGATCCAGGGGCAAGAACATGACCAGGCTTGATTTATTTCAAGCTGTACTCTTGAAATTGCTTTAGTACTAATGTAATGTCATTGCCGTATTGTGCTTTCAATTTAATACAGCAAATTATAACCCCAAAGAGCTTCTATAGAAAGCTAGATCAGCCAGTTTATAAAAGCACAAGCACAGACCTTTGTTATTTAGTTTTCAACTACAGGTAGTTATACTTCTAAAGTCATTATTTATATGTTGTCAGGAGTACTCACCAAATTTATTGACTTGTACATTATTCTTTGCAAATAAGTTCTGGCTGCTCTCTGCATATTATAATTAAAACGACAGGGACTTTAATCATTTATGAAATTTTAAACTACATACTGAATATAAATGTATCATTCAATGTGATGGAATGAATTAAATTCATCACTGTCAAATAACTGTATAAAAGATGAAATATCTCTCATCCCACATCATTAACTTATGGGGAAAAAAAAGAGCCGGATTTGCAAGCATTGTAATAATACTTTTATGATCTTTTAAGGACACTGAAAACTAAGACATTTGGCATACACAAGAGAAGTACCTCTGGCCAAAAAGTTGATTTCTAATTTTATCTGTAAAAGTTATTTTTGACTTTTGTGATGAAGAGTAACTTTGCCCAGATAAAATCAAATAGATGAAAACTCTTTTATGGGAAGATAACACTTTTTTTTAATCGCCATGATATACTTAGGTCTAATAGATAAAACAGAGTTTTGGCAATCTAAATCATTTAGGAAAAAATCCTCTTGCTGTGGGTTAAAGGGTAATTGGGACAGAAAGGTAATTGAAATATTTATATGGGGCAGGTAGGTAACTGGCACTTAATCAGTTTTAACTAATCTTTTGTGCATATCTAGACACAATGTCAATACCCAGATCTCTAAGGAAAACAAAATCAGATTTGGTAAGCAATGATTCTGATAATTATTTTCATTCTATATAAAGTTTGTTATTATCATTACTATTTTTAGCTGATACCCATACTTATTCTATATTATGGGATTTAATTCAAAATAAATCTTACTAGATAATTTTATGTCATTTTTTCCCCTAAAATGTGATGATCTCTATCATTTATAGATTTTTTTTTCAGGAAATATGGGATATAGGCTTTAAAGATTTTCTCCCCCAGTCAAACTAAGTCTTCTCAAGTTGCAATTATTTTATGTTTCTTGATTTCCACCCCTTCTTGGGCAGGGCATTTGTTAATACATTGGTTGATTCACTCATTCATTTAATAAATTTTTTAATTGAGATTGACAAGAGGGGGTCTGGTTTTGGGTCAGATAAGATTCTAATGAACAAAATAAACCAACAAACAAAATAGAAACAGTCTCATAAATACAGAAAACAGACCGACAGTTATCAGAGGGAAAGGAGGCTGGAGGGCTGGGTGCAAAAGGTAAAGGGATTAAAAAAATAAACCACACACAAACAAACAAAAACCCCCCCACAAAAAAATGCACCTCAAAGACAACAGACAATAAATAGTATGGTGATTACTAGAGGGGAAGGGGAGTGGGGGTAAAGAGGCATTGATGGAAGGAGACTTGACTTGGGGTGGTGAACAAACAATATAATATACAGATGATGTATTATAGGATTGTACATCTGAAACTTATGTAAGTTTATCAACCAATGTCACCCAATAAATTCAATTTAAAAAAATAGTCTGAGCCCCTCCCCTCAAGGAATAACTGTCTACACAAGTATTGGTGGAACCTGAAATGGACAGTGCTTTCATAAACTTATGAAGTAATTATTTAATTTTGGGGAACAAAAGTATAAATTAAACATGACACTCAAAACTACCTCTCCAACTCCCAGGCAGACAACTTCATACCATATTCTTTAACTAAATGTGAAGAAAGAGGACATGACTAGAAGAGAAGAAACCCTTTGGGGTGTTCCAAGTTAATACAAAGTATTTTTATAGAAATTAAAATAGGAAGAAAATCTCAAACCTAAACAAGATACGTTATGGTGGAAACAATAATCAGTACTATGATCAGTGATATTTTACCTTGTCAAGAATTTTAGATTGGGTATTTTGAGAGTATGATTAAATGATGCTAAATTACTATTCTCTGGCCCATTGAGTTCTTGTCACATAATACCAAAAACCAAGAAAATCAATGTAATTATAATTTTATAGGTTGTTATATTAGCTGTAAGATGCCCAATTAACCTGTGGTCACTTAAAAATATTTTTGAAAAGTAAGAATTATTTGAGACAGAGCAAGAAAGTGTGCATAAGGCTTGGGAATGCATAACACATAAACACACTTTGCTGTGGACTAATATTTCTTGCCCTGACATAGTCTGCCAAATGCTGATTAGAAACCAGTGTAACTTGGCTTTTTATATTATGAAATTAACTTTACCTCTATTTTAACCAGCAAGAATGAGTAATAAAAAACCAAAACTACAATAATGACTGTGGTAATGAAAAAGAAAACACGCATACACAACCCAGAGAAAGGAATCAATAATTTTAAGAAATAATTTAGATGAAAAATTTTGACTTGAAAGGTACTTTTGTTGTATCACACTCTATTTCAGTCCCCAGTACATGGGTTCCCATCTGTGAAATGTATTCCATATGTATTTTGCCTGCCTTTAAAAATGACATTACTGCTTCCCGTTTGACCCTTCTTGCTCACACTTTTATGAACATGGGTTTTTTGTTTTGTTTAGTTTTACAAAGTAGTGTTTTTTTTTCATTTGCCTGCTTCAGGAATAGATCATCAGCACGTTTTAATCCTGACCCTCATCGTTGAGAAACTGATATGAACATTATCAGTCTATTTGAAAGCAAGAAGCCTTTCCCAAGATTTCCAGCAGCGTACAGCTTACTATATTACAGACCTGCGACTGTAGATGGTAGTAGTTGGTATGAAGTAACAAAGCCTGGCTCAAGATAGAAAGATGCTGGCAATTCAAGCATCGCTTTCTAATAACTTTATGATAGGACCCTTTATATTGAGAGATTTTTATTGGGTTTGAAATATAATTTTCACAAAGTTGCCACAGAGTCAGAGTAAAGTGCATTTGCTAAACCCCTTCTATTCTCCCCGCCCCCCTGCTTCTCAGTATTGTTTCAGAATAGAAGGTGAAACTGTATTCCTTGGTGTGCAGTTTGAAGTCAAGAGCAGCAATATTTAGCACATGCTTGGGCAACCTTGTCTGAAATCCATGCAGCCCCTCTCTGGTGTTCTGATGTGCCTTTAGGGGATGCTTGCCTGTTTGTAGTTTGTTTTCTTTTGTTTAAGGTTTCAGCTACTGCATTGACTAATGATTATATAGCAGTAAACTCTCGTCCCTGCTAAATTCAGTAGTGATGCCTCAAAAGCATTTTTCCCCTGTGTGACATAAAACAATAAAAGAACTAGACAAAACCCCTTTTGAGGAAGAATAATCCTTTGTTTAAAGAAAAGAAAAGGCATCTCCTTTATGCCAGAGGGTGGGGAATTCAAATCAAAGGCTGAGCTAATTGATAAAAAAATAAAACAAGTGTTAATTCTGAAAATTTTTTACAGCCAGTTATTATTTGTCAAAAAATCATTACCAATGTAACATTTTATCTGTGCTCATTCTACAATATTTACTTCACACATTATTGCTTGATTGAATCTAAAGTCTAAATAGTAAATATATTTTTTTTCAGAATGCTGTTATCAGTATAATTTTTCAATAGAATTTTGGTCAGACTTCTTTTATTTGTAGATAGCTAAATATATCATTTCTCCCTGCATTTGTTATTTAAAACATTAAAAGTTTGTTAAAAATGTAATTTATGTATTACAAAATTGGCTAAAAAATTAAAACAACCAATAGATTTACATAATGCACTTTCTTAGCCTTTAGAGTTACCAATGTCAAGTTCAAAGAATTTGAACATGCCATTTAATTGTTATCCCTGCAATTTTTTTAATGAGACTTGTGGCCATGATTCGGGGTGATAAATTCTTCTTGATTTGCCTCCAGTTGTCACTGGCTAAAAAACCTTAGGGAATGAAAGATTAGATACGGTTGCAAAAGACTTATTATTTTAAACTGGAGAATTTTTAATGTTCTTAACCCAATTAAGCAGAGAGTAAAGAATCTATCAATATTGTTGTCAGTTTATTAGAGATAAGAGTCTTCCAAATTTTAATTTAGCTGGTGATGCTGTTCAATTTCTGCCTTTAACTTAGAATAGAGTAAGATTGTATTAAATTAGTAGTTGCCCCTAGTGCCTAAGTGTCACAACACTAACATAAGCAAACTACCTTGTGATTTAAGCAAATATTTTAGTCAATGAGCAGGATTTCAGCCTTCATCTGATTTTTAATAGCATTTGTATTTTGTTACCCAAGTGCTTGAACAACACAAGCAAGCTGTACAACAATTTGCATATGTTTGGTCCTGTAGTGAGATTAATAGATGATGTGATTGTAATTTCAACCCCAAATTTCAAAACTCCAAGGGGGGAAAAAAAGTTTTCTTGTTAAGTTTAAATAATGAATCCAAGAGACCGCACTCAGGCCACAAAATAGTCCAAGTTGGCCCCAAACACAGGTGCTCCCAGTTTGAACATCACGCCTGGCTTTTCTGCAGAGAAACGAAATGAAAGAGCAACTTCAAACACAGGTGCAAAACCCCGCATCTGTGAGGGACAGCCCAAAACCGTGGCTTTCGTCTGACCGTGTTCAGCTTGTAAACCTCATCCTCCACGGAGCACCTGTGTCAGAACCAATCAGAGATGTGTATAAATGTTATCAACACCTACACATCATTACTTATTCATCAACATCAGCACCAAATATTGGTGCAAACATGCAAGGGCGTTTTTTATTTTCCTATGGAGCCCCTGTTTCCTGAGGCTTATGTCCATTTGCCCCATGGCGGATGGGAAGTAAAACACACAGATAAGAACAATGTGGAATATTTCAGGCTTTTAACCAGGACAACCATTTGTGTCGGTATGACTTTTTAAATCTAGTTTCTTTGGTGGGGAAAATGGAGTGTGCACAGAAAATTCAAACACACTGATTGCCTAAAGGCCTGCATCACAGTAATCCCATACTTTGTGGAGTACTTTCACGGGGGCACCTCTCCCTGGTCGTCTGCTGATGGCTCCTCGTCTGATAGCACTCAGAGAACCTGCTTTGGAAGCTGTATGAGGTGTGTTTTTTCAGTAGCTGTAGCAAGCAGCAAAAGCAGCAGGGCCTGGCTTCCTGGCAAACTCCACAGGCATTTGGGTTAGTGGCTTTGTATTTGCCTCTGGGTCTTTCCTGCACAGGCCTGGGAGGGGATATTGGGCTGTGAGAGGCTTTGGAAACCATTTCGTTTTTGACAATTTAAATTTATGTGGTTTTTAATTGTCTGTAAACAAAGCCTTTTAAATCTAGCACTAAATGTCCATCCAGGTCAGCTGGCATCCAAAGGGATGGCTGTTGATTTATTTCAGATACTGCTTTTCTTTTCCTAAAACAAACAAAACAACAACAACAAAAACCCCAACAAACAAAAACAAAACAATCCTCTCAATCAATTTATTGTACTCCAACAGAGATACACAAAACACACAAATCACTTGGCCCCTCCCCCCCACTTTGAGTGAATAGATAAAAATCCATCTGTTTTTTTATCTCCCTGTTCTGAGGAGCCAAATTTGTGTCCTTTGTAAAAAATGGCCCCAGCGATACCATTTCCTAGCAAGCAGCTAGGAAGATTGACCAACACTTGGGTTTTTTTGTCAGTGATAGTTATAGTTGAGAAACTTTCGATCTAATTTTGGCTCTAAATGGTCATTAAATGAAGATCATTTGTGCTGTGAATAATTAAGCTGAAGATGTAGCACAAAAAATATGTATTGGTTATCGTGGTTCATGGTTAGCCTATAGATTACATGACTTTCTTTATAAAATAAAAAAAAATGTCTCATAAGAGATTGGGGGAAAGGGTGGGGTAGTGCAAATGTTTGGTTTTCTATAGATGGTCATACAACTGGAGATAGTCTTTCAAAACCATAATTTATGAGACACATGCAGACAAGTATCTGGTAGTAGGACCCTGGCTCCTGGGAGCTCCAGGAAACCTCGGACACATTTCCTGATTCCAGCTCTCCCAGCCCTGGCCCTGGCTGCAATCCTGCCTGCCTCCAGCCTGCAGATTCTGTGCTGCAATTGTCCCATTTCTCTGACAGCCTGTTCTCTCAGTCTCTGCTGCAAGCGAGAGAAACATGAACCATTCGAAATGAACAGAGACATAGGGCTCCTAGGAAAAAAGAAACATAAACCCACAGAGCAACTGTGTTCAAATAAAAGCTGTGAATGCTGAGTGGACCGAAGATTCAAATTCTGGCCCAGGGCTCCTGTTGTCAGCAGCCCGGGCTCAGCTTTGGAGAAATAGAGGAGAGCTTTTGAATATTCCTTTCTTTGTCCCCAATGAGCCCTCGTTTTCTGTTTTGAATAAGAACTCTAAAACCAAAAGAATACTTTCGGTTTCTTT
Organism: Myotis daubentonii; assembly: GCF_963259705.1. Lineage (NCBI taxonomy): Eukaryota > Metazoa > Chordata > Mammalia > Chiroptera > Vespertilionidae > Myotis > Myotis daubentonii. The sequence goes on from NC_081841.1 coordinate 164,828,398, forward strand.
TTCTAAATGTGTTTGTACATGTGAGTTTTCTCCTATGCAGGACTGATTATTTTTCCTTCCGAGTCTATTTCTAGATTTTCCATGGTGCCAGATAACTAGGAACTTGCCTGTGTTTTTAGAAGAGAGTGGATTTGATTCCTGGTTTTGTTAGTTATATGTCCATGGACAAATTATTTAATTTTTCTAATAACTTTTTCTTATCTGTAAAATGGGAATAATAATGTCTATCATGCAGGGTTGAAGTATGGACTAAAATAACAAAATTTATAAAACAATTTCTTATAGTAAGTGGTACATATTAGCACCAAAAGCATTGCAGAGCAAAGGGACATTTTGGTTTAGATAAAATAAAGAGGTTTGATGCTTTAAAAATAGTTCATCCCAGAGAGCCAATATTTGAAATGGAATAGGAAGACTGTCCCCCTGGTGCAAAGAAGTTTTAAGCATGAAAATCATGAATAGAGGCTGGAAAGTTGAGCAGCTCACAGAGGTGCCCTCTACCAGCCTGGCGCCTGCAGGGTCTTGGGAAGGGGAGTGCATTGCGGTAAGGCCACGTACTGCCTCCACACTTTCTTCCCACCAATGTCAGTCAGGCCTTCCCGGGGTCTGAGCAGCACCGTTGGTGGGTGCACACCCAAGCCAGGAAAGCCAAGCTCAGTCGGCTTCAAAGAGCCATAGACTTTAGTTCAGTGGTTCTCAACCTGTGGGTCATGACCCCTTTGGGGGTCAAACGACCCTTTCACAGGGGTCGCCTAAGACCATTGGAAAACACATATATAATTACATATTTTTTTGTGTGTGATTAATCACTATGCTTTAATTATGTTCAATTTGTAACAATGAAATTGGGACTTACCACAGCATGAGGAACTGTATTAAAGGGTCGCGGCATTAGGGAGGTTGAGAACCACTGCTTTAGTTGAACTGTTCTGCAATAAAGTCGTACTTGTTGGAATTTCAAGTGAATTTAGGATGAAAATGTCGGGGAATTCAGATTCCTTCTCTCTTACCATAAGGTCTCAATGCAAATTCATTGTTTATTATTTGATTATTCATGTATTTATTTAGCTAACATTAAAAAAATTATAGCAGCATACAATATTGTATAAATTTCTGGTGTGCAGCATATTAATTCAACATTGATATAGCTTACAATGTGATCACCACACTAAGTTTAGTAACCACCTGTCACCATGCAAAGTTATCACATTATTATTGACTATGTTTCCCTCCACTTTTTTTTTGCCCATCCCTCCACTCTTCCCTCTGGCAACCATCTGTTTGTTCTTTGTTTCTATGAATCTGTTTTTGTTTTGTTTTGTTCATCCCTTTCTTCAGATTTTTAATTAAAAATTCTACATATAAGTGAAATCATATTTGTCTTTTTGCATCTGAATTATTTGCTTAGCAAAATACCCTCTAGGTCCAACCATGTTGTCACAAATGGCAGGATTTCATTCTTTTTTATTGCTGAGTAATATTTCATTGTATGTATCTACCACATTTGTTTAGTATCTACTGAACACCAGGCATTGTGTGAAGCTCTGAAGCTCTGGGAATTTAACTGAATTATGGAAACCATGTTCTCTGGCTTCTAAAGGATATAATTATTTGAGATGGTCTCACCCAACCCTATCAGCATCCCTCCACTATGGCTTTGGAACCCTAAGGTTTCCCAATTGATTAATATGCACCCAACTGCCTTTTAACAAGGCTAAAGGGATTTTCATTAGGACGTTAACTAAATTTAGGTAGATACTGTGAGGAACTTGCTGGATCAAGACTAGTGGGATTACCTGAGTTCTAATGACAAATAGGGGTGAAGATATCCAAAATAGGTTTCCAAACAGTAAATAAAAATGAAATAGATTAGTGAATAGATAGATGGACAAATAGAAGATGAAACATACATTTTTTATTCTTGACCACTCTCTTTTCTGATTGTAATCTTCCTTTCTGGTTTCACCTTATTCTAATTTGTTGGATTAGAATATTACTTATTATTATTATTATTAATAATAACTATTAGTTAACTAATTGTTGTGTTATAAAATTAGAAAATAAGATAATACTGAACTAATATTAATAAATAAGATTAATTAATAATAGCAAATGTCTAATAATGTTTTATGTAGTAGATACAGTGCTAAGTTTGTCTCATTTAATTCTTACCTCAAAGAGATGGCGATCATTATCACCGTTTTGTACATAAGGAAACAGGCACAGAGAGGTTAGGTAAACCCTCCAAGATCATATAACAGCAGAGTAAATGGTGGTGCAGTTAGGATTTACATCCAGGAATTTGTCTCCAGAGCTGACATTCTTATCTATATATTCAATCATTCTGCCTCTCTTTAGTTGGCCAGATTAGTTGGCAAATTGAGTTTTATCTCTGTGTTCTTGATCTGGGATTCTCTCTGTCTTTTAACTTTTTTTAAAAAAGAAAATTCTAAGCAAACAAAAATAGAGAATATAGTATAAAAAAAACCCTTATATGCATCATTCTTGGGTCCTCTTTGCTTTCATCCCAGGTCCTACTTTATTGAGATATAATTGATATAAAATGCTGTGTACGTTTATAATACTAGTAAATTGATGCACATATGCATTGTGAAATAATTAACACAATAAGGGTTGTAAACACATTCATCACTTTTTTTGTGGTGAGAACATTTAAGGTTTACTCTCAGCAAATTTCAAGTTTTCAATAAAATATTTTAAACTATAGTCACCTGCTATATATATTAGATCCCTAGAAATTGTCTATTTAACAAATTATATCACATAATTTCATTATGGAATTAACTATTTGGCTATTAATAATAAATAACAGCTAACCTTCAATAATTGTTTAGTCTTCAATAATACTGTGCTGAATTTATCTTATTTATTTCTCACCTCAAAGAGAGGTTTGTATTCATTCACCACCATCTCCCCATTCCCCTCTCCTCCCATTCCCTGGCAACCACCATTCTACTCTCTGTTTCCATGAATTTGGCTTTAAAAATATATTTGACATAACATTGAGAACATAAAGTTATTTGTCCTACTTATTTCACTTACCATAATGCCCTAAATATCCATTCATGTTACAAATGACAGGATTTCCTCCTGTATATACTTCTTTTTTATGGCTGAATAATATTTATATATCATTTCTTGATTCATTCATTCATCTATGGATACTTAAGTTGTGTCCATGTCTTGGCAATTGTGAATAATTAGGGTACAAATATTTCTTCAGTATAGTGATTTCATTTCTTTTCGATACATACCTAGAAGTGGAATCCATGGATTATATGGTAGTTCTATTTTTAATATTTTGTGCAACCTACATACTGTTTTCCATAGTGGCTGTACCAATTTACATTCCCACCAACAGTTCAGCAGGGTTCCCCTTTCTCCACACCCTTGCCAATATTTGTTATTTCTTATCTTTTTCATGAAAGTCATTCTAGCAGGCATGAGGCGGTAACTCCTTGTGATTTTAATTTCCATTTCCCTAATGCTTAGTGACGCTGAGCATCTTTTCATGTTCCTGTTGACTATTTGTATGTCTTCTTTTCAAGAATGTATTTTTAGGTCCTCTATTTTTAAATTGGATTATTTATTTTGCTATTGAATTGTTTGAGTTTCTTATGTATTTTAGATACTAACCCCTTATCAGATATATAGTTTGCAAATATATTTTTCCCCATTTTGTAGGTTGCCTTTTCATTTTGCTGTGCAGAAGCTTTTTAGTTTGACATAGTCTTACTTGCTTATTTTTAAATTTTACTGCTTGTTATTTTTGTGTTATATTGAAAAAATTGTTTCCCAGACCAACGTCAAGGAACTCTTTCTTCTAAGAGTTTTATGGTTTCAGATCTTACATTTAACTCATTAATCCATTTTTAGTTTATTGTTGTCAGTGGTATAAGATAAAGAGGTCTGATTTCATTACCTTGTATGTGAATATTGTTTTCCCAACACCACTTATTGAAGAAACTATCCTTTTCTATAGAATATTCTTGGTTCCATAGCCAAATATCAGTTGGTTGTATATGTGTGGACTCCTTATTCTGTCCCATTGGTCTATGTCAGTTTTTATGCCCGGACCATGCTGTTTTGATTACTATAGTTTCATATACAATCTGAAATCAGGAAGTGTGATGCCTTCAGCTTTGTTCTTCTCTTTCAGAATTGTTTTGACTATTCGGGGTCTTTTGTGATTTCATCAGAATTTTAGAATTGCTTTTACTATTTTTGTGAAAAATGCCATTGAAATTTTGGTAAGGATTGCATAAAATCTATAAAAGGTTTTGGGTAGTATGGACATTTTAACAGTATTAATTCTTCTGATTTATGAACATGACTATCTTTCTATTTATTTGTACTTTCTTCAATTCCTTTAATCAATGTTTTATAATTTTCAGTGTGTAGATCTTTCATCTCTTTGGTTAAATTTATTCACAAGTATTTTATTATTTTTGATGTTATTGTAAATGGGATTGTTTTCTTTATTTCTTTTTTAGGTAGTCTGTCATTATATATAAAAATACCATTGATTTTTGTATGGGGATTTTGTATCCTGAAACATTACTAAATTCATACATTAGTTCTACCAGTTTTCTTGTGTGGAGTCTTTATATTTTCTATATATAAGATCATATTATCTGCAAACAGACAATTTTCCTTCTTCCTTTCTGAAATGGGTGCTTTTTATTTCTTTTTTTTTTTTTGCCTAATTATTTTGGCTAGGACTTTCAGTACTATGTTGAATAGGATTTTTTTTTTTATGATCCTTGAACCACCTCCAAGCCCAAAATTGGACAAATAAATTGGACAAATTAGGACTTCCTATCTGCCTACCTTTGTAGTGGCATATACAGACAGATCAGATAATTGCAAAAGGTAGACTTGTAATGAATGCTTTTTTAATAAAGCAGTTAAATTAAATAGAGTGCAATATTTTAAAAATTCTGGCATAGGGGAAAAAAGGCATGGGCCTGCTTTTAATTTTTTATGATGGGGACAGAAGAGTTTGCACATTTTCTTTCTTGTGCCAGAGGATTTTCCAAAGTATTTTTCTTATCATAAGGAGCGATAAAGTTATTCATAACCTGTTCCTATAGAACTGAGACTCCTAGAAAGAGAATTTTTCATGGCAACATTTGTTAAAATGTTGAGAAAGAAGGGTCAGGAAGAGTTCTACTAGACTCAGATTGGGGAATAAAATTCTGTCAGGGGTCAATGTGTGTGAAATACCACAGCAGACACGGCCGTGGAAAAGCATTTCCTTGAAGTAGCAGTATCTTCCACTTTGTGGTTGGATACTATGATTCTGTCTGAAACTCAATGTTTCTTAATGTTTTTTCCAAGACTAAGTTTTCTTCAAACTCTACACATTGGCCTTGAAATTCTTGCCCTCTACCAGGGAGTAAATTGACAAATACTAGAGTTGACTCTTAAATATCTAATTTCAGCCCCACCTCTCTCTCATCTCTAGACACATTAATCCGACTGCCTACTGGAAATTGCCACGGAGTTGTCCCACATTTTCCTCAAACCTAAGATGTCAGAAATAGAATTCACTGTCTTCCCATTAGCCGCTCCTTCTTCCATTTTTCTACAACACAAAATGACACTCCCCAATTGCCTAACCCAAAACCTTGACTCCTCATTGTCTCTTCTTCTCCACTTGCCATCAATCACCATGTCCTGTTGAATCAGCTTCCTAAATATATCTGCAATCTGTCAATCTCTACTGCAGGCCAAGCCTCCGTCATCTCTAGACTAGAGTACTGCAAGAGTCTCCTAATTACATTTCCAGTCTTGTTTGCCTCTAATTCATTTTCCTCCCCACCAAAGTGCTTCATCTGAAATGCAAATTTACCAGTACATGGCCAGCTCTTCAAACGGTCTTCAAAGGTTCCACATTGCCCCAAATTCAAACTTCTTAGTTTAGCAAACCTCTCCAACTACGCCCTTTCCCCATCTCCCCTGGCACCCTGGATTTTAGACATATGATATGTTTGTGGTTCCAGGGATACACTGATGGTTCCTCAGTTCAGTGCTTTTGCTCCTAATTTTCTTTCTCCTTCCCCATATCCTCACCAATGGCAGCCTATGTATCCTTCAAGATTTTCCAGACTCAAGGGCTTCCTCTTCTGTAAAACCTTTTCTGAACCACTCTCTAAATCGCCTATAAGCTGATTTGAGTGTTTATGTACCTATTAGAATCTAAAATATATATAACTTAATTTCACTAACATTTTAATATATCAGTCTTTAGAAAGAGGTTTTTGTTTCCTCGACACCTAGTGCCAGTTTCTGGAGTATAGTATACTGAATATATTTGGGTTGTTTGCTTGATTGAATGACTGATTGAAACAGTAAATGTGCATGCCTGCAGAGTTTCTTCTTATTACCACAAATAGGTTTTTAGATTTTGTTTCCTTTTCATTACAAAACTTTTCTCTGTACTGCTAAATGCTGTTAATGGGATTAACAGCTTACATGGAATAATTATCTTGTTTTATGTCAATTCTTCTAAACGCCCCCAGATTTATTTATTTTGTTACATAGATAACATCTCAATAATGTTGGAATTTATATTGATTCCTACAATCACTTTTTAAGTGATTTTTGCTATTTTCATTTAAAAAATATTTCTCTCTCTCTCTCTCTCTCTCTCTCTCTCTCTCTCTCTCTCTCTCTCTCTCTCCAAGAAAGGAAAGGAGAGGGAGAGAGAGAGGTAGAAACATCAATGATGAGAGAGAACCATTTGTCTACTGCCTTCTGCAGGCCCCCAACTGGAGATCAAGCCTGCAACTCAGGCATGTGCCCTGATGAGAAATCAAACCCTAACTTCCTGGTTCACATAGGTGGACACTCAACCTCTGAGCCATGCTGGACTGGCTATTCTTTCACTTTTTTCGGTGACATTGCCTCTTGCTAATAATAATAAATATATAAAGAGCGTCAACCTCTTATCACTTCTAATTTGGTAATTGATTGGGTTCCTTTGGACACTGTCATTAGAAACTACCTGATATACAATATCGATTTGGTAAATTTGATTAGTTGTTTCAGATGGAATCTTCTTTACTCCTTCCTTTGTGAATTTCCTTCGGAATGTATTGGGAGCTTAGCCATTTCCTGGCATTTACTAAGTAGTGATACAAAGACAGTAAGCAAGGCTGCTTACCTGAGGAGCTTTATAATATTGAAGTAAATAAGACGGTTGCACAGAGATCTATAAAAAGAGTTGATACACGCCAGGAGAAATATACACAGTGCTGTAGGAACATACGAGACTTACTTCCGGTGAGAAGGGGAATCTAAGGAAAGCTTCGTGGAAGAAGGGGAATTTTAAGTTTGGCTTTGAAAATGGAGTAAAATTTCAACAGATGAAGATTGGGGAAAGACATCGCACACTGAAGGACATTGATGGTGGGTGGAGGTGGAGAAAGGACATGGTGTGTGGAGAAAAAGGAATGAAGGGAGGGAGGGTCAAGAGCACACAGAAAGTAGAGTGGTACTTCTAGAAGATGTCTAGAAAAACTGCAAATATACCAGTAAGATTATTATACTAAGAAAGCCTTTGAATGCTCACCAGCAATCAAGACTCACAGGGGGCTTTTGAGCAGAGGAAAGAATCTACTTTTCTTCTGCTATTATCTACCCACAGTAGCATATTATGTTCCCCTTATCTTTATACTCTACATTTGCAAAGAAATTGCCATGATATCACTTCGGTTTAGAGACCTTCTTCCCCAACCATTTTAAAACCATGCTTCTCCCCCCTTAGTCTTTTGGCACAGTGTTTTTCTATTTGAACTTTCATCACTTTTTTTTGTTCCCTTGGGGACACTGCTATTAGAAACTGATATGGGGTATAAATTGTTCTATAATTATACTCACTATAATAAAGAGCCCTTATCAAAATCCTCTAGCTCTCTACCTGTCATTTGATTTAAATATTATAGTCTGAACTTCATATCAGCTATATCATATTAATGATGCATACTAAGAAACGTTCCCTTGGGAATATAATATTACTTCTTTTACTCATTATTCTTTATAAATTCAAAAATTAAGATTTCCTCCACTTTTGGGGGTGGGTAAACACTGTGTCAGAAGTATATTGTGACTTTTTTCTCCCCAGGTGCCTTGCTGTTTCATGAAGGTGTTTCTTTAAAGTTTTATTCAGATATAATTTATATACCATACACTCACCCATTTTATGTGCCCAATTCAATGAATTTTAGCATGTTTAGAACATTTCTACTACCTTGAAAACAAACCTTGTCCCTAATTACAGTCATTCTTCATTCCTAGGTCAACCCTACACAATGACTAATCTACTTTGTCTTTTTATATTTGACTTTTTTTTTTGACAATTTATATAAAAGGAATTATACAATATATGTTCTTTTGTGTCTGGCTTCTTTTTGAGGCACAATCATGTGGCATGTATCAGTATTCCTTTCATTTTTATTGATGACAGTACTCCACATTTTATTTATCTATTTGCTGGTTGATGGCCATTTGACTCATTCCCACTTTGGGGCTGGAGTGAATAATACTGTTCTGAACACACTTGTACAAGTTTTTGTGTGGGCATGTTTTTATTTCTTTGTGGTAGATTCCTAGGAGTGGAATTGCTGGGTGGTGTGATACATTTGTGTGTAGTCTTCTAAGAGAGTATTAACATACTTTCACTAACTTTTTGGCGGTTTAGCTTACATTGTCACCAGAAATGTATGGGGGCTCTACTTTCTCTGTATCCAGCAATACTTGCTATTGTCTAACTTTTATTATAGCTATTTTAGTGGGTGAGATGGTATCTCATTATTGTTTTAATATGCATTTCCTTAATGACTAATGATATTGAGCATTGTTATGAGGCCCGGTGCATGAATTCATGCACAGGTGGGATCCGACCGGCCTGCCCCAATAGGGACCAATTGGGTCAGGCCAGCCAGGGGTAGGGAATGTGGGTGGTTGGCCAGCTGACCCAGTCCCTGATTGGGGTGTGGGGGGGTGTCAATCATGAGCAGGGCCGGCTGTGGGAAAGGGCCGTGGGTGGTTGGCCAGCTGGCCCTGGCCCTGGTCGAACTCCTGGTCAAGGGGACAATTTGCATATTAGCCTTTTATTAAATAAGATTGGACATTTCTATATCTTCCATGGAGAAATATCTAAATCATCTGTATATTTGTTATTTGTTTTTTTATTATTGAGTTGTAATGGCTTTTATATTAATCTGGATAAAAGTCTTTTATTAGATATATAATTTCCAAACATTTCCTTCCATTCTGTGGGTAGTTTTACATTTTTTGGGTCTTTTCACTTTCTTGTTGGTGTTTTATGATGCTCTAAAATTGTGAATTTGATAAAATTTAATTTATCAATTTTTACTTTATCTCGGCTTTCAGTGTTCACCCATTTTTTTGAGGTGTGGGTCACATTAATTTATGAAAACTATTGTTATATTTATGATTATACAACAAAAGGAGGTCTTTATTACCTAATTTGAAAGGTAGTGGGGACTGCTCCATTCTACCCCCTCCCCCCAGGCATCCATTCATCCACTGTGAATTTCCAGAAATTACCGCAGTGAATTAAAATTACTTTCAGCTTTGGGTGTTCACTGCCTCCACAAACTTCTCTTATTCCCCTCACTATCCTGACTTTAACTTTGACATAGTAATGAATCTGTCCTGAGAGCTTCAGAGTGTATCATCCACCCAGGCTCTGCTGGGTTATAAGGGCCATAGGAATCACCCACAGTACATTCAAGGGTGCTCATGTGCCTGGTGTTGCTGGAAACAGACTACCCAAGCCTGCTCCCCTGGACTTTGTCCAGGTCTCCAGAACTCAAAGCAGCAATTAGGTTATGAAAGAGTCTGAACTAGGAGCCAGAAGACCTGGGTTCTAGTTCTGAATCTGCTTCTTACTTGTTTTCTAACTTTGACAAAATCACTGAATCTTACTGTAGTTTAAGATTTTTTATTGAGAAAAAGAGCTTTTGGATTTCTAATATTTCTCCTTTACAGCAGTGGTTCTCAGTGTGTGTGTGTGTGTGTGTTTGTGTGTGTGTGTGTGTGTGTGTGTGTGTGTGTGTGTGTGTGTGTGTGTAGTTGGGCAGTGATGGGTAATAGTGTCATCCTGTTCCCTTCCTTCCCCCACAGGACATTTGTAAGAAATTTTTGATTCTAACAACCCAGAAACACTATTGTATGTTTTGGGTAAAGATACTGCTAAACATCCTGAAGTACACAGGACAACTCCTACAACAAAGAATCACTCAGCCCCCAAAAGCAATAGTACTGAGCTTGGGGAGTCCTGCCTTAGAGCATATTTTTATTAGTATTTTTAGAGAAATTCCCCTCTTTTCTTTTATCCAAATACTTACTTTCTTCCAAAGCTGAGCTCCAAAGTGGAGCTTTCTTTGTTCACTCTAATTAATAATGATTGTTTTCATTTTCATAATTCCTATTGATACTTGTTATTATGTCACTAATAAGCCTAGTACAATAAAAACTATAATTCTAGACAATTTATCTTTTTAAAAAAATCATCCAAGGACAACTGAGCCACACTGGCCAGTACACAATTTATCTTTTTGAGAAATAAGGAATATATGTTTATAAGCTAATCAATTAAAATATTATAACATAGGTTTTTACTTTTTGTCATCAAAGAAATTCTGAGCATTGTGAACATTTTTTATTCCAGCTGATCCTGAGATACCAGGAGCCTCCATTACTCACAGCTAACGGAAATTTTACCAATTTACATGTCGGGTCATTGAGGATCTTTCTGGCCCAATCCATTCCAGGCTCTTCATCTGGGGCTCAATCCAACAAAGTACCTCTCAGATGGTTTCATTCAGGAGAGTAGAGACCCTGCTCAGGCTCACTTAGGGACAGTTTGTCAGGCAAAGAAATGAATTCAGGGCCTGGGTGGAGATTTCATAGCAGGGCCAGTTCATGGTATACATAGGGTATTTGTTTTCTAAAATAAATTTCCTTACACTTTCCCTCTGTATGTCACCCTGTTTTAACATTTCTCTATTTCCCACCATAGATCATGAAAAATTGTCTTTGCCAAACTCTGCACCAGCTTAAGAAGCACATTCTAGAGAGCATGTCATGGGAGGCACTCATGGAGACATTAAACAGCACCAGGTGCAGAACTGACCCCGAGAGGACCACCACTCAATATGCCCTCAAGGCTGACATTTAACCATTGATGACTTCTGAGTAGGCCCTTCTGACCAATAGCACATCAATCAATGGTGTTCTTCCAACCCTGCATTCCCAGAATCACTTCTCCTTAGAGCTGACCCCATTTGTTCTCATTAGTTGTTTGACTCAGATAGTATAGCTAACATTTAAAGGCAACTACAAGTGACTTATAAAGATCATACACTCATTTGTGTGGTAAACATCAGTTGGCTAGCAAACATGAAAATACAATGATTTTCAGTTTTCATTTTACCTTAACAGGTTACTATAAGAATATCTATCCTCCTTCTTCCATGAAATCTGTTTTCCTAATTATCTTCATTGAGCCTTAATTTGACCATATGGACTCTGTGTTTGTGTACATGTATCTGTGTGTGTGTGTGTGTGTGTGTGTGTGTGTGTGTGTGTGTGTGTTTATGTGTGCATGCAGAGGGGTTAATCTGCTCAGTTAGCATTGGATTTTACATGATATTCTCTCTGTGGAATATCCATTATTCAATTTTATAATTTTACTAAATAAATTCAATGAGTATCTTACAACTTTTCTATATAATTGCTTATTAGTTTCAGGAGTTGTGTGTTTTTTATTTTTGGATTCTTTGGGATTTTCTACATAGGTAATCGTATCATCTATGAATAAAGATAATTTTATTTACTCCTTACCAATATATGTCCCTTTGGTTTCCTTTTCTTATTTTTTCCAAGGAAAAGTTTCCTTTTGTTAATAGCTTTACTAGCACTTCTAGTATGATGCTGGAAAACAGTGGCGAGAGGAGACATCCTTGCTTGTTCCTGATCTTAGCAGGAAAACTTCTAGTTTCTCACTATTAAGTATAGTATTGTCTGCAGGATTTAAAAAATATTATTTGTCAAATTGAGGAAGTTTTCCTCTATAGCTTATTGAGATTTTTTTTTTTAATTTTAATTTGTTGTGAATGGATTTTGGGTTTGTCAAATGCTTTTTCTACACCCATTGATATGATCATATGATTTTTCTTCTTTAGCCTGTTGTTGTGATAGATTACATGAATTGTTTTTGAATGTTGAACCAGCCTTGCATGGCTGGAATAAATTCCAATAAATCATGGTGTATAATTTTTTTCCTACATTGTTGGATTTGATCTGCTGATATTTTCTTGAGGATACTTTTAAAATATATTTGTATTTATTTCAGAGAGGAAGGGAGAAGGAGAGAGAGAGAAACATTAATCTTGAGAATCATTGATCAGCTGCCTCCCTCACGCCCCCTACTGGGGATCAAGCCCGCAATCCAGGCAAGAGCCCTGACTGGGAATTGAGCAGTGATCTCCCAGTTCATAAATGGACACTCAACCACTGTGCCACACTGGCCGGGCTGCTTGAGGATTTTTGTGTCTGTATTTACGACAGGCATTGGTCTATAGTTTTCTTTCTTTGTAATGTCTTTGTAAAACAGTTTTCTACTTCAGTTGTGCCTATGAGGCAAGTACTAATATTTTTTCCTTATTTTACACATGAGGTACCTGAGACACTAAGCCATTTCATAATGTGTACAAGATCACCAGCTAGCAGTTGGTGCAACCAATGTTTAAACCAGGTGATACAAAGTTAGAACTTCCTCCCATCTACTGCACTTACTGACTTCTAATTAAAGATAAGCAAATGCCTTCAACTTTCTTAAATAAGTTTTCTTTTTCATCTGTTGGAATCTTGTAGACACTTTAGACAAAACACAGGAAGAAAATGATTTTATTTATATACTTTTATAGTAATATTAATATTTGATTTTTAATTTAACCCAACCTAACTTAATAATTTAAACTCCCAAAAGATATTTATCAACTCTCTTAAACTTGGAAATCTGGGAGTGCCTCTTAATTCAGGCCCAGTTGGATCCAGGAACTCAAATCCTATTCTTAAGCTCATCTTCTTCTACATCTCTCAGATACATTTTATCCATGGGATGGATGGGCCAAATGGCCTCCAGTAGTTACATCCCAGCAACTTAATGACCCCAATAGAATACTTAATTGTGTTTCTATTAATAGAGAATTAAAAAAATCAGATCTTATGATTTTGCTCAGACCTATGTAACTCACAAGCCTTCTGGATGGCTTCTATGTTTACCATAGGATGCAGAGATTTTTAGAGTTTTGGCCTCTTTTTGATATTTACTTTTAGCCATATATATACATTATCTTATTAACATTGCATATACCTCACACTCAGTCATTTTTAATGTAGAATTAACTATAAAATTTATATGAAGATGCCCATTCTGATTTATGGTAGCTTCTTTAATACACTGTCCTCATGTCTGACGGGTCATATTCTGATTCTGACTCTGAGGTGAGAGAGGAACGAAAACCTTTCCCCAAAGTGTTGAAATGGTGACGAAAGTCACTTGCCTGGGTAGAGACAAGGGCTGACTGACAATTTCCTCAGATGAGTTTCCTTCCTTATTGCCCTGGCCTTCAGCACCACATCCATTTGCTTAAGTGTAAGGAAGGTCATGACCAGCTCTCCATGTAATGGAATATTATTACTCTCTGAAGCTACAGGGTGCCCTATCTAGTCTCCATGAGTATACATTGGAGCTTGGCTCTTCCCTGTGTGAGGCAACCAATTGATGTGTCTCTCTCACATCGATGTTTCGCTCTCTCTCCATCTTTCCTTCCCTCACTTCCACTCTCTCTAAAAATAAACGGAAAAATATCCTCAGTTAAGGATCAACAAAACAAAAACAATTCAGAAATGTTGATATATATATTTTATAGACTATTTAATTTTTCGAGAAGTTTTAAAATTTGCAGTAAAACTGACAGGAAAGTGCAGAGATTTCCCATATACTTGCTGCCCCCACTTAATATATTTTTTTATTTAATATTATATTTCAAGGCAAAATAGCCAGTAAAAGGTTCATATGTAAGAATGTTTATTATAATGCTTATATTAAAAATAAATTGGGAATAGTCAAGTAAATTATAGTACATGCCTTGGCTGTTAATATTTTGATGTAAAAGAAAATTTAAATATGGGTTTATGTTATGGTATTAAATAAATATAAATGGATTCAAACTTTTTATATAGTGTTATTCCAAAGTTAAATATACATATGTTATATACATAATTTATATAATTGTAGGAAATAAACCAAAATATTAATGGCTTTAATTTTGAATAATGAGTATATGGGTGATTTTAGTTTCCTCTTTATATTTTACTTATAATTTAAAACTTTAATAGTAAATGGAGATTACTTCTTAAATAGGAAAATCCAAAGAAAATATTGTAAAATATTTGTAAACATTACAGAAGTCATGGAAAATAATAATTGAGAAATAAACATTGGATTTAACAACTGGAAGGTCAGTGATGAAATCTGCAAGAGGAGATTAAGGCAAATGGTGTCAGAAGAGGTAAAAGGGGATTAGAGTGAGATGGGAGGAGAAATCCAAAGGTTCTGCCTCCCTGTTAGAAAGTATGGCTCCCAAATAAAGGAGGAGAATATATCATAACCATGTCATCTTTTTGTGTTAATCCTCACCAGATTATTTTTTCCATTGATTTTTAGAGAGGGTAGAAAAGAGGGAGAGACATCGATGTGAGAGAGACACATTGATTGGTTGCCTCCTGCATGCACCCTGACCAGGGCCGGGGATTGAACCTGCAACTCAGTTACGTGCCCTTGATCAGGAATCAAACCTGTGATGCTCTAACCAATGAGCAATACCAGGCAGGGCTAATCATGTCATCTTTTGAGTGTCTAATAGGTATTGGACTTGATTTTTATATTTAACTGAAAAAACCCCAAATAAATGTCATGTCCATTATAAGAAAACTGAGACTTAGAGAAACTAATCTTACAAAAACGAAGCAATGATGCTATAATCTGCTGACTTTCCACCATGCTACATTGTCTTCTAAGAATGGCAAGTAATGTCAGGGGAATGGTGTGTTTATTTACTGTACTTTATTTTGTTTGTCTCAGCTAGTGCAGACCTATCTGAGCAAGGAGGCAAGAAATCACAGGGCACGGTGCACTCCTTCATCTTTAGTTTCCTTGACAGTGGAGCAGAGAAGCTAATTTACAAGTTTGGATTCAGGCCTGCCTGGACTTAAATCTGTGCTTTACCTTTTACTCTCTGCAAGACTGGGCACACCACTTAGCCCCTCCAGCCTCGACTTTCTTATTTATCTAGTGGAGATAATAACATCAGTCTCAGAGAGTTGTTTTGAAGATTAGGAGGATAATATATGTAAGACTATCTAGCACAATGCCCAGCACAAAACAGCCTTCATGTATGGTTGATTCGGTTGTTGATATTTTTGTTATAATATGATTGAATTGTCATTGATTTCTTTGAGGGGGTAAAGGGTAGATCTTGATCCTGTCATGTATTTAGGAATATTTTATATTTTAATGTGAAAGGTGAATATAATTTTAGTCATTGATGGATTCATTCCCTTAACAAATTTTTATTAATGCCAACCATGTGCTCACCATGGTACTAGAAAGTGAAGGTGGAAGAATAAGGTAGACATTGGCTCTCTTCTAAGAAGCCAGTGGAGAGACACTATGGAAAGTGATTATTATAAAGTAATTAATAACTGCTCTGATAGAGGTATGAACTGAGTGCTAGGGAAGCCAGGGGTGGGGGTAGCAGTCTGCCTAGGGCACTTTCAAGAGGCATCAGAGAGAAGGTGACTTTTTATAGTAATAACAACTAATACCATCTTCTAGGGTCCAAGAACTATTCTAAGAATTTTGCATATATTATTGCATTTGCTCTTCATTATGTTATCCTGCCTCTTACCATATGGCCTTTAAAGAGAAGTTGCAATATTAGAAAATTCCCTAGTATACCATCCAGAAAAAGTGAAGGTATAGGGTTTTCCAAGTGTTTTCTATGGGAAGTTACCCTTCACAAATGCTACCTGAAAAGGATTCTACATTCAAATAAATTTGTGAAACATGTAATGCTTTTGTCTCTTGGAGTATTGCAATGAGGTAATATTTTACAGGTTCTGAGAAGATGTTGAGATTTTTAAACTCAGACTTACCCAAATAACAATACAATTTATGTACGAAAAAAAATAACAACTATAAACATCTTTTTTTTAAATAAAATATATTTTATTGATTTTTTTTTTTTTACAGAGAGGAAGGGAGGGGGATAGAGAGTTAGAAACGTTGATCAGCTGCCTCCTGCACACTCCCTACTGGGGATGTGCCCACAACCAAGGTACATGCCCTTGACCAGAATCAAACCTGGGACCCTTGAGTCCGCAGGCTGACTCTCTATCCACTGAGCCAAACCAGTTAGGGCGCAACTATAAACATCTTAAGGAACTACACTTTGCAGAATTCTGTGGAAATGCCGACTTAGGCCATCTCTTACCTTCTAAGCAAATATCTATTTGCTTTCTGGAATACTCTTTTTTTTTTTTCTTCTTTTTTTTTTTTTAACGGGGAGATGCATGGGAGGGATGGTGACTTCTGTTATATTTTAAGATATTTTGAATGAAAATGGCACAGGCTTGACAAAAGTGGAAATAGTAATAGGAGGAATTGGGAAATGGCATAAAACTCAGAACCAGAAAATGGCAAAGCTGTTGAAGATTGTGTTGTTTAGAAGAGGGTAACTTCCAAATAATTTAGGTTAAGACCCTGTAAAATTTCAGGAAAATTATTTTATGACAAAGTGCTTAGAAAAAAAAAGATAATTATCATTGTACAAACATGAAACAAGACTCTGAGTTTATATTGTTTTGCTTGGTTTTAGTCTTTCTTAAACCACTTCTAACTAAAATTTCACATATTTTTAAAAGTCAATATTCTAAAATTTGTTTTTGCAATATTACCTGACAAGGAATAAGCCTTTTGAAACCACTGAAAAATACTTTAAGCAGTTTACAGTGTTTAATTGCACGATTGGTTTTCAATTATATTGCGGTCATGACCTGAAATTTCTTAACAAGTGTAATGAATCTTTTCTTATGTCTGGTTAATTATTACAATTTGGTCAATATCTGCTTAATGTAATAAAATTGAAGTGAGTCTAATACTTGCATCTCACTAATATTTGGATGTAAGTGGTTCTAGAAGATGGTTAAGCGATGCAAAGGTATATTCCAGGGTTGTCCTTCTCTATCCTGGTCCCATCTCTTGCACTTGGGCTTTTTAAGTTTTCTCATTGTCATCAAATCAGCATTTCCCGGAAGTGGCAAATGCTCCATTCGGTTTTGATTCACACATCAAAACTTCAGTCATTAACTCAAATAACTGCCCCTCAAAGGAAGATATGAAAGGGCAGAACAGAGCGAGACGGGGTCTGATCTCACAGTTGCAAACATTGAATTGCAGGCTAAGCACCAGGAGCTGCCTGTGGCCTGTTTGTGTGGGATGAGCATCCTAGGGCACAGGCACAGGGTTCCCTGGCACTAATGAGTAATTTGCCTCTCCAGGAGGGAAGGAGGCTAGAAACAGCAGCCCTGCTTTCCTTTCCTCTTCTTGGTCCACTCAGATTTTACAATGTACGTCGCCTCTTTTCTTATACTACAGTCACACACACACAAAAGGACTAACTAAGGTTTACTTTTTTAATTAAATGTAGCACCACTTAGGAAGGTGTATGCTAATCTGAGGCCAAATCTGCCTCCCTCAGCTTTACAAGATGCTGGCCCCAGCAGAGGCTGTAAAGCTCTCGATAAGCGAGGTGAGGAGCAAGGTGCAGGTCCCCCAGCGATAACCTCTTGACTCCGACATTATAGGTCTTTCTGCTGGAATTGAGTTCTACATCTTACTCGATGGGTTATTGTCACAGATGAGTAATGAACGCACCCTGCCCGAGTCCCAAGGTGCAGGAGGCAGTCGGGCAGGCCACTGGGAGGCCCAGCTGCAGGCTGCGGGGCAGGCAGAGGAAGGGAAGGCAGTTAAAGGTTCAGGGACAGCGGTGGCCGCTGGGGACCTGCTGGGGGAGCAGCCACAGGCTAGGCCCATAGGCTGGGCCATGGAGGTGTGCATTAATCACAATGTTCCCTGGGCTAATGGGCGGTGCAGAGAAGGCAGCCGGGACCACAGAACAAAGGCAGACCATGATGAAGAGGGCATCTCTGCTGGCTGGGAGTTTGTAAGGTGTTTTGTTTTGTTTTTAGGTAAAGTAAATGACAGTTACCAACACCAGCAAACTGACGCATAAGGCATGGTTAGGCAGCATGTTTAGGGGAGGGAGTCTGTCTGATTCTTTCCTTCCAGTGTCCCTTTGTGCACCTGAATTTGTTATTTGGATGTCTGATTTCCTTGCAGCTTCCTAATTAAGGAGTTAGTTTCGCTGGAGAAGGGGTGCCTTTCTGAGGACCAGCACTGCAGGCTTGATATGAGTTCTAAACTAGTGTCTGGTTATAATTTTAAAGATAGAGGTTTGGGTAACTACAGAAGTATGACACATGACATCATTGACTATGATTTAAAAACCCTGTGTACAACGCACTTACATATTGTTCTTAAAATTACCATTAAATTGTTTTGTCGAATAGATCTACATTTAAACAACAAACCACTACCAACAAAAAAAGCAACTTGACAAGCTATCTGCAGTGAATTCTGATGTACCACCTGACCATTTCCTTTCTTCAAGTGAGGGGGTGGGGTGTGCGATATGCCTCTAGCCAAGGACAAGAAAACTTTAAGAGCTGAAACTGAAAATATGTTTCCTAACTATTTCTCTGAGCTTAAGACAATGCATAGTTTTCTAAAAGGTAAACCAATTGACATTTTATTTTACCTGTTTATAGCAATTGTATATTTATAATCTTTTTCATTCAGAAAGATTTTTATAATCTCCACATTTGCCAAAATAATAGTTCTTTTTAAGTGGGAAGTCAGAAATTCTTAGAGAAAAGGAAGCAGAAGGGTAGAATTAAGTAGTAAGTACAGTGAGTAGTAAGTTCAGTAAGGAGTAAGTACAGTGAGTAGCAAGTACAGGCTAGGAAAAATAGGAGAGACACAATTTCTCTCCTTCATACAAAGAGGCCTCCCCTTTCTCATCTGTAAAGTTTGGACTTGGCAATGGAGTTTCATTGATTCTTTGCTCATCCCCCTTATATGCAATTGAACTACAAAATCTTCAAGTCTCTCTACTTGCCTTTGAACAAGGGATTCAGAAATGTAAAGATACGCTACCTATTCCAATAATAACAGTTTTGCTAAACACACACATATAGTATATAAGATAAAGCTTTCTAGTGCCTTAAATATGGGAAAATCTGAGGTTTTTAGATAATGGCATAGAACATTCCAGTAACTGCAAAATTCACAAATCAATTATCGTGAGTTTTGTTTTCTAATTTGCAAGGCTGTCCTATGATTTCTTCTCTTGGCCTATCTTGATGGTTCTGGTTTACCTTCTGTTAATAGTCCGACCCTCATCTATCATTTTAATATAGAGATCTGAGAACAAAGCAGACCCACTTCCATAAGAACTGCGGTGCATGAGTTAGTGTGTATTTGCAAATAACTACTCAGGCCTATGTGGGGTTAGGATAAATATCTTTGGTTTCCCTTGTCTTGGAAATAAAAGAGTTTAACTAGACAACCCATAGCAGCTCTTATTTCAGAAAAACAGTTCCCTGTTCCATCATTTAGAGTAAATCAGTGCCCTATTTTGAGCCAGGAAAGGAGATTGAATGAGTACATTATGATTTGGAAAATCAATTCTGTTAGTTAACCTTCAACCCACAGCAGTACCCCAGCAGGTTCAGGTCAAATGAGTATTTACAAATGTTTTTTGAATGTGTGATTCTAATGGAGAGGGTCATCATATTTTTATTAACTTTTTATGCTACATTTTTAAATTTTACAAATGGAACAATTAGCTTAACAATATACAAAATGCATGCTTTCCAAAAGAGAGAGGGGAAAAACTCATAAGTACAAGACATTGAGCATGTCTCTGTAGATAATCTTAAAAGTCTAATTCAAGTAGATGAGAATCTGAAGATGTTATTTAGCTACACACACATCAAATAATCAAATATACATACATATATACATATATGTATGTATATATACATATACCAGTATATTTTCTTTCATGTTAAAATCTGCTCAGGTGGTGTTCCTTCAGAATCCTACAGATGTACCAAGAAGCAAACTCATACAGTAGAAAAGACGAACAGAGCATATCTAATCATGGAAAGCATGAGCAAGTGTTTATTCCTTGCTACATAAAGATTATATTGGTGAGAAAAGTATGTTTCTGAATGAAAATAATTCCAACATTCGCTCTTCTAAAATGGGGTTCTCTTTTTAGTATTTCCTGCGGCCCGTGCCATTACACATTCTAATGCAATGGAATAGCTGCTAAAAAGAAACTAAGTTCTTGTTTGAATTTAAAACACAAGGATCCATTTCTGCCTAACAGTCTTGTAGCGGCATTCCCTGAAGTGTATCCCATCTGCTTTTGGGAGCTCTCATTGCAATATGCGGTGATTGCAGGATAAGCACACCATTTTCCTGTCAATACTTTCCTATTAGCCTCCTGGATCCATACATCATCATCTTGCTGGCCTGCAGTTTGCTTATCTTTGTCTCTGAGGCTGCCTTTGATTTATCTAACACCCAGGCTAATGAGGCATGGAGCCCAGGGTGGCTCCAAGGATAATGCACTCCTGTATAAAAATGCTTAAGGAAGGATCAAGTGTTAATCCATTCTAGACTAAAAGGCCTAGCCCTTCAACAAATGTTGTATTTCTTAATCGCCAAACTAAGACTATAATAGCTCCCCCTTAAGCTACTACCATCAGTAAAACTATGCACACTAACTATGTGCAATTTACACACACACACACACACACACACACACACACACAAACACCAACCTGGAAAATTGGATTTTAATTTGTGCTTCTAAAAAAAAGCCAAAAATAGTTTTATCTTAGCAACTATTATCACCATTATTTGACAGTATTCTTATGCAAAAATAAGTTAGCTTTAATATTTAATTTACAATAATAGTTTTATATTCCCTTGCTGGGACTTACGTTTTTCTAAAGATAAAATAACAGAAGCTACAATGTGGCAAGAATAAATCAAGCCAGCTATTTCAATAATGGAGGTAATTACAAAGTTTACATATCTGAAATGTACCCAGTGGTTAGGGGTTGTTTAATTAACATAAAAATTTCAATATCATCAGCAAGTGTGTTCGTATCACAAAAGCATTGTTAAAAATGTATTTTAAAATAGTAATGATTTTCACTATTTTAGTTATATACATTTTAGCCTTAAAAACACTATTTACCTGGTACACAGTGGATTCTACATTATTACAACTATATAGCACAGCATAAAGAAGCTAGTGACTATTTATTTCAGTCAATATCAATAATCTAGAAACATAGGCCCAAGATATTTCTCTTAGAAATAATGTCCAAATAGGACATCTATATTAATCTACATACATAGATAATGACCAAATATCTACTTATCTACTTCTTCCATTTATTTTTTTTAGCATAAATAACTTTAAATTCAGTGTACTTCTGAATTTTCTTTAAAATAGTGTGTTTGTTCGATTAATCATATGCAATGAGAAATAAGATGCAGAAGATTCTTCCCTTTATATATTTTTTTTGCCGCAGCTAGGATCAAAATGAATTTACTGAAAAGCAAATATGGAAAGGAAGGGGGGGGGGAGAGAGAAAGAGAGAGAGAGAGAGAGAGAGAGAGAGAGAGAGAGAGAGAGAGAGAGAGAGAAACAAGGCTAGTCTGCAACTATGCAGCTAAATTGTGGCAAAAGTCCCAGGAGAGGAAAGGCTCACTCAGAATCATGGTTTAACAAGAAAATCCTTCACCCTTGGTTCACTCTATGGCCCTGAGGACCTGACCCAGGTAATCAGTCCCTTTATTGGTCACTAACCAACATTATTGAGAACCAGGGTGGAATTTAATGATGTGACATTATTAGGAATTGTTATTGAGATGTAAATGATCTTCAGTTGGTTTATTTAAGTCACATAAAGAACCTAGTTTAGAATGAAAATTACTTATTGATTATTAGGGCAATTAACAGAATAAATTTTAGTGCTAGTATTAACATTTTCCTAAAGTCCAAAACTGTTGCTGTTTATTTCTTTGAGTAGATTTATCCTTAAAAAGGTTGTTTTTTAAAAAACAAAACAAAAAAACAACAAGGAACCAATTGCCAAAATTCATTCAAAAATATTTGAAGTTCTTCTATTTTGCCTTTTAGTAGAGGAGAAAAACATGCCAGAATAAAATAGAGCTGCATAAACTTAACTGCATAATAAAAGGAAAGGAGTATTTCATTTTACTTTATTTAAAAACAAACAAAAAACAAAACCCCAAACCTTTGAGGTCAATGAAAGTTTATTCTAGATTTGTTGCTAATATCTGTCAGGTAGTCAGCATCATTCATAATTTATGGAGTTGACTTCCTTAATTGTAAATCTTTCTTTTCAAAAATATTTTTATTGAATTTTAGAGAGAGGTGAAGGGAGAGGTAAAGAGACCTCTATTTGATGTGAGAACAAAACATTGATCGACTTCCTCCTGTACTCCCCTCTCCTGGGGATGGAGCCCACAACCTGGCTTGTGTCCTGATTCAGAATCAAACCGAGACCCTTCCTTTCCATGTGTGGGCTACGCTCTAACCACAGGGAACACCAGCCAGGGCCAAACAATCTTTACAAAATGAGAGAGAGAAACATCTATGTGAGAGAAAAACATCAATTGACCTCCCACCCATGCCCTGACCAGGGACCTAGCCAGCAGTCCAGGCATATGGGCATGTGTTGGAACCAGCAACCTTTTGGTGCACACACCAACTGAGCCACACCGGCCAGGGCTCTTGCTTTCTTTCACTAAATTTTTTTAAAGGGGGGATTAATTCTTAGAAAATGGCCTTTTGAGCACTAATCATCATTTCTATGACTTCCAAGAAGTGATCATGGTATGTACAGTGATATACACAAATGTGTAAAGTTAATTAGGTACATAACTCAATACCCAATCTTTGAAATTAGTTAGAATTATTTTGATGCCACGGGCAAAAGTTTTTTGTTTTGTTTTTCAAACCTATATGATTTAGCTTTGTGCTATTAGCTTCAGCCTATGGTGCTGTGCTGGATTCTCTTCAAAGGGGATTTCTAATGGGCCCAATCTATTAACTGGCATCACTATTATGTAGTTTTTATTTATTTTTATTTTTTAATTTTATTTTATTGTTTAAAGTATTACAGATAGTAGTACACATGTCTCCTCCCCCCCCCCCCCCAGTGACTCTCCCCTGGGCTCTCCCACCCCCAAGCACATGCCCTCATCCCATCCCACCAGTGTCTTGTTCATTGGTTATGCTTATATGCATGCATACAAATCCCTTGGTTGATCTCTTACCTCCTCCCCACCCCCCAACACTCCCCAGCCTTCCCGCTGTAGTTTAACAGTCTGTTCAATGCCTCTCTGCCTCTGTATCTATCTTTTCGTTCATCAGGCTATAATGTTCTTTATTATCCATAAATGAGTAAGATCATGTGGTGTTTTTCTTTCACTTCCTGGCTTATTTCACTTAGCATAATTCTCTGCAGTTCCATCCATGCTGCTGCAAGTGGTAAGAATTCCTTCTTTTTTATAGCAGTGTAGTATTCCATTGTGTAGATGTACCATAGTTTTCTAATCCACTCATCTGTTGATGGGCATTTAGGCTGTTTCCAAATCTTGGCTATTGTAAATTGTGCTGCTATGGACATAGGGGTGCATATATCCTTTCTGATTGGTGTTTCTGTTTTCTTGGGATGTATTCCTAGAAGTGGTATTACTGGGTCAAATGGCAGTTCCATTTTTAAATTTTTGAGGAAACGCCATACTGTTTTCCACAATGGCTGCATCAGTCTGCATTCCCACCAGCAGGGAAGAAGGATTCCTTTTTCTCCACATCCTCTCCAGCTCTTGTCATTTGTTGATTTGTTGATGATAGCCATTCTGACAGGTGTGATGTGGTACCTCATTGTTGTTTTGATTTGCATCTCTCAGATGATTAGTGACTTTGAACATATTTTCATGTGTCTCTTAGCTTTCTGAGTGTCCTTTTTCAAAAAAAAGTCTATTTAGGTCCTTTGCCCATGTTTTGATTGGATTGTTTATTTTCCTTTTGTTGAGTTGTATGAGTTCCCTGTAAATGTTGGAGATTATACCCTTATTGGATATCTGGTATTGTGATCCCTCCAACTTTGTTCTTCTTTCTCAGGATATCTGTGGCTATTCTGGGTCTTTTTTTTTATTCCAGATGAATTTTTGGAGAGTTTGTCCCAGATTTTTGAAATAGGCCATTGGTATTTTAATAGGTATTGCATTGAATCTATAGATTGTTTTAGGTAATATGGACATTTTAATGATGTTGATTCTACCAATCCATGAACATGGTATGTTCTTCCATTACTTTATGTCTTCCTCTATCTGTTTTTTCAATGTCCTGTAATTTTCTGATTACAGGTCCTTTATGTCCTTGGTTAAGTTTATTCCTAGGTATCTTAATTATTTTGGTGCAATGGTTAATGGGATTTTTTTTCCATTTCTCTTTCTGTGAGTTCATTATTGGTGTATAAAAAGACCATAGATTTCTGGGTGTTAATTTTGTATCCTGCTACATTGCCAAATTTATTTATTAGGTCTAGTAGTTTTCTGATGGAGTCTTTGGGGTTTTCTATGTATAATATCATGTCATCTGCAAATAAGGACAGTTTTACTCCTTCTTTTCCAATTTGGATGCCGTTTATTTCTTCTTCTTCTCTGATCGCTATGGCTAGTACTTCTAGTACTATGTCAAACAGGAGCGGTGAGAGTGGGCATCCCTGTCTTGTTCCTGTTCTTAGGGGAAATGGTTTCAGTTTTTGTCCATTGAGTATGATGTTGGCTATAGGTTTGTCATATAGGGCTTTTATTATGTTGAGGTATGATCCCTCTATTCCCACTTTGCTGAGAGTTTTTATCAAGAAAGGGTGTTGGATTTTGTCAAGTGCTTTTTCTATGTAGATTGATATGATTATGTGATTTTTGTCTCTCAGTTGGTTTATGTGATGTATCACATTTATTGATTTGTGGATATTGTACCACCCTTGCATCCCTGGAATAAAACCCACTTGGTCATGGTATATGATCTGTCTAATGTATTGCTGAATCTGACTTGCTAGGATTTTGTTGAAGATTTTAGCATCTATGTTCATCAAGGATATTGGCCTGTAGTTCTTTTTTTTTGTGATGTCTTTATCTGGTTTTGGGATTAGGGTAATGCTGGCTTCATAGAAAGAGCTTGGAAGTGTGCCTTCCTCTTGAATTTTTTGAAATAGTCTGAGGAGGATAGGTTTTAGTTCTTTGAATGATTGATAGAACTCCCCTATAAAGCCGTTCAGAACAGGGCTTTTGTTTGCTGGAAGATTTTTGATAACTGCTTCAATTTCTTCAGTAGTTACCGACCTATTCAGATTTTTTGACTCTTCTTGGTTGAGTTTGGGAGCTTGTATTTTTCTAAGAATATGTCCATTTCATCTAGGTTGTCCATTTTGTTGGAATAGAGTTGTTCATAGTATTTTTTCATAATCATTTGTATTTCTGTGGGATGGGTTGTTATTTCACCTCTTTCATTTCTGATTTTGTTTATTTGGGTCCTCTCTCTTTGCTTCTTGGTGAGACTGGCTGGAGATTCATCAATCTTGTTTATCCTTTCAAAGAACCAGCTCTTGGTTTTGTTGATCTTTTGTATTGTTTTTTTGGTCTCTATGTCATTTATCTCCACTCTGATCTTTATTATTTCCTTCCCTCTGCTTATGCGGGGCTTTTCTTGTTGCTCTCTTTCTAACTTTTTGAGTTGTAGGGTTAGATAATTTATTACCATTGTTTCTTGTTTTTTGAGGCAGGCATATAGAGCTCTGAACTTCCCTCTCAAGATTGCTTTCACTGTGTTCCATAGATTTTGGATTGTTGTGTTTTCATTGTCATTTGTTGCCTTGATGTTTTTTATTTCTTCTTTGATCTCTCTGGTAACCCAGTCATTGTTTAATAGCTTGCTATTTAGCCTCCAGGTGTCTGATTTTTTTTTATTGTTTTTATTGTAGTTGATTTCTAGTTTTATGCCATTGTGATTTGAGATGGTGCTTGATATGATTTCTATCGTCTTGAGTTTGAAGAGGCTTTGCCTGTGACCCAATATATGGCCTATCTTTGAAAATGACCCATGTGCACTTGAAAAGAATGTGTATTCTGTGACTTTGGGGTGAAATGTTCTGGAGATGTCAATTAATTCCATCTGATCTAATGCATCATTTAGGATTAATATTTCTTTGCTGATTTTTTGTTTAGAGGATTTGTCCAATGGTGATAATGGGGTATTTAAGTCCCCTACTATGACTGTATTGCTGTCAATATCTCCTTTGATATCCTCCAGAAGTTTTTTTTTATGTATTTGGGTGTTCCTGTATTGGGTGTACATATGTTTACCAGAGTTATATTTTATTGTTGTATTGCTCCCTTTAGTATTATGAAGTGGCCTTCCTTATCTCTTGTTATGTCCTTCACTTTGAGATCTAATTTGTCATATATAAGTATTGCTACCCCAGCTTTTTTTCTTTCATTTCCATTCACCTGAAAAACCTTTTTCCATCTCTTCACCGTCAGTCTGTGTGAGTCCTTTTTCCTGAGGTAGATTTCCTGTAGACAGCCAGGTCATGTTTTCTTATCCACTTAGCTACCTTATGCCTTTGATTGGAGCATTTAATCCATTAACATTTAAAGTTATTATTTTTTTAAAATTTTTATTGATTAAGTTATTACATATGTGTCTTTATCCCCACATTACCCTCCATGACCCCCACTCATTCCCTCATCCCCCTGTTGTCTGTGTCCATTGGTTAGGCCTATATTAAAGTTATTATTGATAGGTACTTGTTTGTCACCATTTTTATTCTTTATGCCTGTGTTCCTTCTTCGTTTCCTATTTCTCCTTTTTACAGCAGACCCTTTAGCATCCCTTGCATTGCTGGTTTGGTGGTAATAAACTCCCTTAGTCCTTTTTTGTCTGTGAAGCTCCTGATTTCACCATCAATTTTGATTGATAGCCTCGCTGGGTATAGTATTCTTGGATTCAGACCCTTCCTTTGCATGACTTTGTATATTTCACTCCATTCCCTTCTTGCCTGATGTGTTTCTGTTGAGAAATCATTCGCTAGTCTGATGGGGGATCCTTTGTAGGTAACTTTCTGTCTCTCTCTGGCAGCCTTTAAGATTCTTACTTGGTCGTTGGTGTTTGCCAATTTAATTATAATGTGCCTTGGCATCCGCCTTTGGGGTTTATTTTGTTTGGAACTCTGTGAACTTCTTGGATTTGTGTGAGTTTTTTCTTCCCTATATCAGAGAAGTTTTCTGTCATTATTTCTTCAAACAGGTTTTCTATTCCTTCCTCAGTTTCCTTTCCTTCTGGCACCCCTGTTATGTGGATGTTGTTTCATTTCGTGTTGTCCCAAAGTTCCCTTAGGCTCTCCTCCTGTTTTTTAAGTTTTTTTTTCTAGATGCTGCTCTGCTTGGGTATTTTTTCCTACCTTATCTTCTAGCTCACTTATGTGGTCCTTTGCTTCTTCTAGTCTACTGTTGATGCTTTCTATTGAGTTCTTTATAGCAGCGATGTCATTTTTCATTTCTTCTTGGTTCTTCTTCACTTCCTCTTGGTTCTTACACATATTGTTGAATTTGTCTTCCATTCTTTTCAGCCACCTTATGACCATTTCTCTGAATTTCTTCTATGACATATTGCTTGCCTCCTTTTCGTTTACTTTCTTTTCTGGTGATGCCTCCTTTTCTTTCATTTGTGAGCTGTTTCTTTGTCTCCCCATGATCTCTCTTCTCCGGGTGTCTAGTTATGTAGCTCTCTCTCTCCTGCGTTGATTTAAAGGCATAAAATACAACACAACAAGGCACAATGCATGAGGCACTGAACACAAATGTATTCACAATACTAATAACCCCAAATAAAGGTGACCACCTGAGAAAAGAGAATTAGGGGATAAGAAAAGAAAAAAAAAGTGCAAAAATGATATTGAGAAAAGGAAAAAAAGTAAGCGAGAGAAGAAAGAGAATAAAAAAGAAGGGGGGAGGGAAACTATTTATATGGGGAGAAAACTCCAGTAGAACAACAACTAATCCCAGAGAATGCCAACAACAAACACCCAGAGATGAATGCAAATTGCAAACAACAACTAATAATAAGCAAGGAGAGGAAAAACAGAAGCAAAAAATAAAGACCAATACAAAACAAACAAACAAACAAACAAAAAACAACAAAAAGGGAAACAATCTCATAAACAAGCAAAAAACAACAACAACAATCTAATCAACAATCAAGCAAACAAGAACAATAGGACAAAGAGAAAGCAAGGCAAAACAAAACAGAATAAAACAAAAAAAGTACAAAAAACAAAACAAAACAATAACAACAACAGAAAAATCAAAGCAAAACAAAAAAGGGAAGAGAGAAAAAAATTGATAGTAAAGAAGGCAAAGAGAGATGTGTGTATGGACTTGGAGCAGGGGATCAGAAATTATATTTATAAGTAGGATGAATTTTTAATAGGTGGTAAAAAGAAGGAATAGGGAAAATCTAATGCAGGAATAGGGTAAGAGAACAGGACAACAAAAGGGGAAAAGTGAGGGATGGAGTGTTGACATAAAGGTAAAGTTGAGATAGAGTAAAATGATGCTTTCCGTAGGCGAAATCTGACCTTTCCATGAGGAAGAGCAGGGCTCGTCCGAGTCCACGTACCTGCGCTGCTTGAGATCTGGTGTTCCTGGGTTCATAGCTGGTCCCTGGGTGCCGTGGTTGCAGGGTCCAGGGATGTATACGCTTCCAATAACAGCCACTCTCCCCTTCAAGATGGCACAGTCTCTGCGGCAGAGCCGGCCACTCTGGAAGAGATTTCAGCAGCAGTGGAGGCTGCCCGGTCAGGGTCAGGGGAGCCCGGTCCAGTAGTCTCCAACAGTCCCCTGGAGTATAGCTATAGCTAACCCACAAATTTATACTCTCCATACGTCCACACACTCTCCTTTCGTTCTCTCACACACTATCTCGCAGTCTACCTTCCCGTCAGCAGCCATCTTCTTCCTCCTATTATGTAGTTTTTAAAATTATTATTGTTTATTTTTATTGTTGAGAGTATTAAGATTTAAAAGATATACAAACACCCAAGTGAGAATTTAGGCTAAATTATTATGTTAGTTTCTTAGTGCTGCTATAACAAAGTGGTTTAAAACAACAAAAATGTAATCTCTTATAGTTCTGGAGGCCAGAAGTAAAAAATTGAGGTGTCAGTAGGGCCATGCCTCTTCTGAAGGCTCTGGGAAAGAATTTGGCTTTGCCTCTACCTAGCTTCTAGTGGCTTCTGGAAATCCTTAGCCTTGGCTTATAGATGCATCATTCCAATCTCTGTCTCCATCATAACATGGTCTTCTGTCTGTCTCTGTGTCTTTCTCTGTACCCTTTCTTTTTCTTAGGAGGACACCAGTACTGGATTTAAGGCATATGCTATTTTAGTACAGCCTCATCTTAACTTGATCTTGTCTACAAAGGTTCTATTCCCAAATAAGTTAATATTCACAGGTGTTGGCTATTAGATCTTGATCATATCTTTTGGGGGGCACAATTCAATACATTACAGTAATAAAATAATAATCTTCCACCTGTTTCATTAATAATAGCTACTGTTTTAGTGAGTGCCTACCATGTGCCAAACACTTTGTAAGCTTCTTAAACTTTTGCAAGAAGGTATTATAATTCTAACTTGCACATGAAGAAACTAAGTTTTAGATAATTTACCCAAGATCACAAAACTTGTAAGTGGTGGAGCCAGTATTTAAGTCAGTCTTTCCTATTCCAAAGCCCATACTCTTTTCCCCATGCATTCCTTATAAATGAAAGAGAACACGGAATGCTTATACTTGGCTTTGTAGTAGATTCAGCCTTTACATAAAGACGTATTAAATATATATGTAAGTATTCAGATTTAAGAGAAGAAAGCAAGACTTAGTCAGAACCACAAATGAACACCAGACCTCTGACCCTGAATTTGGAGTAGTCTGAAAGACAATGGATATCACCATGTGTTACATGAAACATGAAGGTTCCACCCAATGTCCACTTAGAAAAAAATACATACTTTATTGATGGAAGAGAAGAAGAGAGGAAGGAAGAGGGAGAGAGAGATAGAAACATCAATGATGAGAGAGAATTATTGATCGGCTGCCTCCTGCACACCTCCTGGGTCATAGGTCGATGCTCAACCACTGAGCCACACCAGCTGGACACAATGTCCACTTTTGTTGTTCCAAGATATCACACATTTTAGGAGAGATACCTATTAATATTTATAAAGCAGACCAATAAAATTTTTAAGAGGTTGAAATAGCTGAACAGATATAATTTGGGAGAGGTCCTATGGGAATGATTTTGGATATGACTACTTTGTTTATACTAATATATGTATTTTATTTTCAAATTGTTTTAGTGTAAAGTTTCTAATTCAATATTATGCTCACAGAGCTTAACATACAATATAAAAACAGAGCTTAAGTGAAAAGGGGAGAATGAGTTTTAGAAATTATTTTATTATTTCTTCATAGAGGCAATAAAATATTGCAATTATACTTTGTATTTATTTGGTTATCAGATAAGGTGAGAATTTAAAAATTATTTTGGGCCATTTACAATTACTCTTTTGCCTTTTTATGTCTTTAGTTCTTTATATGATATCTGTTTAGGAATTGGACGTTTTTTCTCCTATATTAAAGGTATTAAGCATTTGCCTGCCATACCTGTTGCTAACCTATTTTTCTTTAGCTTTCTTTATTGTGCTTTACTTTTAACTCCCTCTCCCTCTTTTAATTCTTATTAGTCAAAGTTATAGCTTTGTTTTATTGTTCTCTTTTTAAGGCCATGTTTAAAAAGTCATTCCATACCTCAAGATTGTATAAGTATTATCTTAATATTTTTATCCTATTTATTCTTATAATTATTATTTTATATTTTAACCTTTACTCTATGTAATGATTTTTGGCCCAAGTTTCAAGTCTCCATTCTCATTAAATACCTGGAAGAAATACTGTTCTCCTTAAGTAAAGTAGCAACTATGATATGCCAGACTAGAGAAAGACACTCCTTGCCAGGGGACTTGCTCCAGAGTCTCACTGAATCTCAGATTCTTTCGCCTATGTTAAGTAATATGAGCTAAAACCCATATGCTGTCAAATTGCCTGACTCATCCCTGTCTCTGTTTCTCCATTATTGAACTGTGGGGTATTACACTTGCCACTAATTCTTCAGAAGTTCTTGCCCATCACATAACTGCTCTTTGCTTGGACCATTCACTAGTTAAGAGTGCCACATCATGTTTGACACAAAGATGAAGGGAATTGCAGTGAGCAGCATAGCCTCTCTGAGCCTGTTTGCTAGTCTATAAAGAAGATAATAATAATACTTATTCATGGGGTTGATTTGAGGAAATAATGAAAATAATTCATGTAAAGCAAGTAAGTTCTATTAGAATTAGTGTTATTAGTGTCTTACAGCAATATTCTTTGCATTGGTATGTTACAAAGGATATGTTATAATGCAGATGACATTACAATTTATACCTTACTAATTTTTATTTTTTAAGAATTGAATTGAAAGGTTGAACCATACAACTTAATCAGCTTCTTAAAGATTAATAACAAAATAGACAAACCAGGTGGCGAATATAAACTACTTTTCACTGGAACATATACAAATTTGTAATTTTAATGGAAATTTCATTTGTGTTAGCAAAAACATACCTGGGGCTTTGTTCTCTGAGCCAATTTAGCACATTAGGTCAATAGCAGACAATCGAGCAACTGTCACTCTCCTGTAATTATATCTATCAGAAAAAAAGGTGTAATTACTAACTCCCATAGCACTTATTTAGTGTTCTAAAACTAGTTATTATAAAAGGGCATTGTTAGAGCTGGAAAGGGTTATTTACTTATTTGCCAATAGGGCTTCATTGTCTTTCAAAATATGTGAGAATATGATTATCTTAGATCTTGCTGGAATCTTTTAAACTTTACTAAATACAATAGAAGAAACCTTAATTTTGTGACTGCGTGTGCGTGTGTGTTAACCATTGAAGATATGCTTCTTGTATACAGTAAACACAAGCATGTTTTGAGATGTGTTTTGAGACTATTTTTTTTAGTCTACATAATACCCTATGTTAGATAAAAATTGTTCCATGTTAATCATAGGCATTATTAATTAAAAACCACATGCTTAGTAATTAGCCTGTAGGGCTTGTCCTCCTGCCAGGATAGGGAAGACTCCCTGGATAGAAGATGTCACACTGACTAAACTGATGCTGTGTTTGCTCTTAGCCAAAAGGCCAAGGAGTAAGGCAGCCAATTGGCTGGGACTTAGCAGCCAGGCACATGGTTTGGCCACTGCTGGATGTAAAGCAATGGCCTGAGTGCCATGGGGGCTCTCTGATGAAGCAGAAGATAAGGGAGAAGAAAGGACCATTGAAAATGGAAGGATAATACAGCTAAACAGTAATGATAAAGAAAGGATTATTTTTAGTGATTAAATATTCCAAATTGCGTAATTGGTGAGTATTAAAATGCAACAACAAAAAATCATGTTATTAAAAATTCTCGTGTGGACAAGTTTTTGCTTTAGGACTCAAAGTTAGATTCATTTTGGCCATCTTTAATGGATTGCCTACCCGGAAGCTGCTCCTCTTTTCTTCCTTCCAAATCGTATTTTCTGTTTAGGCATCTACCCTCTCCACAGCCCAGATGATTCAGGGGAAGCTGGATTCATGCTTGAGGGGTGTCCTGAGAAGCCCACGGGCACTTGGCATGTGCCTGGAACTGTTGTTGGTGGGCTGTGATATGCATGTGACCAAGTTCGACCAAACAGATGAAGGAAAAGGTGTTTCATTCCCCATGGGGAGAAAGTCAATTTCTCTCTTTCAGCTGGCCATGCACAGGGAAGCCTGTCTCCATTCCAGTTGTTGCTGGCCACCCTTCTGCAACCAAGAGGAAAGCAAATCTGAGGACAAAGTGATTATAAACAGAGGGTGTCGGGCTGAGAGGAATGCCAAAAGGTGGAGCTGCAGCCTAACTGTGTAATGCCCTGAGGTAGCCCTACCTCAGGCTTCCTGTTATACTAGATAACATTTCTGGCTTTTAAAAAATATATATATTTTATTGATTTTTTACAGAGAGGAAGGGAGAGGGACAGAGAGTCAGAAACATCGATGAGAGAGAAACATCAATCAGCTGCCTCCCGCACACCCCCCACTAGGGATGTACCCGCAACCAAGGCACATGCCCCTGACCGGAATTGAACCTGGAACCCTTTAGTCCACAGGCCGAAGCTCCATCCACTGAGCCAAACCTGTCAGGACCATTTCTGGCTTTTAAAAGCCAGTTGTAGTTGAAATTTCTGAAAGGACACACACTTTCATATCAACTTATAAAAAAGAGATTACTATTGAAGGCAACTGTGCACTACATTTTATAGAGCCTTTTAATATATTGTATGTATGAGTCTTGTATCATACCATGTCTTTGAAAGATGCCCATTTACCAAGCATACTGTCATTAAAGAAAGATAAGCATCTAGACTTTGTGGCACTTGAATTTACTCCACCACAGAGATTAGTTTTAAAATCATTTTATTTATCATACTTTTTATTTTTCTTAAAATGCCGTTAATCATATTTCCTCCACCAAGTTGTACAGATAAATAATAGGCAATCTTGATAAAGTATTTAAGTTTTTAAAAATAATAATGTAATATGTCATATCATTATGTATTATTATTACCTGTTGGGAAGCCACATTCTTCCAAAATTCAACACTTAATAAGAATATGTCTTTTATATCATGAACTTGACTTAAGCAAAGTACTGGACTTCAGTTTATACCTGAAAACCTAAAAGGAAAATTCTTCAACCATTCTCTTTTCCTTTTCAAACTCTGATGTAGATCATATTGATTCAGGAAAAAAAGTGAGACCCATACCTACGTACCAGGCTAGACAAATTGCTTTAGCCCAAAGATTGAAAAGACATCGTCTGGCTGGTAGGCACACCAGAAAGGAAGCATTCCTGTCTGAGATCCCATTTGCATGAACCTTGTTCCCCAGGTGGCAATTCCAGAGACCAGCAGAGCTAGCTCCTTTTCTCCACAGGTTCTGTGACTTCCTCCCAGGCTAATCTTTACTTATTGCAAATCCAGTTTTCATAATCATAGTAAACTGGAGCAGCATAATAAACTGCAGGTCATCCCTTGTGCAAGGGCATACATAACCTGGTCCTCGGAGCACATCCTAGCACTCTTTTCCTTTGCCTTGAAACTCATCAGACACAAACTGTCCATGTCTGAAACTGTGGTTCCATGACTTGCTTGTAAAAGATGGTTCTCTGAAACAAATGTAAAATGTAGACAAAACATAAGAGAAATTAAATTTACAACATTCCTCTCAGAAAGGAAGTGTACTGTTATTTTCTATATCAATTGTGAGGGTACTTCTGGCAATATGGGTGCAGTTCTTTGAGCATCTCAGAGGAATGTGAATATGTTATTGGTCCACATCTTTAGAAAAGCTTTAGATTATTTTTATTCATTCATTCTACCTTTAAAGATTACATGAGCATCCCTTCAGTTGATATGTTGTGCCAGGGACTGGAGACAATAACTAGTGATCTTAGGATAGGATCTTAGGAGATGTTTTCAGGTGGGAGAGGGGATATGGGAAATTCGATTTTATTTAGAAAAGATCACTCTGGATGCAGAATGCAGAATGAAGGGGAGGAGAACAAGAGTGAAATTCTAGATATTTTAAAACATATATATTTTATTGATTTCAGAGAGGAAGGGAGAGAGAGAGAGAGAAACATTAATGATGAGAGAGATTCATTGATCGGCTGTCTCCTGCATGCCCCACTCTGGGGATCTGGCCACAACCCGGTCATATGCCCTGACTAGAATTGAACCATGACCTGCTGGTTCATAAATTGACATTCAACCACTCACCCGGGCTCTAGACATTTTTTAATGCATTAGTTATCATGGCAGTCCCTTGGCAGCTGGTTAACAGTAGAATGAGCTCCTTTTCTCCCAATCTCCCAATCTGAAAATGCCCCAGTGTTTCTACAGTTACTCCCTAAATGATCTCATCCAGTTTCACAGCCTCAGACGCTATTTATATAAACCACACTTATGTCTCCGGTGCTGACCTTTCCCCTGCACTACCAAGCACCTACTGACCTCCTTGACATTGTCTCTTGGTGTCTAATAGACATCTCGCACATAACAGGCCCAGACACACTCTCAGCTTTAAGGCCAGCGAATGATCCTTGTGGAATGAGGGACTAGAATGGAGGAGCTTGGACCAGTCCTTCCAAGGGGAGAATGTCAGGGATGTCCAACTGAACTCAGAAGGCATGTGGTTTTTATGCAGCCGCCAGCATCATTAGAACTTGGTTTCTAGCTGGGCTCCTGGGCAGGATAAAAATCCTGGTGCAGCAGCTCTTCTCAAGTTTCTGGCAGGTGTGTGCTGGATCCAGACTACTAAATATTTTGTAATTGGAATGCCTTGGGCAATTGCAGTCATCTTACATATGTAAGGGACGGAGGGCAGTGTTAACATGACTATGCTCATCTCATTAACATCCCATGCCTATAGACCCAAGCACAGCTGCCCGAAGGGCCTGTGTTTGATGCATGAACTATAGAAATGAGTCTAATTATATGAGCATCTGAATGCTTTGTGGAGGCCAGATGCATTATCCATAACCAATACAGAACGATTAGTAAGAAAAAATAGTCCAGCATATGTACTGTCACTCTTTAAGTAGCACTTGTCAATTTGTGTGTTTACTATGTTTATTATCTGCCTTCCAGACACTGGAATATAAGTTGCCAGAAGGCAAGGAATTTTGTTTTTGTTTTGGGTAGTAATATAGCTATGACTCCTTGAACAATACCTTGCAGAAAGTTAGGGATTAAATGAACAACTGAATGCATATTAGCTTTTTTTAAAATCCTCATCCAGGATATGTTTTTCATTGATTCTAGAGCGAGGAAGGGAGAGAAAGAGAGAGAGAAACATTGATCAGTTGCCTCCTATGCATGCCCCAACTGGGATCGAACCCACAACCTGGGTACGTACGCTGACTGGGAATTGAACCCACAACCTTTCGGTGCATGGGACAATGTTCTAACCATGTGAACCACACTGGCCAGGGTAGCTTTTTAATATTAACCATGAAATTAGGATAGTATAGATAAACAATGCATGTCTATTTCGTCTACTCTAGTCAAGTGAGAGGAGTATGTTATTCTTAAACTGTGTACTGAATATATTATTATTAGATAATCAAATGTGGAAAAGGAAGTGGAGTGAAAAGGCAATATGCTACCTACTAAAAACTGTTGAACTAAATGACTACAAATTCCTGAAATGGATTTGAATATGTGAGGTTTTTAGTGATTATTGTATTGGAGGAATAATTAATGATGATGAATTAAAATTATGTCAATGTGACATCCCTTTGTTATAATTTTATTGCTAACTTCAGCCTGTGATTATTTTCACTGTTAACATTGCCATGTCATATCTGTAACATTAGTGGTTTAAACAATAGTTGGAAGGAAGCCTTTAAGTAACTCCAAATACAACTTTTTGGAAATTGTTCAAGGAGTCTGCCCTTGTTTACAAACATACATCAAATAAGACTTTGATTTGTAATTGATTTATCTTCATTTAGAGAGAAAAGCTTTTCTATTGCAATTAAGAATAAGAACCTAAAATTTCTAAAAGAATGGCAAAATTTTAACAGACTTTTGGATTAAATCTATTGTCGTTAGTGTTCGAAACTACTTGTGCATGCAAATACTAGTCAGTTTTCTGAATAAAATGGATATAAAAATAAATATCTCTCTTCTATAACTATGAGTCACATAACCATAAACAATATATATGTGTTCATTGTTTGACTTCAGATTTCTCTTTTGTGGTCAAACAGTGAACACATATATATTGTTCATCTTTTTATCCCTCAGTTTTATCCTTTTCCCCCCTTTAGTCTCTACCTCATACACTGACACGCTTAGAGTGTAATAAAAAGCACACACAGACTTAAAGGCTCAGAAAACAGGAATTACTTGAAATGCTGGAGAGACCATAAAGTCCACCAGTCTAGTTATTTTACTCTAAAAATCTGAGAGCCAGAGAAATGATGGGCCAAAGGGTATGCAACAACTTCATGGCAGAAATGGTGCTGGAATTTCCCTATTCCTTGGCAAAGGCTGATTTCTTTTTATCTTTCCTTTGGTGACCTGCCTCAGCATTTAGCTGAGGACATGAGGGGAGCTCAATTAATACTGACTGATTTGCACTGTTTGGAATCAGCATAACTTCCTTTACATTTCATATGGAATTAAAAATAGTCATCCTGTTTTTTGTTAGCAGTCTGAAAAGCATCCTTAGAGAACATGCAAGGATGTTGTATGAACTGTAGATAGAGCATGATTAAGCACCATGAGTATTTATTACTAGATAACTGCTGGAGGATAGATATTAATGCATTTTCCCAGTTAATTAGTGATGGTCAAGAGCTACTATAGGAGGCAGAAGGTGGAGATTAAAGAGGGCTATGGGATAAATAGATGATCAGAATCACAAACAACCACCTTGAAACTCTTAAGCAAGCCAGCACAACCTAACAGAAGAAGTGATTGATAATATGCATGAAGTTGGCAGGAACAGTTTTAGCATTTATTTCCACCTTTTATATCAATGAGTTGACATGTTTGCTTGTTAAAAATATATTCCCTTAGACTTTCTTCTGGTCTATTCCAGCAATGCTTTAGTTGTACAATTTTATTTATTTGGACATTTAAGCTACAATCCTACATTTTAAAATCTTTTGAAATTTTGTAATTTTTATATTATGTATTGGTATGTATATTATAGTAAATTTATAAAGGAATGATGGATTTGAAGGTTTGTCGGGTGACATTTACCACTCGTTCTTTTTAAGTCAGGTGACAAAACCTTTATTTCTTTTGGTTTTACACACAGGCAAATGCAAATTCAGGAATGCTCTGTCTAAGGAGGTTTTTCCTAACTTCAGTTGCATCAGTCTGATTGACTGAGGGAAAGAGAATAGCTCCCCAGCTCCTTCAAATCCCAAGGGACGGCTCAGCTTGCATCTGGGAGGTCAGAAACTGAACTTGATGATCTGATTATGACTTGGCACGGGAGGCTGATAAAGAAAGAGCAAGGTGATCTGCTGTGGGTCTGGGACAAAGCTCAGGACATTTCTTAACTTATAAAAAAAAAAACACAGGAAAATGTCACTTCATTTGCTTTAAATCTGACTGCATTCAACACTGTGCCAAGACATGAAGGTGAAATTTGACAGACTTTTTTTCACGTCGAATTTTTATTCTGGAATGTAAAACTCTTTTTAGTTAAAGTATAATTGACATCCATTATTATACTGGTTTCAAGTGTATAACATAGGGAGGTTCCACTGTGTTATACACCTTAGAACACTGGTTCTCAACCTTCCTAATGCTTCGACCCTTTAATACAGTTCCTCATGTTGGGGTGATCCCCAATTTCATTGTTACAAATTGAACATAATTAAAGCATAGTGATTAATCACAAAAACAATATATAATTATATATGTGTTTTCTGATGGTCTTAGGCGACCCCTGTGAAAGGGTCGTTTGACCCCCAAAGGGGTCGCGATCCACAGGTTGAGAACCGCTGCCTTAGAAAGTGATCACCACAAAAAGTCCACTATTCATCTGTCATTGTGATATAATTGTGATATTATTGGCTGTATTCCCTATGCTATAGTATACATCCCTGTGACAGACTTTTTAATTTGTAAACAATTGCTCTGAATTATTTTCTAATAGTTTTCTAATTTGAATGAAATATCTAATAGTATATTTGACAGCAGTTACTTTGAAATGTAATTTAATTGTTTGGGGAATAGAGAATTTGGTAGAATCTATTTAACAAGTATTTTTTGCATCTACTTACTATAATGAGTAAAAAGATAGTGAGATGAAGGAGAGAGATAGAGTTCTTACAAAGACTTAACTGTAGTGTTTTAAAGCAGAGTTGGTACTGAAAAGGAATGGAACTGAAAATACTGATGTTAACATGTCATTAGTGAAAATAAGATAAAATTTCATGTAACAATTGAAATTGAACTTTGAAAGAGAACACAGTACTTGGAATATTGCTCTCATTCATTTCTTCCTTTCATTCTTTCCTCGTCTTGCCTTTCTTCCTCGCTTGCTTGTAGCTTTAGCTTTTAAGTCATCTTTAATTCCTTCTACTTTGTGCTCTTGGGAGGCCCTGCACTTTGAAAATACTTGACATTCAGGAAAATACACTTTATATGTTAAAAATCAATGGTGACACAATATTTACAGCCCAAAGGCCAAACATTTGGAGTTTCTTTATAGAGAGTAAGTGCTCAGAGACCAGCTTTGTGCTACTAAGCTGTAGACATCAAAGAATAATAATACAGCAGTTTTCAACTCAATGGCCCAGTGAAGTGAAGTATCGAGCTGTTTCACAGAGCTGTAACAGAGAGCCGGTGTGGGAATCTTTATTTTATCTTAATTACTAAGGAGCCCTGTGTGTCTCAGAAGTCACCATGTTTCGTTTCAAAACTTCTATCTAGAGAATGAGTTTATAGACTTGTGTCTACAAAAGAATGACAATACTTTGAATTAGGTCTTAAGAAGATTCAAAGTGCAGCCAGAAGGGGGAATTCTTTAGCTAGCCTCTGCTATATTGAAGGGTTTCAAAGAAAGCATGTGGTAGGTCTGTGATTTCGTAGAAAGAAAAGAAAATATTATAGTCGAGGACTCCTCTGCTACCTAGCAAGTTTAATTTTCTTGGGTTAAACACACACACCCTCAAACACACACTGCATACACACACATACACATACTCAGCATTTATTAGCTCATTAGAAACTGTATTGTGTCTGGCCAAGGAGTATCATTTGGTTTATACATTTGACCCTTCATTGTTATTAGTTGCTCTTTACTAAATCAGCAGAAAGAGAGAGGATGGCAATAACTATTACTAAGCTAATAATAATTATCAGGCCCAAACATAGTTATTGATGGCTCTGGCATCCTTTCATATGTGTGTGCTCCCGGTAATACCGATGTGTGACTTCTGTTATTGGGCATGAACTTTCTGTGACCTATCATTTATCATCAGATGAAGTTCTGCCTAGCCTAATAGTTACATTACGTAACAGAGCTTTCTGGTGGTGAAAGGAATCTGCTTTAACCACTGATGTGCTAGGGTTTCACATGGGGTATAAAGTGTTCATTCTCTTTACTTGTAAAAGAGACTCAGAGGGGGCTATCTCAGCACTTACTATAAAGTATTCACCTTGGAGAAAACTGTAACTGTTGATGAAGCCAGGCAAGACTGATAAAGGATCACTCTGTGAATGGCTCCAAGCCAGTGAAACAGGGAGGCTTTAGGAAAGAGGAACCCCTTAAATGAACAGAAATAGAATTATCTAAGAAGAGCTCTAGAGATTTTCAAGTACATACTGCCCTTTCCCTTCAGTTTCTGGATGATGAAGTTGATAGTCTCAAGGTCATACATCCTATTTATGCCTTTCCCCACCAAACTGCCTTTCAGGGACAAAAGGCAGGAAGAACATGACTTACAATCAATGTCTTCAGGACATCTTATTGGCAATTGCTACCAAGATCACTGTCGAGCAAAGAAACACATATTTTAGGTATTTCTCTGAAATCATAGTGGAAATGTACTATCAAGGAGGTGGCTGGGGTTGGGTGGGGTAAAGGACAAAGCTTCCAGGGATTGAGAGCATATAGCAACAGCATGTGAGGATCTTAGATTGGCTCCACCAGAGAACCCATTAGCTAGTGTGTCCTGCTTCTTGTGGAACAATGACATAGGTGGTTCACCAAAAGTGCTAGTGTGTTTGGAAAGAGTGCAATGTCATCAGAAGACCTATTGAAAGCATGGACACTGCACATATATAAAGATAGTTCTTTAATTGGTGGCTATAGCCATTGTGGGCAAGGCCTTGCATTGTGTCCCTGGACGCTGGTGTTAGGTTATACTTCTGAACCTCTAGGAAGTTCCAATATCAGTAGGCTTTGAACTTCATAGGTCCTACAGACAGCAAGCCAGAAGCATTTGTCAATGAGTAATTTTGCCTGCTTGATGTACACAAGGAAGAAAGTAGCAGAGAATTCACAGGCTGCTGTATAGAAGGCAAGGCATCTTCATTCCTGAGGTTCATCTTAAGGAATCTCTGGAAAGCGCGCCTGAGGAATTTGGAAGGTTAGGAGAGAGGTTCTGAAGTGTCTATCAACCGAGAGTTAGATTCCCTCACTGTAGGAGTATATTCATTTGCTAGAGCTACCATAACAAACTGGGTAGCCTACACTACAAAAACTGTTGTCTCACAGTTCTGGAGGCTGGACATCCAAAAACAAGTTGTTGGCAGGGTTGGTTCCATCTGAGGGGTTGAAGAGAGGATCTGTTCTAGGCCTCTCTTCTTGGCATGGGACGGCCAGTTCCTCCCAGTCTCTGTTTACATCATCTTCCCTGTATGTACATCTGTCTGTCCAAATTTATCTTTTTTATAAGGACAATAGTCATTTGAAATTACTGTCTACCTTATGACCTAATTTTAACTTGATTATCTCTGTGAAGACAACTCCCAATAAAGTGACATTCTAAGTTATTGGGGGTTAAGATTCCATCATATATATTTCAGGGCACAATTCAACCCCTCGAAGGACAGTGTACTTGTCTTTTTAAGATTCATTTGCATTGCTAATGCTGGC
Organism: Myotis daubentonii; assembly: GCF_963259705.1. Lineage (NCBI taxonomy): Eukaryota > Metazoa > Chordata > Mammalia > Chiroptera > Vespertilionidae > Myotis > Myotis daubentonii. The sequence goes on from NC_081841.1 coordinate 164,870,577, forward strand.
CAGGAGCTGTGTTTCATATGTCAGTGAAATTCTTGAGTTTATGTGTTATGTGCACATTTATTAGTTGACTTCTTTCTTAGCATGGGATTCATGGTCAGTCCACATTTTTCCACAATGCTTTACACACCTGACAAAGAATTTTGTCATTTATTTTTCTATCTACCTTTCCTATAAATGGATCTCTTTAAACAATGACTTTAAAGATGAATTTAAAGAATCACAAATTTGGTGACTAAGCATTTTCACATTCTAAATCACCTATTTCTTTAATTTTCTTAAAATAAGCATGTACTACTTTGGAAATTGAGTACACAAATGATTAATAATAACTCCAATGTGGACTCATTCTTACCCACCCTGAACCACAACAAACTGTAGAAAGAATAAGCGCAATCCATCACGTTGATAATCAAATGGACAACCAAGGTCTATGGCACTGCTGCTGGTCTGACCAGCACACCCTGCAGATGACCACAGAGCCTCGTCTCTAGGACCTCTGAATCCCCTGTGAAAGGCCTGTACAGGCTTCCCAGCCAACTCTAGAGGGTTTGGCCCTCTCACCAGTGGCTGACACCCTCTAGAGCAGGGGCGGGGAACCTTTTCCTGCCAAGGCCATTTGGATATTTATAACATCATTCTTGGGCCACACAAAATTATCAACTTAAAAATTCGCCTGCTGTATTTAGTCAAACATTTAATTAACTCACCCTAATGCCTTGACAGGGCCAGACCAAATGAGTTCTTGGGCCATGTCCTGGATGTTCCCCACCCCTGCTCTAGAGGCAATGTTTGTTTCCTTTACTGATGGGAACTGAAGCAAGACAGCATCCTTAAACACCAGCAGGAGGGTAAGCTAAAGGCAAGCCTGCATTTAAGGAAAAGGCAGCTAACAGGGCAGCACTTTCATTCTGCACTTGCTGCTAATGACCTGTAGTGAATATTATTATAAATATACAAGGAACCGGGGAAGGAGGCAAAAAGTTGATGGAGGTGGATTGTCTCAAAAGTCTTTGTAAGACCAAGCTAGAAAAACATATACAAGTTAAATTTAAATATAAATAAGAGGGCACAAGAAGTTAGACTTTAAATGGTCTCTAGAATATTAAAATTCACCCTGGAGTGACAAGGGTTCCATGAGAACTGGCCAGTATGTGGGTCTATGAGATGCTGAGTACTTAAAGACAATGATAATCGATGATTTAAATGAATATAGATTTTAAAACCTGCATATCTTAATAACCTCTTTCAACTTGACCTGTTAGGAAGCTGAAATTCACACTACCAGTTTGAAATGCTGCCTCAGTAAGTATCTCACCATCCTCAACACAGAAATGGTATGACCCAGACTGCTCATCCTTGCATACCCAAACCACTCCAAACTTTCAGTATAAGGAATGGTGATCACCAGGGAGAAGAGGAAGCGTGGATTTCCATCATTTCCCCCCAAAGCTACCTGGGAGAGCAGCACCATCACCAACCTCCTGCAGTCCAAGACACAGTGCTCATGGTGCAGAGCTGTCCATATGTAAAAGTTCAGGTCCAGCTGCCCGAAGGCAGGAAGGGACCTTTCTCACAGAGCGGCCCCAGTAGGCCTCTTCCAAACAGCCTAGTGTCCAACTCTGCCCTGGCTGTGTCTTCAGTCTCAGACAAGAAGCCAGTTAGGACAAATCTAGTTTTAGAGGCTCCAGGGGATGATTCCTGGATTTGAGAGAAATTTTTGTTCAGCATATTAATGTAGGATTTTTTTTTTAAAGAAAGGTTCTTGAGTCCAAACCTCATCTGTTAAACCTTGATTAAATTTAAAGACTAGACAGGATAAATGAACACTTGACCCACAGGAATGGAAGAGAAGTTAGACAGCATCACGTGATCAGGGGATGGGAAGGACCACGGGGGCTACAACCAGTCCCAGGCAGACCCCACCAGCAGGTCCTGGCCAGAGCAAGGACCAAGGTGGATCTCCACATTCTGTTATGCTTGGGTCCCACTGGCCAGCCTGCCTTCCTCCTTGGTACAGTTTTTGGGCTCCAGTCTCCCTATTTCTATCCAGATTCCAATAATCAGATCCTTGAAGAACTTTTTGAGGAATCGACCATAGTCTTTGTTTAAGTGGCGTAAAACTTTTTCCTTCCTGCTTTATCCCTTTAAAAAATAAAGCATCATGTATGATGACCCATAGGGCAAAACTAGGTCACGTAGCTTTAAGAAGGGGGTTAAATTTACTGTAAACTTCCACAAGCTATGTAGGAAACACAGCTATGTCAGAGAGCCATTGGCAGCGACAAAAGTCCATGAGTCTCCTGCTGTCAGGCTGGAGATAAAGTCAAGCCTTCTTCCCTTATTAGTTCTTTCTCTTAATCAAAACATCATTTTGATTTTCGATAGAATTTTGATTTTGGGTATTGTTTCTCCTTACACGTTTCCTCAGTTTCTCTTGCTCCAATTTCCCTTGATGATCTAGGAAAGACAAGATTATAATCTGTCATCACATAAGATTTTGTCCCCTGGAGCTGGCTCTTGGTTACACATTCTGGAATGGAAATGGCAATGGCCAGCAGACAATTCACATTTCTTAGCTCTTCCAGGGCACAGGCATGAGGATGTGGTAAAACCTCTTGTCCATGTCGATCTCTCTACAAATTCCAAACCCCAAACATTGCAGATTGTAGTCCGGGCAAGCAGGACGGCCTATTTTCATATCCTCTGATGTCATCCAGGATCTTGCAAAGACCAGTTCAGCTGGCATTCACAGCACCCAGGACATGGGTAGGAGTGACACTGGCACGAATAATCCAGAGGGCAACTGCATTGAAAGGGATCTGATAGGGTGTCAGGCCATGTAAGGGATGAATCTGTTTCAGGACTGGGGGCTGCAGCTACCAAGGTAACCGAACACTGCCAAGTCACAAAAAACTCGGTTATGTGACTCTCTAGTTCCTGGAGTTTTTCTTAAGGCAAAATCTGACTGGATGCACATCAGCTTATGTCCAGTAAACACAGCCAGATTCTCCTTTTCTTGGTCAGCAGATTATCTGCAGATTCTGCCTGGTAGAAACCTCTCTTTCTGCCTTTGGATTTGCTTCTTGTGTACAAGCCATCCATGTCGTCTGCATAGTCAGAGGTGAGGTTTGGCAGGATTTACTTCGACCGGAACTGAATGAGCGAAGGAAGTGGCTGGGAGATGGCAACGGGATCAGATGAAGGAGAAACAAGAGCCCTTGGTCTGTCGCCCAGCCCATTGTGTTGAAGATAAGCAGGGACTCTCTTGTAGGAGCTGAACACATACTTTAGCATCTCAATGTCATTCTCACAGGTGTTTATGCAAGCATATTTCCCCAAATACACCATTTTCTTGGTGTTCTCTGGGAGATGAAAGGTGGTCCTACAGCTGGTTCTGTATTGTTAAGTAAAGAAATGCAACCCGAAGGAGTAAATTCTTGTCTGTCCCAGATCACATTCCAAATTGTCAACACAGGAAATAGGATTTAACAACTGGTTAATCAGGTATCAAATAAATGTTGACTTTCCAACATCCTGAGATCCACAAACCAGAGTGATAGAGCAGCCATCCACTTCCTCACAGGAGACCTTGACTAACTTCCAGGGCTGAAAGGGTGCTCTCCGTTAAATGAGGCTGTTTTGTTTTGTTTTGTTTTGTTTGTTTTGTTTTGTTTTGTTTTCCTTCTCTTTTCTAATGCCAACAAAACTCAAGGCGAAATGCTCAGAGCTAGCCTGGAAAGTGGGACTCTCTTGAACGAACATATAAGATAAACCTGGATGGCTGATCATGAAGTTTACGGCGGAGGTTTTCTGATTCTCTAGCATCACAGTGGAACACTGGAGAAAAATTCTCCATCAACCATCGCCTGTCACCCCGGTTAAGATGAGCTCTGAGCAAGGTTCGGGCTTCCTGTTTCACCTCCTTCTTGCTTTTCTCAGGCATCCAGGAATGCAGGCGAGAGGGGGTGCAGCGGACACAGCTTGGGAACGTCGGCCTGGCTGACGGTAAAACCAAACACCTGCATCTGGCCACACAGGCAAGACACAGGGCAGATCCCGCTAAAAGTGAAACTCTGCCCCGGGACAGCAGCTGAAAGCGCGGCCCGCCGGCCTGGGCCTGGCCGCAGTGGCGGGATGGAGAGGCCCTCGGGGCGGCTCCGGGTGGGGTCATTGTCCGAGGTCAGGCTGGGGGCTGGGCTGGGCTGGGCTGCCCCCTCTCCAACCCCCCCAACACCCCTACCCCCGCCCCCACATCTTGATCTTGGGCCTGCGGGCCTCCCTCCGAAGCTCCGCGCCGGCCTGGGCTTGCAGCAGCCGCTGCTCCCAGCGCCTTGGGCAGCACCCGAGCAGGACCCGGAGCCAGGGCTGAGGGTGAGCGCCGGCCCTGCGGGCTCGCGTCCATAGGGAGCCAAGGGCGAGGATCCTGCAGCTGCGGGGAATCCGCATCCGCGGTGCTGACCACCGCAGTTTGTTTGTTTTGAAGTGGAAAGTGTCTCTTCTTTCTCCATGCCCCCTTCCTTTCTCTCTGACTACCTCTTTCCCCTTACTTCCCTCTCTTTTTTAATAGATCCACTTTGGATTTTCTTTTATCGGTTCTCTGCTCTCATATTTCTTCTTCCTTGGTAATCATAACTCATTTTTTTGGTTACTATTTTGTTGCCACATTTTCTAACATGTCCTTTTCGGCTCACATAATTTTCCTCTTATTTCCACCTCTGCGAAAGTGTTGTTTGTCATGGGCCTTAGAAAGGCTGAAGCATGGACCTGAAAAGTGTTTCATCGCTTTTGGCATCAGATTGTGAAATGTTTATTATTCTTTCTACGGGACTGTTGTTTGTCCCACATTTTAACTACCTAGAGAGTAACCTGGCACCATGAGATTATCCTTAATAAATACACTTTGCTGTTAATGGTTTGAGACAGATTTGGTGATTTTGAAAAAAAGCTGGGGAGTTTAGGAAGAAGGTGTTTTATCCTGAGACCTTACTTGAGTCCACCCATCACTAGAGTTGGAAACAGAGACAATAGGCTTTTTTTGGCTTCCAGAGAAAGGTCACCATCATGTGATGATATTATTAGAAGAAAGCAGAACTAATTGCTGGACTTTTTTCATCCATTAATTTCTCTCCCGTCTTCCCTTTTTAGCTCATAAAGCCGGTGTTCCAATGATACATTGCTGGTGAATATTTAATTGCCGTTCTCAAAAAGGTGTTTTGCATTTTCACATTATCCTCCTCCTCATGGTGGTGAAAGACAAGACGGGTAATGCGTGTGTCTGAGAGTCTGTACTCTGAGAATTTTCTTTAAATAAAAGGTAATATATCATTAGGTCTCCTGCAAAGGAGACCTTCCTCTGTTGCTTCTTAATGAGAGGTGCTGATGTGAAATGACCCCTGCTTTCCTAAACACACAGCAATCTAATTTGAACCTGGATGCCAATTACAGGCCTCTGTGGGGCAGTTTATGGAGAAACAATCACGTCACAATAGGATTAGAACACTATGCCCCAGGACCACAGGGAAGCCAGCCCCGCCATAACTGCAGGTTTTTTCCTCTAAATTGTATGTAAACAGCATTGATAGCCACCTTGGTGCCACCTTGGTATTGTTTCTATAAATCCTCCATAGGAACAATCTAAAATGAATAGACAATGAGTCAGTAATGGCCTGTTAGTTCCCAACACAGGGCTGTGCCAGGATCTGCTGCCTGAATGCCACTCCCAGGGGCTGGTCCTGGGTAGCCATCCACAAATGGCTCAGTAGAAGGACTTTACAGCAATAATCAGGTTTGATAGTCTGAGACATCACTGTGAATTGTGCCTCCTTCCTGATCTTTTCTTGCAAACATTAGCTTCAGCAGCTGGGCCATTCTAGTCCTCTCAGTACATTTCTTTAGTCACATACTTCCCATACTCCCTTTAATTTCAATGAGATTGTATTGCAGGTTCCTACAATGCTGTCCCTGACTAATGTGAAAGAAGCTAAAACTGCCATGTTTTGATGGCTAGGGCAGGTCTGAAAAGGAAGGTGAGATGAGCAGAAGTCAATTAACTGGAATGGAGGTAACCATTGGATTACACCATAAGGTTGAAGTAATTATGTGATGTACAGTAGTTCATTGCAACATGGCATTATTATAAGTTCAATCATATCCTCCTACAAATTAACGAAGTAGAGTACAATTGTGCCATTAAACCTCAAAGAAGTATCAGTTTGTTCCCTAATCTATACATATATAAGGCTAATATGCTACATGTCTGTCCGACCGGTCGCTATGACACGCACTGACCACTGGGGGGCAGACGCTCAAGGCAGGAGCAGCTGTGACATGCACTGGCCATTTACAGAGAAATGGCACAGTGGACCTGGTGCCCACAAACCAACACTCAGTTTCCTCAAAGTAGGACACATGTCCCGCCAACACCCTGGAGTGACAGCCCACCAAATTGCAGTCGACGTTGCCTAGACCCCATGGTGCAAAATGCGGCCCACAGCGCAGCCCAGCCTGGAAATGGTGGCTGTGGGCGCTGGGTAATGATGTCACATAGCAATGCCTGGCTTCCTCTCCCTAGCGATGACAGCCTCCTTGCAGTTTCTTCAGCCCAGGAACATGACTTGCTTTATAGCCAGGTGCAAACATTTCACACTTTAACCAATTGTCTGTGAAGCATTTTCCTGTGCCTCATCTCATTTAATCCTCACAGAAGTCCTGGAGTAGGTAGATAGGAGACTCGGTGGAATCCTATTTTCTTTTCATTAGCTGGAAAACAGAGATTTAGAAACTTGACCTTACTGAAAAGAAGTAAGAAATGGTGGACCTTGAAAATGACTTCAGGTTTTCTCACTGCACAGAATATAGTCAAACACAGCTGCAGTTAATATTTTACCTTTTGTTCTCCCTACGTGATCTACAATAATAATCTGCTTCATGTTGATACTTACTGCTATGTTGCTGACAATTACCTGAAAGAGAAGTTGGGGTACTTCAGTGGGCTGGAAAAAGTTTAGCTAAATCAGAAAGCAGGTCTAATTAAGCAACTTTATTCTATATATATAAAAGTCTAAGTTGCACGATACATATAAAGCTCTCGCTGGCACCAATCGCATGGTTGTTTCGATCTGTCATTGTCAATCATGAATTTGGTTCACACTTCTATTATAGAGAAAGGGCAGATAGTGATATTAAAATAGTTCTTCTAATTAATTTCCTTTCAATGTGCACAAATTCATGCACCAGGCCTCTAGTATTGTATAAAATCCCTTACTTCTCCTTTGATACACAGAAATAAAAGTGGAATATTTTTATTTTCTGTGCCGAATTACTTAATTTTTTCTTCATTTGGGTTATTTACAAACTGTGTGTGTGTGCGTATGTGTGTCTGTGCATAAATGGGCCAAAGTAGTTCTGTAAAATAAAATGACTATTCCATATTTGTTAGTGAGCTACATAAAACCACTTTTATTGCTTAGTGTTACTGGTTGAGTACAGAAAGTGTTTTTAATGAGAAAAGAACCTAAGAATGAATATACCTTGGAAAAAAGGACATCTTCCCTAGGCTGTTGTCATTTGGGTCTCTGAGGAAAGTGAGAAATGTTTAGGAGCACCTCTGCTCAGATTAAGATTAGTGCTGTTCTACCACCCAGGCAGGGACATAAATGAGCAATATTCATTCACTCAGGAAAAAATATTTGAGTGCCTTCTCTGTGCCAGTCACCTGGTAGAAAAAAATGCAGGTTCTACCCCCAGGATCATACGGTTATTCACCAGTGAAGAGTTCAGAGCATTTAGTTTACTCACATTAAAAACAAAAATGCACATAACAAACACACTTGCTACTTGGGAAAAAAAGTAGAGTTTTGGCTGGTATGATAATTCAGCTTGATGGTTGTTAAGCTCTTTACTGCTTTATTTAGAGACATGTGTGTCTATTAGTAAGTCATCTCATGCTGTCATAACAAAATACCATAGTCTGGGTGGCTTAAAAAGTAAAAATTAATTTTTCTCACAGTTCTGAAGGCTGGAAATCTGCCATCAGGGTGCCAGTATGATTAGGTTCTAGTAGAGCTCATTTCCTGGCTTGTAGATTGCCACTCTCTGACTGGGTCCTCACATGCCTTTTCCTCAGTGTATGTGCAAGAAAAGAGAGAGAGAGACTGTCTTCTTTATAAGGCCATCCATCCTGTTGGATTAGGACCCTTCCCTTATGACCTCACTTAACATTAATGATCTCCTAAAAGACCTATTTCCAAATACAGTCACACTGGGGATTAGGACTACAACATATGGATTTGGGGGTAACACAATTCAGTCCATATGAATGTATTACTTCTTTCAAAGTGCGAGTGAAATTTACTTTAATAGTAGATTTTCCCAACTGTAGCCAATCATTTGCGTATTTCAGAATGAGGAGACTTTTGTATCCTAGAAACAGCACTCAGTTGGAGGTATATCTGAATCTAAGCACCAATTGAGCCGCTTGTTGGCTGTGTGAAGTTGGGCATTCTGTACCCAGCACAGTTAAAATAGATGCCACACTCCTCTTCAGCTGCTGAGATAGAAAATCTCAGTTATAGTCATTCCCCTTCCTTCTGTAAGCCTTCAGTTGATCAGTTGCCATGTCCTGTGGGGTCTATATGTGACAGGTCTCCCCCATCTACCCCCCCTTGCTTACCATTCCTACTATTTCTACTTTATGGCAGAACTGTATTATTTCTGGCCAGCTGTTACAGGATGAACGTGTCCTCTCAAAATTCATATGTTGAAATCCTAGGCCCTTTGTGATGAGGAGCTGGGGCCTTTGGCAAATGATTAGGTCATGAGGGCAGAGCCCTTATGAATGGGGTTAGTTCCCTTATAAAAGAGACTCCAGAGGACTCCCTTGCCCCTTCTGCCAGGTGAGGAAACAGCAAGAAGAATGCTGTCTATAAACAAGGAAGGGGGCCCCCAGCAGACACCAAATTTGCTAGTATCTTTATCTTGGACTTCCCAGCCTCCAGGCCTGTGTAAAATAAAAATTGGTGTTTAAGCCTCTCAGTCTATGGAATTTTGTTATAGCAGTTCAAGCAGACTAAGACAATAGTCCATAATGGCTTTCTCACACCCTTCGGACTCCAAATCTTTTCCACAGTTCTGATGATGTTCTTCCTCATTCATATATATTCTCCAGTTCCCCCTGTACATATAGGGTCAAGTCTAAAACCTGATATTTCAGGCCTACTAATAGCTATCCCCAGCTAATATTCCTCAGTTGGCCTCTCACCACTCCTTTTCATTCTGCTATCGCTCGGTGAATTGAACTCATCTCCACTTGTACTTTGCCCTCACCCCTCCCTAAAGTGTCTATGATTTAATCTTGTTGGACTTTTCCATTCTAGTCATTCAACATTGAAAAATATGTGTCAGTTCTAAGTTCCAGTCATTGTCTTGGGAGCTGAGGCTATGTGATAAGGATAAGATATGCTTCTGGCTTTCAGACTTCACTGCCTAGTAAAATAAGGATAGTCATGTACTAGTAAACCAATAGCTCTTAATATGATAGATAAGAGCTCAAAGCTGTAGTGCTTGTTGGACCCATTTCTACATGTCTGTATCTTACTTATACAATTCTGGCTCACATGACATCTAGTCTTTTATTCCCTTCTCTTATTTCCACAGCACCGACACTTAATCTGTGCCTTTCATGTAGTCTTTATCACTTTCTCTCATATTTTAAATGCGTGTGTTTTCATGTCTTGTTTTTCTCAGTTAGAGTTTAAGCTTCTTGCAAGTAATATCCATTCCATATTAACCTTTGTGTTCCCCACAGTGCTTAATATAGCCTTTTAGCTAGCATTCATGAATGTGCTGACAAAATAATTCCTAAATTTGTGGAACCACAAACTAAATTAGAGGACCCTTTAAATAAAACCACTTCCCTTGAATAATATTGAAAACCTTTGTGATTTTATTAGGTTAATTTTATTAATTTAGTTAAATAAAAGCCTGATTATAGGTTTAGGAACATGAACTTTGAAATTAATTCTAAAGATTGAGCATTACATACAAGAAATATACAAGAAACACTAATTGTTACTAATATGGTCTAAGCATTTAAAAATAGATTTGCTTATAATACTTTGTTAAGTGCTCTAGAGAGTATATTAAAAAATCAGAGACTCTGGAGGCAAAGTCATATTCATTAAATATAAAAAAACAGGAAATATAGCTTTTAACAAATATTTCCAACATTAAAGAAATATAAGCCCCAGGAGTTTTTATGGTTTTTACTTGCAAATGTTATTCATTTTGTGTTTTAAATTAGAATTTCCTTTTATAAAATCCTTTGCAACAGAGAAAAAGTTTAATCTATACTCTAGGAAAAAATATAAAATTATAGTTTCACTGATATTATAATAATTGTAAATACAAACACAGTGAATTGTCACTGTTATTTGCAGGGACTTAGCATTTATTCACACTTTTTTTAATTCAAGTTACTGACATGACTTTTCATTACAACTCAACCAAGTAAATAACCCATATATTGCCACAGTTTTCATAAATCTGCCCCCAAAAAGGGACATACATAGTTCATTTTTCAATTTGTACCATTATTATAAAACTAAGACATGCAAAATTTGAAAAGTTGGAAATTGTAGAAAATATATAAACATGGAAAACATCACCCATAACCCCACTGTATAAAAAGATTTAAAATGTGGCACAATTTCTCTCAATTTTATTTTCCTATACATTAAAAAAAATTATATGTCTTTTTCTTGTTACTTCTTGTCTTTTCTTCCTTTGGTATTTATTGGTAGTTTAACTATAGTATAGGATAGTAAGAAACATGGATGTCTGGAACATGGTATAAAGAAATCATGTGCTTCATTGGTCTTTATCTCTGATCACCTCAAAGCTCTTGATGTTCTCCAGACATCTATGTTCAACAAACATTCATTCAGAGTAATATATAATCTAGACTCTGTACTGCTATCTAGATCTGGAATGATTTAAACAATATCTCTGCATTCAAGAATCATGAACGACAATGCAGTACCATCTCACACCTGTCAGAATGGCTATCATCAACAAATCAACAAATGACAAGTGCTGGCGAGGATGTGGAGAAAAAGGAACCCTCGTGCACTGCTGGTGGGAATGCAGACTGGTGCAGCCACTGTGGAGAACAATATGGAGTTTCCTCAAAAAACTAAAAATGGAACTCCCACTTGACCCAGTGATCCCATTTCTAGGAATATATCCCAAGAAACTAGAAATACCAGTCAGAAAGGATATATGCACCCTATGTTCATAGCAGCACAATTCACCATTGCTAAGATTTGGAAACAGCCTAAGTGCCCATCAGTAGATAAGTGGATTAAAAAACTGTGGTACATCTACACAATGGAATACTACGCTGCTGTAAAAAAGAAGGAATTCTTACCATTTGCAACAGCATGGATGGAACTGGAGAGAATTATGCTAAGTGAAATAAGCCAATTGGAGAAAGATAAATATCACATGATCTCACTCATTTATGGAATATAATGAATAACATAAACTGATAAACAAAAACAGATTCAGAGACAGAGAAGCATTGATCAGACTGTCAAACCTCAGAGGGAAGGTAGGGGAGGGTGGGGGTAAGGGGAGAGATCAACCAAAGGACTTTTATGCATGAATATAAGCATAACCAATGGACACAGACACCAGGGGGTGAGGGAATGAGTGGGGGAGATGGGGGGTAATGTGGGGATAATGACACATATGTAATAACTTAATCAATAAAGAAAATTAAAAAAAAGAATCATGAAGAACTGTCAAAAATCAAATGCTCTGTCAGATACTTGGTTAAAGGTTGGAATATGATAGGAACACAGAGGAAGAAATGGTCAGATATTTTTATTCCAGATCATCTTTTGATCTCAGGTGATCTGAAAAATCTCATCTCTTTTTCTAACTTCAAGCTGTTTTATCAACATTTACCTCCCATTTGAGCCAACATTAATGTCCCTTGTGGGGAACAAATTATAGGCAATAATCTCAGTTAAAATATGCTAAGCTTAGAATTTTAGACCAGTTTTTATTCCTTTTATCTTTGTCACATGTGGCATTGTTTAACTGAAGTTAACAATGTTCAATTGTTGTTATTGTAATATTTATGAGACAAAGTCAAGGAACAGAGCAGTCTAAATTAGTAGGTAGCAGTTATCATCAAATAACATATATTGAAAAAGAACCCCAAAATTCTGAGCCTATTTCTGAAGGTGACATGATCATAAGACGTAACTTCCTGCTTCCTCATGCTCAAGCACATGCTGAGTTCAATGAACTCAGGCCCCATACTCAGATGCTGGAAAGACATAGATGTTTATTGATGAAATATACTTCTTAGAAATTACACATGATTCCTTGACAGAATGCTTGTCATGCACTGTATCATTCATTTACCTTCTGCCATTCTTATGAAAAGGTGAGTCATAATGACAAGGCAGGTACAGTGCCTTGTTCATCATGTGCTCCTTGCACCTCTCCTACCCCATACTGTGTGCTCCAAACCCAATACATGTTTGATAACTTGAGTTGAACCCAACCTATATTGTTTTATCTAAATTTGTTTAATGTGACCCATGCTGAATTCTGGCAATGTAAGTCTAAGCATGAAACTGAAACCATTTCATTTTGAATCATTGCAATATGACTTTTTCAATCACCTGAAGATGAAGGCTGTGCTCATCCTGGCATTCTCAGTGACTAAAATATTGCCAACTGCACAGTGGGTACTTCCTTAATGCACATTGATCTGAATCAAACAAAATTGCATTTCCTTTGCTGAACTGTAAAAGAAAAGCATTACTATCCATGTAAGCTTTTGTCTCATGCAAACTGTCTGCAGCTCTACTCTGATTAAGCTCCTATATTTAGAAAAAGGCAAATCATGTCACTATAAAGTTATTTCCTCAGTTTCCCCATCTATTAGTAAACTATTAGGCGACTTCTTCATGTTCCTCATTCTTATCATCAGCACATCTGTCCTCGTCTTGCTATCATTCTTGGAGTTGAGATGTTCAATAACTTATTTTAAAGGGGGATGAAATATTTACCTTGGTAGGATTATTTTTGGACATGAAGGAGACCCTCACTTACAGAAGAGGGAGTTAACTACCCAAATGCAAACATAAACATTTCTCAAACTGAACTTAGCTGAAAGCCTCATTGATGAGCTTTAAGGGAATTTGAAACTTGGCATAACGAAATCACACCCTTGAGTTTTTGCAGGAATGATTGCTGCACTGTAATATGTATTGTACTCGGATACTTAGATTAAAGATCTATTTTTATTTTTATTTTGTTATCAATTATGCATCTAGAAGAGCAGTTCTATTACTAATGGAACCATTGAAATAGATACCTAGAGGAGTGGATGGATCACTTTATTTCTTGTCAGGTTCTATATTAGGCTTTCCAAACCCCATTTGAGTATTTATCTACTATTGTTATTGTTGCAGAGTAGTGTACCTGGGGGAAATCTGTAAGGGGAATGAATTGGCCTGAATTCTATATCTGATTCTGCCTTTTCTTGCTGTATATTTTTAGTCAAGTAGCTTTATACCAGTAACTCATCAGTTACACAATAGGGAAAGGCCTCACTTTGATTTTTATATCTATATAATTAATGTTTTTGTATATTTAGGTATGATTGACATATAACATTGGTTTCAGATATACAACATAATGATGTGATATCCTCATATATTGCAAAATTATCACTACAGTGTCTAGTTAACACCTATCTCCATGCATAGTTACAATTTTTTTGTGTGATGAGGACTTTTATGATCTACTGTCTTAGCAATTTTTAAAGTTGCAATACAATACTATAAACTATGATTACTGTGCTATACATTACATTCCAATGACTTATGATATAACTAGAAATCTGCACCTTTTGAACCCTGTATAATTAACTTTTAAAGTAAAAACTGTCAGGTTCTTTTTAATGTGGGTATAATTTTATCTTTGTGTCAGCTTTGACCTGGGTATATCACCACCTTTTAGAGACAAGAAAGTTGAGTTACCTATTTTCTCAATGTTTAAATGCTATGTCATGACAGAACTGGCATTGATGCTGGGCTGTGGAGCATTTGTAGTCAAGGTATTTTTCCCTCGCTTTGGACTTGAGCAACTTGAAATGTATGAGAAGAGATAAGATCTAACTTCTGAAGGGCTAAAGATCTAATTTCTAAAGAACATTTCAACTCTTGAAAAAAGTAAATGAGTGGAGGGAGGAGAAGCTTGCTGGGGCAGAAAAGAGAGACACTAGGACAGTGCTTCCCAAAGTGTGGTCCTCAGATCAACAGAATCACCGTCACCTGGCAATTGGTAAGAAATGCCTGCCAATTCTGTGTCCTGACTCCAGACTTATTTAGTCAGAAACTCTGAGGAGAGGGGTCCAGCAAACTGCAATGTAATAAGCCTTCTGGGTGATTCTGATGTATGCCCATATTTAAGAAGCACGGCTAGACGAGAGAAGCACCTTAGACCCCGTGGAAATCCTTTAGAATTTCTTGTTCCCAGGCCTATGTCAACCAGGGTAGAGGTCAATTATGATGTAAAGTACCAGGGACCAAAAGCAAACCGGAGCTCTGGGCACTCGTAGACACCTAGGTGCTCTAGGACCAGCACAGAGCAGTCAGCCTTTATGAGAAACCTGGGGACACTGGAGCTGTTCAGGTTGCATATCTGGTCCTCCCAGTTTGGGTATAGAAACAAGACTACAGCATAGAGAGAGTCAGGTTTGGATTAGAAACCATCTGGGATCCTATCTTTCTCATCTGTGCATCCTGAGGCCTAGAAAGCGACCTAATTCCCCTGGGTTCTTAGTGGTATAAATTCGCTCAACTCCTTCCAATCCAAGCTCAGCAGAGTGGCCTTGGGAAAATGTGCTGCCCCTCTTTGAGCTGTGATTTCTCTGACTAAAGTGGGTATAATAATGACATATGCTTTCAGATTAGCTTCAAGTTTAAAAACAGAAAATGTCTGTGAAGCCACTTTCTGAGTCATAAAGAACTTGACAGTGTAAGCTATGACTGAGTAGATGTGCCATGAGTTGTTATTTCTCAAATTGACCCCTATAGTAATGCTTTTGTGGCTTTTAAAGCAGTGCTGTTTGTATCTTAACATTCTTCTGTTTAAGCAAGCAGTACTCTTAATTATGATAATATTTATAAATGTTTCCATGGGATGCAATAAAGTTATTTTCACTTTGAATTAAACAAAAAATACAGCTTGCAAATATTTTCATATTTTTTAAATTGGCATCATACAAAAGGGCTTACTCAGCATTTCTTTAGACCATTTGAATTGGCAAAGAATTCAGTTACCTTCTGTGTGCGAGTAGGTTGACATTTTGCTCATTGTCACCATGGGAAGCTGACAGTTAGGTAAGAGGGACAATCTTTCAGGAGTCCATGAGCCCAGAGGATAGGAGTGGCCAGAAAGAGATGTCTGGCAAAGGTGAACATCAAGGAAACATGTGAAGGGAGAATCCTCTTTGTATTCCTGAGATGGGCAATCTTTGAGTCCACCATGAACATAAGCTGAGTACACTGCTAAAGATTAGAGTAATAGGCAACCTTCTTTCTGTTCTATATTAATAAAACCAAGATGTCTCAGGTAAAAAAAAAAAAAAGTAAGAAACCAGTAAAGAAGCCAGAGAGTTGCTGAGTCAGAAGGGCGGTTTAAAAGCAATGATGCCAGAAAAAACAAAAACAAAACTATGATGCTAGGTAACAAATATGAGAAAGAAAAGGCTGATTGAATCAGAGTTCTTGAAGAAATGGCTCTATTATTAAATAAGTTTGGGAAATACTGGTTGAAACAAATTTATCAGGACTGTTTACAATTAGTCTTTATAATTCTAATGCATTTTGTGACTCTTTGAGACAGAGCTCTAGAATGTAAGGCTTTCTAAACATAAGTGACCATGAGCCTTCCCTTTTTTAATGGAGCACTTTGACAGAATACACTGTGTAGATGCTTCAGAATGCCAATGGAAAAAGGCATAAGGCCACATGCTTTTTCTAAAGCTTCTAAAATTGACTTCTAAGGTCTTTTTTTCTTAAATTCTACAGATCTAAACAGCTCCCCTTATCTCTCAGTCCAGCAAATTGGCAAGTGATGAATGAAATACTCTAGAGCCCTTGCTTACAAAAATGGAGAAATTCATAATGTTTAAAAAAATATTATGCCCTGAATGTTTTAAAATATAGTCTAAAGATGAGGACACTGAGACTATAATGCTTGCTTACAAGAGACTTTCTTTGTCTCCGCATTTCAACAAAATGCCTTTGCTTGGAACGCACTTCACCTCACAGCTGCTGAATACTCTTCAAATCCAAATAATTTTCTCTGTAACACCTGCACCTTTCCCAGTCTTAGAGTTAGCTCATTCTTTCCAATGATGCCATGGTATCACAAAAACATTTTTGTTAAAGCACTTGTCACCTTTTATTGTACTTATTAATGTGTCTTTCTCTCAACCCCATATTAGAGCATTTGCTCATCTCTGTTATCTTTCAGTGTCTAGAAGATAGTAGCTATGGACAAATAAGTATGATAGAATTACCCTTCATGAAAATTTTGAGAGAGGATCTTTAAACCTTTGGATGCTTAGCCTCTACAGATTTTGAATTGGATTTTAAGCATCTCAGTTGACTAGTTGAGTTAGTTTCTCTTTTAAATACACTGAGTAGCCAGGTTATTATGACCAACCCATCAGTACTTCGTTGGTCCACCTTTTGCCTTCAATACTGTGGCGATTCTTCTTGGATTGATTCCACGAGATGTTGAAAGGTGATGCGAGGAATCTGACACTAGGCCTGATGAATAGCACTGTCCAGTTCTGTGAGATTTGATGGTTATGGAACCAGCCGCCTGATGGCTCTTTTAACTTTGTCCCATAAATGCTCAATTGGAGTGAGATCTGGTGAAGTCTCCCTCATGTTCTTGAAACCACTCCTGCACAATACAAGCACCAAGGCATGCTGCATTGTCTTGTTGGAAGAAGCCATCTCCATTGGGATATGCCATCAACATGATAGGATGAACTTGATCAGCAACGATACTTAGGTATGTTGTGCTATTCAGACGTTGTTCCACACAAATTAAAGGGCCCAAATCAGGCCAGAAAAAAACATGCCCTAAACCATAACACTGCCCCCACCAGCTTGAAGGGTTGTACTCAGGCATGTGGGGTGCATGCTTTCATGCTGTTTCCGCCAAATTCTCACTCTGCCATCTGCATGATGCAACTGGAAATGTGATTCATTGGACCACATGACTTTTTTCCAACGCTCGACTGTCCAATCCTTGTGTTCCTGTGCAAATTGGAGACGTTTTATCTTGGTAACTGCAGACAGCAAAGGACTTCAGCTTCCATATCCCATAAGATGCAGTGTATGGCTAATTTGCCTACAAACGTCATGTGGTCATAATAATCTGGCCACTCAGTGTATATTGTTATTGATTTCAGACAGGAACGGAGAAAGAGAGATAGGAACATCATTGATGAGAGAGAATCATTGATCAGCTGCCTCCTGCACACCCCACCTGGGGATCAGGCCTGCAACCCACGCATGTGCCCTTGACTGGAAACAAACCTGGGACTTTTCAGTTCACAGGCTGACTCTATCCGCTGAGCCAAACCGGCTAGGGCAGAGTTAGTTTCTTCACCTATGAAATGGGGTGATGATTATGGGCTTATCCTCATTTCACAGAAATATTAATATTAATGAATTAAGATCTATAAAACGCATCCAAGTCCTCAAATAAAAGAACTTGAACCATTACAATGCATATTATTAACAATAGTAATTATTATTATAAATTATGACATACTTGTAACAATAGGCAACAGTGATTTGTGAGGTTATAATAATTTTTATAAGATATTCCAAAGAGTCATAAAACCATGAGCTTGAGTGGTTGTGATCACATATACTAATAGAATTATTACCTCATAATTCAAAATCCCTATGCCTTTTATTCTCTCTAGTTATAAACCACCCAAGGGATAAAGTTGGCTCTTTAAGTCCTAACCAATCTAATTTAACTAATAGACTCTAAGTCTATGTGACTGACCTCATCATTGCTTCAAATAATCATAGAGTCTTAGAACATTAGAGTTGGGGGGGTGGGGACTGTAGAAATCTTCTAATCCAATGGTTCTCAAGTCTGGTTGCATATTCGAATCACCAAAGCAGCTTTAGAAATTACCAGGGTGTCAGGTTTGATCAGGCAGTCTAAAAAAGGACTTGATAGTTGGGGCTCAGGCATCAGCGTTTTTTAAAGGCTACACTGAATTCGAATGTGAGAACACTTGACCTAGTCTAGCTCCCTATGTTCCAGATGACAGAACACCAGATTTCGGGAGGTGATAAGAGTGCACCAGGGTCAAATGGCTAGCTGTCAGAGCAAGGTCTGGACTTAATCCTTGCAATACATGTGCTCTTCTCATTATGCCAGAGATGACAAAGAGTGTTCAGCTCATGTGCCCACTCTGATTGGCTTCTAGGAATGCTCTGATAAGGTTGCTGCATCTTCATTTGGCTTGGCAAGAGGAGAATGTGTTGACTGGCAGCAGTATCTGTCATAGAGGAAGGACCCAAGGGTGGTGTTGAGGGTTGGCCACCCCTGTGTACACTGTGCTTCAAATTTTAAATACTTTCATCTACTTATTGTAATATTTTTCATTCTTAGGGCTTTTCTGTTTAATGGAGCAGAGAACAGAATGCCTGTCTTTAGCATATCATATTTCAATATGAAACGAAATATTGAGAGGAGAGGGCATTTAGAAAAGAAAGGCAGACATCTAACTTTTTGGACTATGACCATCTTGAATACGCATGACAGACAATTTGTATTTTTTTTCGGCCTGTGGGCTTTGACCATTATTCTGGTTGACAAAAATATCTGTGGTATTGATAGAAAGAGACATTGTTATAAAAACCTTGATTTAATTCCAGGATTTGGAGGCTTTGTATTGGCCTCCTAAAGCATTTTTAATCTCCTAGGATGAAGGACCATTTGAAAAAATGTTCCAATCCCTTGGGAAGTGACACTTTAGTAAAACATGGTGAAAACATTACTAGAAAAATTAAATAAAAATTCCAAAGATATGCACAAGGCAAGCTGTAATTTTTAATAATTCTATTCAACAGACATAATTAATTATTGAATTGCTATCCTAGTTTCTAAATACTGTTTTTTCAGTATTAGTACTTATCCTATCATAAACAGGTTAGACACAGTTCATAGACCAGCAACTGTCCATAGACCATGCTTTAAGTGAAATTTATCTAGAGCTTGCTTTGCTTCTGCAACAATAGACAGGTTGACTATCTTACTGCCCTCATGTCTTAAGTTGTGGGGGGTTGCAGGCATCTATCTAGACCACAGTGTTGATATGCGTCAATTACTGCAGTTCTGAACACTAATTGAAATATACACTTGAAAATAAAATTTATTATATGCGTATTCATGTAATGTGCTTTTGTTCTGAATTTATTTTAAGAGTTCTCTATCTGGGTAATTTTATGTAATTAGAGATTATTGATGCTTATACTTTTACTTCTGTGCGAGGATACACACACAACATTTGGTGCAGATTAGAGAAGAAGGCCAATTTAAGAGACAATTATATGGAGTGTTGAACAACTGTGTTCTACACTCTGAAGTTCTTTCAGGTGACTTTGGGAGGGTCGTGTGTCCTCTAGACAGTGCAGTGGTTTATCACAGGGGTCAGTAAACTTTTCTCTAAAGGAACAGATAACAAATATTTTAGGATTTGTTATCCAGATATAGTCTCTGTTATATATCCTGTGTTTTTCTTCTTTTTTATAACCATTTAAAAGAGTTAAAACAATTCGTAGCTTGAGGGCTATATAGAAAGGAATGTCAATAATATCTCAATTTTTTAAAAAAGGATATGAGGTGAACTTGGCTCACAAGCCATAATTTACCAAACCACGTTTTATATCCTGCTAAAACTGGAAATCCGGCTCTTTTGATTCAATTATATTGGTATGAGTTAACTATTGCTGTGTAACAAATGCTCCTCAAACTGAGGATCTTAAAACAACATTTATTATCTCATAGTTTTGTGAGCCCCAAATCCCGGTACAGTTAGCTAAGCACCTCTGGTTCTATTCCCTTATGAGGTTCAGTCAGCTGATAGCTGGGTCTGCTGTCTCATCAAAAAGTTTGGCTGCTAAGCTCACTTATATAGTTTTTGGCAGGCCTTGGTCTCTCAACATGTGGACCTTCCATGAGGTTGCCTTGTGACATGGCAGCTGGTGTCCCCCTGAGTGAGTAATCTGGGAGAGTGACAGAAATTAAGCAAGACAGAAGCCATAGTCTTTATCACCTAACCTCAGAAGTGAGTTCCCATCAGTGCTATTACAGAAGCCAGCCCGCACTCAAAGGAAACGGATTACAAGGGCTTGAATACCAGAAGGCATTGATCATTGTGGGTCATCTTAGAGTCTGCCTACCCTAGTAGCCAAGTCTCTTGTCATCAGTTCCAACAGGATACACATCTCTCAGTTACAATTTTAAAATACTGTCTGGTTTCTTCCATAAACATAGTGTGCAGTTATTAAAATGAGCACCATGACAAATATAAAGATAAATTTGAAAAGCATACTATAAGAGTTTTCATTTTGGGATAGCCATTTATTGAAAAATGTGATTTCTGCATAAAAAATATAAAAAGTTATTTTGCTATCCAGTAGGTTTAAGAGGTACTCATGATGACGATAACAAAATTAACTGATACATTAAACTTTGGAGTAGTTTTAAAATAATCATTGAGCACTAGATGCCTGGAATGGTTTTATATGTTTTTCTCACAACAACCACCTGAGGTAGTTCACTTTGATCCCCTTTTTATAGATGGAGAAATTGAGGCAGGCAGAGGTCAAGTAACTTGGCCTAAATTTTACAGCTAATGGGTGAGGGGCCAGGATTCAGACCTAAGTGTTCTGACCCCAGAGCCCTGACTCCCACTGAGCCGTGAACACTATCCCACAATTTTAATATTACTTGAAGATTGGAAATAGTTCTTATGATAAGTCAATGCACTCACCAGTTAGAAAAACCACAATAGGGCTTTTTCTGAAAGTATTTTAAGGTGGACACTGACCCCAATGGCAGAGGGGGAAAATACAAAATATTAGCAGCTTCAATATTATTGGTTTTCCAGCAAATATCATGGAAGGGGGATAAAAGTCAATACCAAGTTATGTCTCTTTCTTCAAAGGTATTTCCCCAGGAAGGTGCCCACTTTGTCTGATTCTAAATCTATAACCCTTCTAAAGATCTGAACTATTGATTTTTATAGTCCCAAGAGAATTATTTCTTTATAAAACAAGAAGGATTCCAGTAGCTAATGTGCTCTGAAAATGCACCATCTTATATCCAATGTTGATAAACAGTTTATGGGACTATGGTATTTTATGGATTCTGAATCAATATTACTGGATGTATTACCGATGATGAAACTGACAACAGAAAAGTGTTATTCTAGGATAAACACAGATTTTGTACGTAAAAAGACTCTGAAGATATGCTCTTAATTTTTACTATAATTTCTAAGGACATTTTTGCCTACAAAATTCTTGTCCTTTTGATTAAACTGATTTTTATTTAAGAAAATAATCTGTGTAAACTTCTGTTTGCCTGAGTAACAAAATTCTTTTCATTCTCACATTGCTGTGAGAGAGTTAGCAGTGGTTATGGTTTATTTTTTACTGATAATTAGGCAAAATAATTGCAGGCCGTCAGTGGCAGACCCACACCAGACCTCTGCCCTTCCACGGGGGAGGCACTGCTGCTCACCCATTAGCCTCCGTGCACGAGGGAGGCAGTTGCTGCAGCAGCATCTTTGTATGTAGATGATACAGAGGTGTCACATATTGACATCTGGCATACAAGTTAACATTTCATTAATTTTTTAATGAATGACTAAATGAATAAATAACAAGGCAAAAGCAAAGATGGAGAACAACTACAGGAAGAATATGTTTTAGATCATGACTTTAAAGATCAATCCCAAGCAACATACTATCTTCTTCTTTTGGGCTTTTTGGCTTCATAATAAAAGAGCAGATGATTTTATACAGATTCAGGAGGTTTAGGAAAAGTTACTTAAGCTTCTTCAAGACCAACTTTCTCATCTGTAACCTAAAGATAATATCTATAATCCCACTTAATAAAAGAATTAAATAAGAGAGTGCATGGCACACAGTAGTCACTTGGTTAACTTATTTTGTTTTCTCTGAATTCTATTCTAGCAAAGAGCTGTAGATTCCCCTCCTCGTCCCCCCTCCCGCAAAAAAAAAAAAAATCCTGGCAACCCTCTGTCATCTCATCTCAGCTTGGTGTTGGTGTCTTTCGTGGTACACCCACGAGCGGGCTTTCTTCTGCTTTTGACGTTGCTCAAGATTTGGCCAAAGAATGGCCTACAATCCCTGAACTCCAAGGAAGGAGTAAATTAAAACTGCACTGAGGACCTTAAGAGTCATAGCACTTGGGAGAAAAGGCCTCTACACAGCAGGGAGGTGGGTTAACTCCATGGATTGATGCACAATGTGGAGTAAATGCAGATGCCACAGGGGGAGAAGGGAACAGGAGGCTCGAGCTGCCAACATGGCATTCAGTTTTGCGGAAACCTCCCCTGCCTAATAGAATCAGGTTGATGTTCAGCCATTCTGATTCAGTCTTTTTGTCATGCTGGCCCAGAATCAAAGCCATAGAAAGGACATTATCTACTTTCCAAACTCTCTGAGTCACAGTTAAAACAGCTGAGGCCCAGGAAACTGCTCAGAATCATAAATAGTCAAGACAAGAACCCAGGTCTCCCACTTCCTCAAATTGTCTCTTCCTCAGATTTTAGTGTCTGACTTCCTGTCCCAATTAAGTTAATTGTATGATAAATCCAGCAATTTGCTTTCAGTCCCATACAATCACAGTTTCACAAGTATCCGTTTTCAGGGTGCCAAAAGAGGTGTGCAGTAACCATGTAGGTCCCTGTAAGAAAATGCAAATGAAATAGTCCATTGTAGGCAGGACAGTTATGGGCACACCCTCGCTGCTAAATGAAAACACTGTTACCCAGGGCCTCTCTGTACATCCACTTCTTGCCGTAGACCTTTCATTTCTTTCCTAATGGCTTTTGCACAGTAAGAAGTACACTCATCAATAATGCACATTTTTCAGGCATAGTAAAAATGTTTCTGAAAGGCTATTAATGCAAAAGCAAAATGCCCACATTGCAAACACTAATCCCCCATTTATTTTAACATTTTTTTCTTGAAAGTACTTAAAACTAAGTCTGCCTTTTTAAAAAATCCAATAGAAAAAGGTCACTTGAACGACCAGCAAAAGTGCACCCATTTGGAAGCCTTAGACATGCAGGAGTTTGTCCAATAAATAATGATGGGGGGCGTTTTTTGGTTTGTTTTTTGGTGTGTGTGTGTGTGTGTGTGTGTGTGTGTGTGTGTGTGTGTGTGTGTTTACTTTACACAGCTAATCTCTCTTGGAATCTATATGAAAGGTGATAAAAATACCATGAGCTAAGATCCAATCCAAAAAAATTTTAAACAAGAGTACATTTTTACTGTGAAGTTAGGAAGCCCCAGAAAAGTAGGGTGTATACTGGGAAAAGTGACAGACCCTTAACACTAGAGTGGGGATGGTACCAGTATAATGAGAGAAACCATTGCTTGGAATCAGAACAGCTATATTCTTCTCTCAGCTTCCAGTCCCCACACCCCTGGAGTACCATTCTAGACAGTGATGAACTGTGGTCTCAATTCCCTTATTAGCTGTAAGACCTAAAAATTATATGTGCAATTAAAAGGCAAAATGCTGATATTACTCATAGGAAGCCCTTTGTACATTAGCAAGGTACAAAAGTCTGCTGACACTTTGCAACAGAGATAGTCAGCAGGGCAGAAGATTAATAGAGCCTCATAAATTTGCAGGGTGAATGCAGTGGATGGGGCAGAATAAGCATGTTGTGTTAGAGATAAATAAAGGGCATGGTCAGCTTGACAAAACATTTAACAAGGAACACAACCAGTCCTTTTATGCAATTTGCTTGGCTGGCATTAGTCTGTTTTATATAACTACACATTATTAGCCCACAGCAATTGCTGCTCATGTCACAAAGGCCTCTAGCATGGCCAAGGAGCAATGTGATCGGTTACCCATTGTATCGTGCTGCCTTGTCTGGTTACTTTCTCAGTCAAAGACCACCTTGGCAGCAAAGGTGGCATCACACTCTGGGCTGGTATTCTCTTGGGGTTGATGGGTTGCAATCTCATTTCTTTGTGCTTGAATCACTTGAATGCAAACAAAGGAGAGAACTAAAATTCCAAAGCAACACAGTACAGGAAATATCCTGGAAAGCTACTCATCATGATTATTTCTGGGATTTCTATGATAGGAACTGGTTTTATTTTTTAAAAAATAGACCCATCTAGTGAGCTAATTAAATAACCTCTATCCACCCTTTCCCTGTGATTGCCAGCTTACAAAATGCAATTTGTTTTGTATCATATGTTGATGAGATATAAGGGAACCTCAAGGGATTTCAAGTTTACTTTCTCTTTGAAATAATTCCCAAGGGAAGGAGCTTATTTTAATGGCTGCTTTTGGAAAGTGATACAAAAATTCCTCTTGAGAGTAACCTGTCTTGCAGGGACTTTGCCGTTTCCTAGTAGAGCTTGTCTCCTACATTGCAGATCATGAATTCGTTGAACAAATGCCTCAACCCTGACTGGATGCCATGCTCATAAAACAAGCAGCAAGGCCCACTGCTATGGGAAAGATGAAGTAGCCACAAAGGAAAACTCAGCTTCTAAGTAGCTATTTGGGTCTGAGAACAATAATCACATGGTCTTACAACTGTCAAAGGCAGCCTGAGACTTTCCTATGTTAGAAGATGGCATCCAGGACTGGGAGATCACCAGGGCTCCATGCAGAGGACAGTCAGAGCACATCTAAACAGAATACTACTTATGTTTTAAAGAAATTGTTTAAGGGGCCCTACTTGGTCTCCTCCTCTATCCAAGGAACTTGTTAACTGTGCAGATTTGTGGCTCTCACACCCGGAGATTCTGACTCAGCATGATTGGGATAGGCCACAAAATCTGTATTTTTAGCAAAACCCCAGATGATACTGATGCAGGTGGTCACTTGAGCATCCTTTTAGAAATCCTGCAGTAGGTTGTTAGAAGAGCTCGCAAGCATTGGGGGGATTTGGTGGGGGAGTGATTCTAACTTCTTTTCTTTCCCTGGATAGAACTGGTGGACATGGACATATGGTGGTCCTTCCTGGGTCAATTTGTTTACCATCTAGATTTATTAAGTCCCAACTTACTATAAGCTTCATATTGTGATAAATGCCAGGTTCTTTTTCCTCACTATGAAGGATATGGGACTTCACTCTTGGCAGGAGAGCACTGTCCATTCGCAAAACAAAATACCCTCTGCATCTGCATAAAGGTGGAGATTTGTATGACTTAGTCCTCTGTCTAAATTTAGGAGCTGTATTGAGCATTAGAGAGTTTGGTCACTTAAGAATAAAAGTGAGGAATCTAAAAGGCCAAGGAAGAAATGGTGTATGACTTGAAAAAGCATTGACTTTTAAAAGCTTATTGCTAAGCTATTGTTTACTGTGGTTCTTCAAGAAAGAGCTTAAAAAAAGAGAGAGAGAGACATTAGATATGGAAATCCAACGTAACATTTATTACGATTACATCTTTTATAGTCCAGCAGACACACCTTTGAGAAACTTCCTTCATAGTGACAGAATCATAGCCACACAGGCTCCCTGCTAATAGATAACTCCTCACGTACACACTCATCAGCGTCCATACAACCTACCTGGGAGTTGCTTTTCATAACATGATTTCCCCAACTGCAATGGTCTAGTAAAGTGACCAGCACTTGTTTTGTCCCTACCTAATGTTCTTGTCTCTTCTTT
Source organism: Myotis daubentonii (assembly GCF_963259705.1). NCBI lineage: Eukaryota > Metazoa > Chordata > Mammalia > Chiroptera > Vespertilionidae > Myotis > Myotis daubentonii. The sequence goes on from NC_081841.1 coordinate 164,896,609, forward strand.
TCTCATGGGTGTGTTGGTGTTGTGGGGCGTAACTGCTTCAAATAATGGTCATTGGACTCTGACTTCTGAACAAGCAGATCTGGTTCTAGGAAATGCTGCTACACAGCTGTCAGTAAGAACCCTTTAAGACTTATTGGGTTTGAAATATATGTTGGTGCCTTACTTAGCAAGAACTATACTCTAATAAAACTCTCACCTCAAACTTCTGTGTTCTGTTATTAGTAAACAAGACTGATTATTTAAAAGACTCTTTTTCCTCTCTCACTTCCTTTTAAATTTATGAACTAAATAATGCACCCTCACCAAGGAATAGGCTTGCCACTAACTTATCACAAGCAATGTTAAGGAGCCTCAGCCATTCAGATGTTTAAATATGGTTGCTAATCAGACTGAACATTGTTCACCATCTCCTGGATCTTCTTGGCAAAAGCCTCATATAAAAATGTTTTTTATATTGGAAAGTTCCTAAGGGAATAGATCTTAAAAGATCTCATCACAAGGAAAAACATTTATAACTATGTGGGTGAAGGACATTAACTAGAATTATTGTGGTAACTAGTGGCCTGGTGCACGAAATTCCTGCATGGGTGGGGGGGTGTCCCTCAGCCAGGCCTGCAACCTCTTTAATCTGGGACCCCTTGGAGGATGTCCTATGGGATTGGGCCTAAACCGGCAATCAGACATCCCTCTCACAATCTGGGACTGCTGGCTCCTAACCGCTCACCTGCCTGCCTGCCCAATCGCCCCTAACCACTCTGAATGCTGGCCTGGCCCCCCACACCAGCCTTCTAGCCCCCAACCGTCCCCCCCTGCAGGCCTGCTCACCCCATCTGCGACCCCCTGCTGGCCTGATCGCCCCCAACTGCCCTCCGCTGCTGGCCTCATGGCTCCCAACTTCCCTCCCCAGCTGGCCTGATGGCCCCCTACTGCCCTCTCTGGCCGATCTCCTGGAAGTTCTCCTGATCTAACTAGCATATTACCCTTTTATTAGTATAGATTATTTCACAAATAGAGGCCCAGAGCACAAAAATTTGTGCACTCGAGGGGGGGGGGTCCCTCAGCCTGGCCTGTGCCCTCTCGCAGTCTGGGACCCCTTGGGGGATGACCACCTGCTGGCTTAGACCTGCTCTCCGGGGGATTGGGCCTAAGCAGGCAATCAGACATCCCTCTGGCAGCCCGGCAGCCCTCGGGGGATGTCCACTTGCCAGCGGGGAGCAGGCCTAAACTGCAGTCAGACATCCTTAGCGCTGCTGAGGAGACAGGAAAGGCTCCCACCACCACCGTTGTACTGGCAACCATCAGCCTAGCTTGTGGCTGAGCAGAGCTCCCCCTGTGGGAGCACACTGACAACCAGAGGGCAGCTCCAGAATTGAGCATCTGCCCCCTGGTGGTCAGTGTGTGTCATAGTGACCAGTCATTCCCAGTCTTTCTGCTGTTAGGGTCAGTTTGCATATTACCCTTTTACTATATAGGATGGAGGCCTGGTGCATGGGTGGGGGCCAGCTGGTTTGCCCTGCAGGGTGTCCCAGATCATGGTGGGGGTCCTGCTTGGGTGCCTGGCCAGCCTGGATGAGGGGCTGATGGCAGTTTTCAGGCGGGCCACACCCCCTTCAGGGTGGAGGTCCCCACTGGGGTGCCTGGCCAGTCTGGATGAGGGGCTTAGGGCCATTTTCAGGCTGGCTGGCGACTGAAGCTCCCAGCCTCTCCTTTTTTCTTTTCTTTTTTTATTCTGGGATTTATTTACCTTCTATAATGAAACTTTGTTGCCGTCCTGCTCGCTCCAGCTCTGAGGTCGGGGCTGGCTGAAAGCAGGTATCTGGGGTTTGTTTAGCTTCTATAATTGAAACTTTGTTGCTTTCGGAGCTTAAAGCCGGGCCGCAGCAGGCGGGGAACCTTGGCTTCCACCATCACTGGGGCAAGCAAGCCTCCCGCTCACTTCAGCTGCGTGGCTGCTGGCCACCATCATTGTTGGCAGTTAATTTGCATATCACCCTGATTAGCCAATGGGAAGTGAGTGGAGGTATGGTCAATTACCCTTTTTGTCTTTTATTAGATAGGATAGTACATATATCAACTTATTAGGCTCTCTACCTTAAACTTATACAATGTTAAATATCAATTATATCTCAATAAACTAGTGTGTGTGTGGGGGGGCAGGGAATAACATGACATTCCATTCATAGGACACTGGACATTTGCTGCTTCAAGATGAATGGCACTACAAGATTCAAGTCTCTTGTTAACCCATCTGTTTGAAAGGAATAAATATAAATCTCTCTTGACATTTAACTCCATAGAGATTAGGAGTGTTCTCTCTGTTGCAAATTTTATATATATATATATATATATATATATATATATATATATATATAGAGAGAGAGAGAGAGAGAGAGAGAGAGAGAGAGAGAGAGAGAGAGAGAGAGAGAGAAAGAGAGAGAGAGAGAGAAAGAGAGAGAGAGAGAAAGAGAGAGAGAGAGAGAACAGAACTGAAACAAGATTTAGTCAACAAGTAGTGTTAAAGATGAAAGAAAAAAGCGAATAAAATCTGAGAACTTTAATGAACATATAAAATTGTATATTTGTGCTGTATGACATGAAGCCTGTGAAATTTAGGCTTTAAATTTTTAGGAGTAAAATGATTATATCAAAGCTGTTTTCTGTCATTAATATCTGAAAAAGCTGAGTGTTGTCACCAACTGTTAGAAATAAATAATAGAATAATAGAATTTCAGGTTTGGAATCAACCTAATGTAAGGTTAGTTACCTTTTCATCCAGTATGGATACACTTTCTACAACATTCCCCCAAAGTAGGTTATCCAGCTTCTGTTTGGGCATCTCCAGTGATAGGGAATTTATGATTTTACAAAGCAGCCCTCCATGTTGTTTACAAGCTCTGTCACAGACACTTTCTTAGACTGGAGGGTTTTGTCACCAAATTATTAGACTTAGAAAAGTTGTGTGTAATTATAAAAGCTGCTTCTTTAGATTGAGAGCAAAGGCTCATATGGTTAGGCACATGAAGGAATGATTCTACCAGAGGGATGGACTTGTGAACCATCATTTTGATCAGATTTGGATACTGAACAGTGTCATGAATTTACCTTCTTCAACTCTTCAGCTCCCTCAGGGTTTATCACTTCCCATCCTGGCCCTTTGCACTTTATAGGTAGTACTTCTCTAACTTGGTATTATAATTATTCATGAAATATGTGTTTCATTAATATGATCTGTTAATGGTAAGAATTGCAAGTTGTTCACTACAGCATCTAACATACTCCTACATTCATTTAACAGTGCATTACTGAGCACACCACTAGGCTTTGAGGTCGTAAAGCAAAATAGATCCTTCCTTCAAGAGATTTATTTTCTAAGAGAGGAAACAATCAAGTAAGTTGATTGTGACAGTGCAATGTGGCAAAGGCTGTGCTAACGTGATCTACAGAATTAGGTGGGGATGCAGATAAATGCTAATATAAATGAAAATGTAAATCTCAATTAAAATCTGGGATAGTGGGAGAGGTTGAAGATGGACAAGACTAGGTCATCATGTTTGATCACAACATTCTTTCTTTTTAAATATATCTTTATTGATTTCAAAGAGGAAGGGAGAGGGAAAGAGAGATAGAAACATCAATGATGAGAGAGAATCATTGATTGGCTGCCTCCTGCATGCCCCCTACTGGGGATCAAGCCCACAACCTAGGCATGTGCCCTTGACCAGAATCAAACCTGGGACCCTTCAGTCCGCAGGCTGACGCTCCATCCACTGAGCCAAACCAGCTAGGGCCACAACATTCTTTTAATATTGTCTACTTATTTAATGTTTTGCAAGGAATATTTGTAAACATGCTGTCAGGAGATGAAGGACTAGAAGAGTAGACAGAGTTTTGAAAATTACTTTCTTTTTATGCTTCAGATTTAACCCTAATCTGTCAGGTACTATTACAATGATTTTATGTGAGAAATAATGAGATAACTTTTGTACTTTAAGAAATAACTTTTGTACTTTAAGAAATCATGTTTGATCATGATTTCTTAAGAGAGGCACTGAGAGTTGTTATTATCTAGGAGAGAAGTGAGGAGGCCTCGAATTAAGGTGCCAATAGTGGGAATGGCTATGAGAGAAAAGGCATGAGAAATATTTAGGTGGGTGCCATAGACTTGGGTAACTGATTGAATGTGCCCACGTGACTGGGGAGAGGGGTTCACTGCCAGTGTTCTCATTTGGGGGGCTGAGAGGATACCCAGATGGGATGAGCTGAGGGAAAGACACATTTGCAGGAGGTGCGCTGGCAAATCCATGCTTGTGCCTCTTGAGTCTAAGGTACCTGAGTGCTACCTAGGAGGAGAAACTGGGCAAGCAGTTGAATAGATGTGCTCAACAGAATGGTTTAAGCTCTGGAAATGGGTTTGAAAGTCTAAAGTGGCAGTTGAAGCCATGGTTTTAGATGAAGTCACCGAGAGCAACAGTTCAGGGAAAAAAGAGCATGGGGCTGAAAACGAAGCCTATGGGACTAAGGCTTAGATGGCAAGTGGAGAAAGAATTGTTTAATGTTCAGCAGCAGAGAGGTGGGGGAAAAGCTGAGAAACAATAATGCCATAGAAGTTTAAATGGAAAAGCAACCTTAGAAATTCCACCTGTTCCCATCATCCTTTCAAAGTGATTGTGTTTCCCAGGCCAGCAGCCCTCGGTGGTTCATCATCCACATACATAAATGAGTAAGTTCTGGATCACATGTTTTTTTTTCAACCCAGGGTAGCCAATTTATAGGCTGGCCTAGGTTCTTATAGGAAGTCCCGGTGTGAGAACCTTATTCAAATGGGTCAGCAGGAATCTCTTTACCAGAAATGCATGGTTATACAGAGAGAGGTGGCAGCAGATATTGTTATCTGTTGAATTGTGTTCTCCCCCAAATTCATATGTTGTTGTTGGAACCCCAGGTACTTTAGAATGTGACCTTATTTGGAAATAGGATTGTTGAAAATATAATTAGTTACATTAAGGTGATGTCATACTTGGAATAGGGTCTCTATTCTAATATGACTTGTAGCCTTATAAGAAGAGGAAAGTGGATATAGACACTATGTTAAGATGAAGGCAGCCATCAAGCTGATGCTTCTATAAGTCAAGGAACAACAAAGATTGCCAGCTTCGAGGGAAGCATGGAACAGATGCTCCCTGATGGCTTTCAGAAGGAACGAAACCCTGTCACCACCTTGATCTGGGACTTCTAGACTCCAGACCTGTGAGACGGTAAATTTCTGTTGGTTCAGCCAGTTTGTGGCACTTTGTCATGGCAGCCCTATAAACTAATAATAGGTGTTAGAGGTGACAAACCCATAGGCTACAGGATCTATGAGATAAGCAAAACCATTACAAGCAGAAGCCATAAAAAAAGAAGAGGTGGTAAGGTAGTGGATTGGAAATGGGAGGACCTGTCAAAGCAGAACTGAGTCTCTACTGGCTGAGTATGGAGGTAGGAGCCCACAGATTTCAGCTACTGAAGGGGGAAATGAGGTGACCTAATAAACTGGGGGTAGGTCAAGTACCGAATCGCCTTCTGGTCTCAAATGTTCCAGTTTGAGATCTATATGATATTGTCTTCTGTTTGTAGTAAGAGGCCTTGTGATTTAGTTTTTAACTTTGAGGTTTGGTTATGCAATCATGACTAAGTATATTCTTTCCATGAACTTCCTGTATTAGTTATCTATTGTTTTGTAATAAGATACCCCCAAACAGCAAACACTTATGGTATCACAGTTTGTGTGGGTAAAGAATCTGGTTGCACCTTAGCCAGGAGCATCTGTCTCGAGTTCTCTCATAAGGCTACCACTCACATATTGTGTTCAGGGCTATGGTCTTATCTGAAGGCTCCTCTGGGGGAAATCTGATTTCAAGGTGATGGTATAGTTGTTGGTAGGATTTAGTTTCTCCATGGCATTGCACTGACAGCCTCAGTCCTTCTTTGGTTGTTGGCTGCGGAACTCTGTCAATTCCTTGACAAATGGGTTTCTCCATGGATTGGCTCTTATTGCAGCTGGCTTTGTGAGAGCAAGGGCAAGAGGGTATTACATGATGGAGTCACAGTCGTTTTGTAACCTAATTTCAGAAGTAACATTCCATCGCTTGAGACATATTCTGTTCGGTAGAAACAAGTCACTAGATCCATCACACACTCCATGTGCTTTATGTAAGGGTGTGAGTGCCCTTAAGGTGGAGATCATTGGGATCCATGTCAGAAGTGCCTTATTCCCATTTACTAGAAGGCAAATGAGGTAGATAATCTCATTGCAAACCAAGAAGGCCAGCTGATTAGGAATCCAGGTAAGAAGTTTCCTGCTGAATATTTCAAAAAGGCCAGGTAAGAAAAGAGCCAAAACGTGATCACTGGATTTGGCAACATCAGTATTAGTGGCAGTTCAGAGAAGAATGGAGTAGGGAAAATAGATGGTGGTGGGATGAGAATGACCAGGAGTGATAAGGTAGACACAGTATGTGTTATTTATGTTTAAGATGGGTGGTGTTTTCATTTTCTTTTGATGCAGTGATACACCACTGCAAAGTTAGTGGTTTAAAACAACACAAATTTATTATCTTCGGTTCTAGAGGTCAACATCCTAAAAGCAAGATGTTGGCAGAACTGCCTTCCTTCTGGGGTCTCTGCGGCATAATCTTTTCATTGCTTTTTCCATCTCAGAGGCTGCCTGCATTTCTTGGCTTGGAGCCCCTTCCTCCATCTTCAAGGCTAACAGTGTTGCACCTTCAAATGTCTTTCTCTCTGACCTCTGATTTTATCATTACATCTCTTTTTCTGAAGCCAACCCCCCTGCCTCTTATGGGACCATTGTGGTAGACTGGGCTCACCTAGGAAATCCAGGATAACGTCTCCACCTCAAATTTTTTAATTTAATCACATTTCAAAATCCCTTTTGCCATAGAAGGTATCATATTCTGGAGGTTAGAATGTAGACCTCTTGGGAGATTATTACTTTTTGGCTAGAGTAGGAAAAAAGAAGATAATATCTGGGAACTTGGAGTTCAGGAGAAGTATTTTATACACTGGGTAAAGTTGTTCGTTTCATCTTATAATGCGCTCTCTGGATACACAGATGAACAATTCAGACTCTCCTGTTGATTGACTCACAGTACTTGTAAGAGTCCAAAAAATGTTGAATGGAACTAAAAGATGTCTTAATCTCCTTATCTTTTTAAAATATTCTTAATGTTAGTGTTAAAATGTGTAGTCCTGTTTGGTGATTGATTATGAGAGCAGACTTCTAAAACGAATATTTGTTCTCCTTTTTGTCCAGTGAGTAACTGACCTTGAATATTTTGCCTAGGTAATTGGGATCTATGTATTTTAAATCAATACACGGAATTGCCAAATTCAGTTCATATGACTATAGATAGTAGGGCATTAATAGAAAATGAAAATATTATTTGTATAACTTTAAATCTGGACATTGTTAGGCAATAAAATTGTCTTTGGATATTATTATCTATTTATAAGGAAATTGCCCCCCCCCCAACTATTGTTTGGGTAGCATCTCTAATGGAGATTCTCATTTCTATGGCTTAATTCCTTGTCAACAAGTGTCTCCTTCCACGTTCCCTTTAGAACAGGCTCCATCTTGTTTGAAATTCCCACCACAATGGCTTGCTTCTGAGAACTGGTCACATCTCATCACCGTATCTTTTCAGCCTGCGGTGTTGTGGCTGCTTGTTGCTGTTGTTAATCTCTGAGTTGTCTCGCAGTCCCCTGTTTGGCTTTTTGGCTCTTCCAACACCTCTATCTCTAAATCCACGTACTAAGTGTCCTTTATTGAATTACACAGCACAGGCAATTTTCCTGACTGAACTGTGACTGCAGCAATATCAGGGTCTCATCTCTCCCTTCTTCCCCAAGAAGGCATATGACCTGTAGCACTTCAGTGTTTCTATGAGGGATACACAAAACATGCTTACAAAGTAAAGAAACTGAAGTTTTTGTACTGGATGGAAGAGAACAGTTACATATACTTAATGTCCACATGCTGAATTTAGCATGTGTCCAGTACTTCCACCTGAATTTCTATTTTTGTTCACATCATTAATCTAAGGCTCTCTCAACTCTCAAACAGAGATGGTTTTCAAACTTTGGTTTTGAATGTGTTTCTGCATCTTGTACAATGATGTAGCACTTACCTTAGAGTTGAAACAAAAACCAAGTTACCACCACCATCTAAAAAATAATCGTATGTTTCTGTTCTTCCTTGGCTCCAAAGAGGGCTAACTGTAAATAATAAATTCTCCCAAGGAAACACAGGGTCTCTGGGCTAAAGGATCTATGGACAGGAAGGGAAAGAGAACAAGGAAAGGACCACGTCTAGAGGCTGGGCCTGAACAAGGCATGATAATAAGACATTATCTCTCCTTAGCACCCCCTCCTTGGTTTCGTCTGGAAACCCTATATTTTCTCACTCACACTTCTGCTTGTGGGCTTTCAGCAGTTGGCAGCTCTCCAGTTTAGCACTTCATTTCACACAACAGCTCTAATTTTCAAATATTGACTTGAGGACTTAGTCTCCCTGGTGCCAGCTCAATTCCTAAACATTATTGCATTTAAAGCTTTGATTATGATGATGTACTACTGGGGGTTCCAGTTATCAGACTAAATTCATCTTTATGGAATTTCAGCGAAGGTACCACACCTGTATGTAGTCTTATATAAAGGATACTAAATCCATTTTTAAGTGTGCATTATGCAAAGATTTATATTTAAAATGTGTTTGAATTACACACATTACATATCAAGGATGATAAATGTTATGTAACTGGATGCAGTGTAAATAAAATTGTGTGCTGCCCATTTTGGATATGCAAAATAGTCTGCTTTTACTATTTTGGAGGCCCAGGCATTTTCACTCTACTGACATCAGAAGGCATGCTCTGTATTTGACCAGGGCCCTTGAAGATACAGTACATGGCAAAAGGAAAATAAGATTAATATTTATGAGTTGGTAATTGTTTTTGTTCTAAGAAAGAATGCTATATTACCACATTTCTTAAATGTGAATAAATATGATAATTACCATGGAGAACATGACATTTTAATAAAATGTTCAGAATACAATGATAAAAATAGATACTAGACTTTTTATGTCCAAGAATTAAGGAAATCAAAGAGAGTTTATTGAGAAACAGTTTGTGTAGACTACAGTTCAACTACGTAACTGTGGTTTCTTTTTACTTTCTCACTTTGGTTTGATAGTCTTGAGAATAAATAATTGAAGAGATAAAACAGACTGATAATACAATGGATTAATTAATATTGACCATATATTTGATTAAAAAATAAGGTGAACAAGGATTAGGGAAGGGCATTCAGAGCAGTTGAAGCCTTATGAACAAAATTTAAAAAATGTGGGTCAGCATTTCCACTTCAGAGATTATAGTAGATCCCTTACTACTGGAGGGAAGATTCCAGGGGAAGGACAGCAGAGAATGAGGCAAGTGTGAGAGGCTGGGTCCCTGAGCCAAGGATTTCCAGTCCTGTGTTCAGAAGCTGGCCTTTATCCAGAAACAGGTGGGAGCCATCAGCATGTTTTATTTTTTCTGAAAGGCTCACTGGGCTAACTCTGTCACATTGGTAGAACTTGGGAAAATGGGTTGAAAGATAGAGAATATGAACAAAACTGTTCAGAAGCTGCTACAATAACACAGGGAGAACTGATGAGGACTGAATTAGGAGACTGAAGGTGTGAATGAGGGTGTGAGGGTGAGATTTCATAAATATTTAAGAATGAAATTGATTAAGATGATTTATGTTCCTCTTAATAACCCTCCAAATATAACTAGTTTTAATGCATATCAGTAGAGGCAAAACATGGATTAAGTTGTGTAGGCAATAGTTAAATATCTTTCAATAATTTATTTGGGTTTAATCAGAAAACATTTAATTAACATGTTTAATACAATTATCATCAGAAAATAATTAACAGAATTTCAGTCCCATCTCTTCTACCTATGCATAAATTTTATCTATAAACTAGAGGCCCAGTGCACAACATTCATGCACGGGGGTCAGGAAGGGAGCCCCTCAGTCTAGCCTGCACCCTCTCCAATCCAGGACCCCTTGAGGAATGTCCAACTGCCGGTTTGTGTCCGGACTTTTAACAGATGACAGCTCCATTGTTGTTTCTTTCTTTTCATGCTTAAACCCATTGGAATTAGTAGGTATTCAAAGTGTGTATACATTTTGGGGGAATACCCTGTATATCTCTAGTCAGCGGCGAAAGGAACCAACGGCGGATTTGGAACCCCCAGACAGGGAACCTCGCTCGCTCCCCATATGTCTCCCCACTGCACTCCCTGCATGCCTCCCTCAGTGGCCGGCCTGGCTTGGCTTCCTTCATCGCCAAGCCTCCCACCCGCTCCACCAGCTCTGTGGCTCCAGCCCGCACTGCCATCTTTGTGGCTATTGGCGCCACCATCTTTGTTGCGAAGTGATGGTTAATTTGCATATTATCCTTTTATTAGTACAGATCTAACAGATAATCATTCAGTCTTGATTTGATTCTTTTTTTTAATATATTTTATTGATTTTTTACAGAGAGGAAGAGAGATAGAGAGAAACATCTATGAGAGAGAAACATCGATCAGCTGCCTCCTGCACATCCCCCACTGGGGAAGTGCCCACAACCCAGGTACATGCCCTTGGCCGGAATCGAACCCGGGACCTTTCAGTCCACAGGCCGACGCTCTATCCACTGAGCCAACCCGGTTTCGGCTCATTTGATTCTTTAAATGACTATCCCTCTCTCTATAGGCACCCCTTCTATGATGGTACAGCCAATGGTTTGTCATTTCTCTCTTAAATTAATCAGAAATTTATCTTCCTGAAACTCCTACCCATTCCTTCTTCTTTATTCTGTGATACTAGAAAAGAGTCTAAATTCCACTTTATTTGGCTGAACTTCAGACATTTAAAAATAGTTATAATTTCCCCATTAAATTTTCTTTAGCTTATTCACATTTCCTTTATTTTTTGCATCTTCAAACTCTTTTCAACAAAGGTGATCCTTCCTTGATGTCAATACCCCTCTAATGATATGGTGCTCAGAATTCCACAGTATTTCAGATGTGGTCAGATCAGCAAATGTTGGGATCCCCAGTCAATAGAGCAGAATTCATGTCTCAAATCCTTATCTACTTGTTCTCCAAGTCAGTTACTGTTACAATATTTCTTCTTTATCACCTTCATATTTCTATCAAACAGACCCCAACCCCTTCAAGATTTCATAGGATTCTTATTAAGAATGGGAGAACTGGTCTCCTTATTAGGAATATTTTATTTTTATTAGTTTAAAAATGATGCCAACTCTTTGCAAAATAGAAAAGAAATGTATTATCACAAAATCTTGACTCCTACCAACTGCAGGAAGTGGCTCCTCATGGAGCAATGAAATTAGAATTGGGACCAGGGAATTCAATTGGAGAGAGGGCAAAAGAAAGTTCAGTTAATCCCAAAATATATGGCTCCAGAGGTGGTAACTGTCTTACTCAAAGGCCTATCAACAACTAAGCAATTTGTTCTTTAATACATAGACCTTTCATTTATCATAGGCCTTTCCTTCATTCGTTCTTGTTTAGCCAGCACATAACTGATTCCCTCTTCCCTCTAACCATTCACTCATTTTTATTGTTTCATTCTGAACTCCCTCCAAGTTGTCATCATATTTCTCTTATCCAAATGTCCCCAAACTGTTATAAAAATAATCAGAAAGGAATATCTGATAATTTTTTGATGAAAATAGTGTTAATATTAAATACTCCCAGAGCTACATTACTTTTTACTCTGCACATGACCTTCAAAAACTTGAGTTTCTACTCTAAAGGAGTTTCCATTCCAGTAGGCGAAGTACAAAAAGATGTGTGCTGGTGATGATCACACCCCCATGTCTTTTCTAAGCCATACTAAAATAATTTTCCAAGTTAGCAATATTGATTTGTTTTGTCTTGAATAGCCCTATTAATCTGAGGAGTGTAATGGGGGGAGTAGTAGATTAACCACGGCACATAGGCTGGTCCACCTGAACTGGGCACAGGAAAATTTAACAGTGTTGTCCTGGGTTGTTGCTGTCTGGAGGTTGTTTGGTGATCTGACTTAGAAAGTAAGATGGCATTACCCCATGCAACATGGGTTTTAAGTTCAGAAAGAATTTTTTGAAAAATATTCTCTTCAAGTGACATTACAGCTACCCACCATACATCACAGTACCAAATAGTACAGATTGTGCAAGTAGAACTGGCCACCAGAAAGAACCTAGGCATGATACACTCAGGTTTGAGAGAGCACTGCAGCATTTTGCAGAACATACTAGAAGAAAGCCAAGCCTATCATAGGAAACAGTGATAAAAAGACTTTCTTTTCAAAGTTTTCTTTTGAGCAACTGCTTGAGAGAAATCAAAATCCAATAATATGCATCCAGAAGCCAGAAACAGACCTCAGAGAGCACACTGTGACACTCTTAAGAAAACACAGAGCATCCTGAATCTGAATCCTTCTCTTTCTGCTTAATGACTTAAATGTCTCTAATAAAACTGATGTTATCACAATTTCCCATCCTTCCCAGGGTACTATAATTAGGTATCTACAACAGGGTTTTTCAGCCTTGGCATTATTGACAAATTGGGACTAATTCTTCATTGTGGGGCTTGTCTGATGCACCCTTACAACTCTGGGTAAGTTACTTGCATTCACTCAAACTCAGTTTTCTCATCTGTAAGATGGGGATGATAATAAGACCTACCTTATAGGACTGCTATGAGGATTAAAGATGCTATATGAAAACCAATTAGCAAAATACCTAACATGTAGCAAGCCCAGAATATATCTTGGCTATTTTTCAGTTGGTTTCTATGTAGTTAATATTACAGAATGAGGGTTCAATATTTTTCCACATCTTTTTTGGTCAATTTTTCCAATCAGAGACCCCTTTCAAATATTGTTAAAATTGAAACATGAATCTTATGGGATCTATGTGATTTTTCTATTCAATATTTTTGGCCCAGGAGAAGAAAAATCAGGGAAGATGACCCAGGTAAGACAAATTGCCATCATATGAGGCTTATTCCATTTCAGTATACATTATTTAACTCAAGATTGAATGAAAAGCGGATAGAGGTCTGAGTGAAGAACAAGGACGAGTGATGGTTGTTCTAAAAGTTTCTTTATAGAGTATCTATTCTAGATTATAAATCATAGAAGATAAATATAAGGGTCTGTGAGAAATTCTGTACCAGTTTTGATTAGCTTTTTGATTATAATGAATGTGTGGGTTTGGGTTGAAGAAAATACCCTATGATTTTATTTGTTTTCTTTAAAATTCATTCCAGTAGCTTTTGTTGAACTTAGCCAGCCTGTTAAATTTGTTTCTAGAATAAATTTGAGTTAAATAGTAAGTTCATGCAGGTTTGTGTTTTTTGAGTTTTTAAATTTATCATGAGATCTTTCTTCTTTACCACTTCTCATCCCCACACATAAACACCTAGAGTCTCCAAGGCTGCCAGTAATTTCTTCCCTCTGAGTTTCATCAACATACAAAAGGAAAACACCTAATTAGAGTAAGTAATTTAATAAACTATATTAGCCAGAAAATCAATTCAAAATAGCTGGGAAATAAAAGGTTATAGTGGTTTAATGTGTGATTGGAGCCCTGTTCAGGAAAACAACAACAACAACAACAACAAAAAAACCACCAAAAAACCCCACAAAGACTAGAGGAGAATCTGTGATCACGGTAAATTTATCCATTTAGGAGTAATCTGGGACATGCTATAAAAATCAGTTTAGGTCACATCTAGGGTCTTAACTAAAGATATTAACAGTATCATAAACAGAGTATCAATTAAATTGTGAAGGGTGTTAATAGGGTATATAATATGAAAACAAGAGAAGATAAAAAAAATGGGGCACAGGACTTGTGAAAATAGCAATACCAAGAAATAAAGAAGGTAAAAATGGGAAGATGAAGTCTAATATATTTGGAGGCAAGTTCATTTTAAACCCCTATATTTAATTCCATTCCATTAATAATGCAGCACATCTGGGAAGAAGCATTTGGAAGAAAGTAGTACTTAAAGAGACTTAAATGTGATCGTGATTAGGCCTAAGGGTAGATATAATTTTGCTGTGTGAATCTGGAGATATTGCCAATTTGATCTGGGAGTCATTGGCATACGGATAGGTATAAACTATTTTTTGACTGTTGATGAGAACTTTGCTCAAAAATTGAAGTGAACTAGAATGGGGTCCAAGCAAGCTACATGATAGATATATTGAAAAACAGGCATAATAAATATAAAATAAAACATGATTACCAATTAATAAAAGACCATTTAAAACTCAGTTTAAGGTATTGTGTTCAGTGTTGCAGTTATAAAAATCAATCATTGTGAAGTAAGACAAATAAGTTACAGTTCTTCCCCATAAAGAAAATCATAATCTAATGAGTAAAAGAGGTATTTGCGCAAGCCAATGTGTGTATGTGGCTGGGGGTGTGGTTAATGTTCTTTGAAGGTGCAGAGCAAAAAAGCATTCAATAATTCTAGGGAAATATTAGGAAAAGCAACAGACAGAGGCATTTGAATGGGACACTGACAAGTAAATTGCATTTGAAAAGGTGGATGAGGATTGTAGGCAGACCAAACAAAAGGAACAGGCAAAAGGCAGAGGGCAGGCTAGACCAAGGGTACAGAATGACAACGGGCAGACACCTTTCTGAGGGAAAAGTGACTAAAAGAATAGGTTCTCAGGGGAAATGTATACACAGTTCTTTAAATAGCACATCACTGTTCTCAGAGACAAAAAAAAAAAAAAGATTTCAGTGACCTTAGTGTTGCATATATTCTATAATTTCAAACTGTATATGTTAGTTAGTTGATAGCAGATGATAAAGCCTTGTAGCATAAAGGCACAGATGTAGTAAGGAAAGGACTCAGGTTTGGAGTAGACATAGGTAACTACTGCCTCTGTAATTTTCTGCCTTTGTTTTTTTTGTTGGTTTTTTTTTAAATGTTTTATTGATTAAGTTATTACATATGTGTCCTTATCCCCACATTACCCCCTATGCCCCCCAATCATGTTCTCACCCCCCCTGTTGTCTGTGTCCATTGGTTAGGCTTATCGGCATGCATACAAGTCCTTTGGTTGATCTCTCCCCCTTATCCCTCCCCTCCCCTACCTTCCCTCTGAGGTTTGACCGTCTGGTCGATGCTTCTCTGTCTCTGGATCTGTTTTTGTTCATCAGTTTATGTTGTTCATTATATTCCACAAATGAGTGAGATCATGTGATATTGATCTTTCTCTGACTGGCTTATTTCACTTAGCATAATGCTCTCCAGTTCCATCCATGCTGCTGCGAATGGTAAGAACTCCTTTTTTACTGCAGTGTAGTATTCCAGCGTGTAGATGTACCACAGTTTTCTAATCCACTCATCTACTGATGGGCACATAGGCTGTTTCCAAATCTTAGCTATGGTGAATTGTGCTGCTATGAACATAGGAGTGCATATATCCTTTCTAATTGGTGTTTCTAGTTTCTTGGGATATATTCCTAGAAGTGGGATCACTGGGTCAAATGACCATGGAGAAGATAATTAGACTCACTGAGCTTAAGTTTTGTATCTTGTAAAAATACAGAAAATAATTCCTACTTCCTAGGTCATAGTATAAATAGGTATCAGCAAATGTTTTTGAAGCTTCTGTCATAGTACTATTTACATTGTAAGTGCTCAATCAATGGCAGTTGTATTATTAGTATTACTACTATGACTATTTTCTAACTACATGATACTGGGTCTCAATAAATGTTAGCTATGTAAAGTTAAGAGTCTCATTTATATTTTATAATGAAGTATGGACTTCCTTATTTTTTAAAATTTACTTCCTTGCCATAAATAAATTAAAAAAAAAACCTAAGGAAAAAAACATTTGCCTTTGGAGCTGTTATCTGTAGGGAATGCTCCTCATCCCCACTGGTTGCTGGTGGGAGTGGGCTTCTTGCAATAACAAAAAATAATTTTCTGAGACTCCCATAGGAGAACCAGTGATTTTTATTTGCATGGAATTAATTCCCCGAGTTTCCAAGCTCCCATTTCTCTTTGTCCCATCATTGAAGAAATGTAGGTATGGCTTCAGCAGAGCTAGGATTAAAACCATTGCCCAGAGTTTCCATTCAATGTCTGCACAGTCTAATCCAGCACCAGGCTAGCTTAGCTTGTGTTCCCAGCTGCAGCCATTAGTCCATTGCGTGTGGAGTCCACAGGGCTACATGGCTATAATGGGAACACGGGCGAATGCAAGAAAACAGGAGCAAAACCAATGGAACCAGAGAGTCAAAAGAGCCAAGAGTTAAGAGAATTCCTTTGTCTGCAGATTACATACCCCCAAATTTTTGTGGGCTTGCTGTGGACTCACCTCCTCTGGCCAATGATCTTTGTTCCCAGGTTTGATTGACAGCAAGTACCTTTTCTATGTCACCCCAACTTCACTGCACATGTCTCCACCCTTCCCTTTTGTCCAGCCCTTTCCCTCGGGGTTTTCCAGGGAATGGACTTGTGGTTCCCTGGGGAGTATAAAGTTGCACCTTCCTGGTGAAGCTGCCCAAATGACATGCCTAAAATGTCTGGTTTCCTCCTTTGCTCCTTTCCTATTATTAATAACTAGCTAATTTCAATGGCATCAAATCTGCTATGACCATAATCACATCAGGAGTGTAATTGCTGCAGATCCTTAGGAATCTGGAAACATTTGTCTCTTTCTTCCTAATTCTATTTAGGGCCATCAGGTGACTTACACCCTAGAAAGAACACACATATTATAGTTTAACATCACATAGATTATTGTGAATTAGTTTCATTTTCCAAATACTAGGTTTTAAGTCCTTCATACAGAAAATCATTAGTTACTGACATACTTCGACAGCATTGAATTAGATGCCAAGGTACATTTAAAATACGTGAAACTATCAGAAATGCCTTGAAAAATTAGTATTTGTAATCCAGTAGAGAATTTTAGAGAACAAAGGAACTTACTTATTACCCAGGTTTAATTTATTTTTACTACCAGCCTTTGGGGGGTGGGAGGGAGTAGAAGAGGAAGAGGAAAGTTCCTTTCTGCTCTTTCCATCCCTTAATGCCTGTTCAATATACTCTTTAAGTCCATTCTCATCCCCAGCTATCCCATAGTCTCACTCCTCATCACTTTACACAAAAGCTTTTCAACAATATCCTTCCTCTCCCTCCTTATCTAATCACTCCCTCTCCTAACCCATCACAAGATACCACCTCTTCATCACAAACACTACTCAATGAATTGTTATTGCCTCTAAGAAATAGTTTACCTCCTCTGCCCTACATTTAAGACCACATATAATTCAACCTGTCCAACTCTGTCTTCCTCACTTAACTCTAATTAGAGTGGTCTTTCAATGACTGTCAAATATTCTATAGTTGACTCTATTCCAAGTCAGGTTATATAATGAATTCTTTCCCAACCAAAATATCCTTCCCTATGAACTAAATTCCACCTACCCTTTATGCCCACATAAGTTCCATAACCAGCATGAGTTGATTGTAGATAGCAGAGGCCTTGGAGAGTTCCATACCTGAGTTTGAGGTCTGGCTCCATTATTTACTTCAATATTAACCTAGAGAAATTATCTAACTTCTGAAACTTCAGTTGCTATCATCTATTAAATGACGAAAATAATGTTACCTCCCTCAGAGTGCTGCTTTGAGAATTAAGTGGGATAATTTAATAAGGGAATTTACACAATTTCTAGTAAATAATATTTGCTATTATAGATAAACTAGGGGCCCAGTGCATGAAATTCGTGCACTGGGTGTGTGTGTGTGGGGGGGGAGTGTCCCTCAGCCCAGTCTGCCCCCTCTCACATACTGGGAGCCCTCAGGCGTTGACCCCCATCACCCTCCAATTGCAGGATCGGCCCCTTGCCCAGGCCTGACGCCTCTGGCCTAGGCGTCCGGCTCGGGCAGCGGGGACTCACAGCTGCAGCGGCCCCCCCATCGTGGGCTTCGCTTTAGGCCCAGGCAAGGGACCCCTAGCTCCTGGGACTGCCAGCTTCGACCGTGCCCAGCTCCCATCGCTGGCTCCACCCCTACTTCCTGCTACCACTGGCCAGGGCGGCAAAGGCACCTGATTCTCCGATCATGGCTGGGGCCCCAGGGCCGCCTTTGCCCTGCCCCCCAGCTCTTAGCTCCCCCCTGGGTTTCCGATCACTGTCAGTGGCAGGGGGCTTCTTCCTGCTTTCCCTTTCGCCTCCCTGCATTGTGCCTACATATGCAAATTAACCGCCATCTTGTTGGCAGTTAACTGCCAATCTTAGTTGTCAGTTAACTGCCAATCATAGTTGTCAGTTAACTGCCAATCATAGTTGTCAGTTAACTGCCAATCATAGTTGTCAGTTAACTGCCAATCATAGTTGTCAGTTAACTGCCAATCTTAGTTGTCAGTTAACTGCCAATCTTAGTTGTCAGTTAACTGCCAATCATAGTTGTCAGTTAACTGCCAATCATAGTTGTCAGTTAACTGCCAATCTTAGTTGTCAGTTAACTGCCAATCTTAGTTGTCAGTTAACTGCCAATCATAGTTGTCAGTTAACTGCCAATCTTAGTTGTCAGTTAACTGCCAATCATAGTTGTCAGTTAACTGCCAATCTTAGTTGTCAGTTAACTGCCAATCATAGTTGTCAGTTAACTGCCAATCTTAGTTGTCAGTTAACTGCCAATCATAGTTGTCAGTTAACTGCCAATCATAGTTGTCAGTTAACTGCCAATCTTAGTTGTCAGTTAACTGCCAATCTTAGTTGTCAGTTAACTGCCAATCATAGTTGTCAGTTAACTGCCAATCATAGTTGTCAGTTAACTGCCAATCTTAGTTGTCAGTTAACTGCCAATCTTAGTTGTCAGTTAACTGCCAATCTTAGTTGTCAGTTAACTGCCAATCATAGTTGTCAGTTAACTGCCAATCATAGTTGTCAGTTAACTGCCAATCTTAGTTGGCAGTTAATTGCATATAGCCCTGATTAGCCAATGAAAAGGGTATCGTTGTACGCCAATTACCATTTTTCTCTTTTATTAGTGTAGATTTCTTTGATCATACTCATACTTCCTCTAAATTCATATTTGACCAAAATTGAACATTCATTATTATCACAATCAGGTAAAAAAAAAATCAACTATTTAAAAGAAAAATTGCAAAGACATGCCCTGAATAAATGATATTTTTCATTTTATCTAATTCTACATATTTTCAACACTTATGCATTTGAAGTGCCTCATTGTAATCATTGAAATATTTCTTTAAAAATGTTTAAATTAAAAAGACAACGAGTGCTAGAATGGGTGTGTAGATATAAGAACTCTCATGCATTGTTGGTGGGAATGTATACTATAGAAAACTAGTTGGGAAGTTTTTTAAAATGTTGAATCTGGAGTTATCACATGATCCAGCAGTTCCACTCCTAGGTATCTACTCAAGTGAAATGAAAATATATGTCCACACAGGACTTGTACATAAATATTCATAGTAGCATTATTCATAAAAGCCAAAAAGTGAAAACCACACAAATGTTCAGCAACTAATTTAATAGATAAATCAACAGTAGCTTATCTATATAATAAGTTAATTATACTTCAATACAGATGTTTAGAAAAGATTTTGTTTTTCCCATTAGAACGTCAGCTGACTTCTCAATAGAAATACTTCAGGCCAGAAGGGAATCGCATGAGGTACTCAAAGTAATGAAAAGCAAGAGTACTGTATCTAAGACTACTGTATCTAAGACTACTGTATCCAGCGAGGCTATCATTTAAAATTGAAGATGAAATAAACAGCTTTCCAGACCAATAAAAGAAAGGTTAAAGACTTCAAAACAAAGACCATAAAAAGAAACAAAGAAGGCCTCTACATAATACTAAAGGGAATGATTTAACAAGAAAATATAACCCTTGTAAATATGTGTGCACCCAAATATATTTTTAAAAACCCTTGATGGACTTTAAGGGAGAGATTAACAGTAACACAGTCATATTAGGGGACTTTCGCACCCCAGTGACATCACTGGATAGATCTTCCAGACAAAAAAAATCAACAAGGAAACAGAAGCCTTAAATGATACACTAGATCAGATGGATCTAACTGATATTTACAGAACATTTCACCCCAAAAGGACAGAATATACATTCTTCTCAAGTGCACATGAAACAATGTCAAAGATAGACCACATGTTAGGACACAAAACAAGTCTATACAAATTCAGGAAGATTGAAATCATATCAGACACCTTCTCTGATCATAATGGTATGACACTAGAAATCATAAGAAAAAACTGAAAAACACAGAAATACATAGAAGCTAAACAACAAATGGGTTAACAATGACATCAATGATGAAATCAGAAAATATCTTGAAATTAATGCAAATGAGAGCACAACAACCCCAAATCTATGGGATGCAATGAAAGCAGTCCAAAGAGGGGAATTCATAGCATTACAGGCCTACCTGAAGAAACATGAAAAAAAATCTAACTTTACACTTAAAGGTACTAGAAAAAGAATGATAAAGAAAGCCCAGCCCAGCCAGTGTGGCTCCATGGTTGAGTGTGGACCTATGAACCAAGAGATAATGGTTCAGTTCCCAGTAGGGGCACATGCTTGGGTTGTGGCTCGATCCCCAGTGTGGGGCATGCAAGAGGCAGCTGATCAATGACTCTCTCTCATAATTCATGTGTCTATCTCTCTATCCCTCTCTCTCCCTCTCTGAAATCAACAAAAATATATTTAAAAAAAAAGAAAAGATTTTGTTTTAATGTTATAAGCAACGGGAAACCACCTAAGATCTTTAAATGAAGAAAAACTATTGAAAAATTTGCCAGTAAAGAATGATTCAGATTAAAATATAAAACTAGACAAAGTCCTTGAGCATCTCCAGGAAGGCCTGCGGGGACGGCGCCTCCACATTCGGGAAGGTGTCCTGGACTCTGCCGTACCAGAAGAAGTATTCCTCCTCCAGCCAGATGAACCCGAAGTGGTCCTCATCGAACAGGATGAAGACTCCGGGGCAGCAGTGCCTGGGGTAGGCGAAGGACTCAATGTCCACGCCGTAGAAACACATCCTGCAGGTGCGGGGGTAGTTCTGGTCACTGGAGCGCACGCCCGCAGGCAGCACAAACCGGACAGGCTGCTCCTCCGCAGCTGCGGCCCCGGACTCCCCGGCGCTGGGCTGGGCGGCGCTCTGCCAGCCATGGCCCTGGCTGTCCTCAGTCCCGTCTTCTTGCTGCTGCTGCTGCTCCCGGGTCACCTGCTCGTCCATCTCCCGGACCACGCGGGAGAGCTCGTCGAAGTCGCGGAAGAACTCGCCCTCCGGCAGCGGGATGCGGCGCCTGAGGTGGATCTCTAGCACCTTCGAGCCGATCCCCATGAGCCTCGTCACCCTGGCGTACTTGCCGTGGAAGCTGAGCATGACGGTCGTCGGGCCGAAGGCGCTGTATTTGCGGTGGAAGAGGCCTGGCCGGATGAGGTCGTCCGGGCGGCGCGGCGGGAGGTAGAGGCGGCGGTAGGTCAGGCAGTCATACCGCTGTCCGTCCTCCTGCCCCCGCCCCCGTTCTCCCCCGAGCCGCGTTGGGGAACCCGACCGGTGGTCGGTCCGCTTGCACCGGATGGTGAGCCTGTCCCCCTGGATCTGCAGGTGGCCGCGGTGGGGCCTGCCGAGGAGGCCCTCCAGGCACTCGAGCGCGGCCGAGTTCCGCTCCGCCAGGCGGATTCGGAACGAGGGCTGGATATGGATTGGGCCCCGCGCAGGGGGGTTAAGGCGAGGCCTGTACGGCCAGGCAGTAATGCATAAGCCGTCCACCACGACGTTCAGCAGTATTCTAACGCTATAATTTAGCTGCCACAACCCCAAAATGTGTCTGTATGAGAACAGCTTCGCGTAGACTTCTCGGTAAGACATACCGGTCGTCTCCGGGTTCTGCAGGTTTTCCCGAACGCCGAACTCCTCGCGGCAGCACCGTCTCCAGATGCTGTCGGTGAGCAGGATGTGGTGGAATTTGGCGCAGGCCTGGGCCAGGCTGCGCAGGTCGCTGCCGGGGAGCGAGGCGAAGATCTCCACCAGCATCTCCACCGGCAGGTCCTGCAGGGAGCAGGGCGGCGGGGACGGGGGCGGCGGGGGGCTCGCGATTCCTACCCTCACCGCACAGCGCCGCGCTGCCTCGTCCACCTCGACGTGCTTTTCTGCCGGGGACGGCTTTCTGTGGGCCGCTGCCATCTCAGCTGGGCCCTGGCACTCCTGACGACACCGCTTGGAGTCGGCCGCTGCCGTCTCAGCTGGGCGCTGGCGCTTCTGAAGACACTGATGTCCCTGAGAAGAGCCCACGCCGCAGAGGCCCGCGCACTCCTCCATGTCTCCGCGTGTAACCGCCACTACAGCCGGGGCTTTAAACTGGCTCAATCCGCCCTAGAGTCCAGCCACGCCCCCAGGGCCTAGCCACGCCCCAGGGCCTAGCCACGCCCCCAGGGCCTAGCCACGCCCCCTCAGAGAGGAGCCAATTGTAGGACTGTAAAGAAACCCATACCGCCCTGACTGGTTTGGTTCGGTGGATAGAGCGTTGGCCTGCGGACTGAAGGGTCCCAGGTTCGAATCCAGTCAAGGGCATGTACCTTGATTGCGGGCAAATCCCCAGTAGGGGGTGTGCAGGAGGCAGCTGATTGATGTTTCTGACTTTCTATCCTTCTCCCTTCCTCTCTGCAAAAGCATCTATTAAAGAAAGAAACTCATACCCATTAACAGTCACCTCCCTGTCCTCCCGCTCCTCTCCTTTCGCCCTAGCCCTTCTATCTAATATGCCTCCAGGGATACAGGGATATGCCTATGGGCAGGGGGACATTTCAGTCATAATATCTGGTCTTTTGTGACTGGCTTCTTTCACTTAGCATAACATTTTTAAAGTTTTATGTATGCTATATTCTAGTATGGGTATACCACATTTTGTTTACCCATTCATCAGTTGATGAGTATTTGGGTTGTTTATGGTTTGAGGCTCTTATGAGTAACGCGGCTATGAACATTGTGTACACGTTTTTTTGTGTGAACATGTTTCCGTTTATTTTTGGGTATGTAACTAGAAGTGGAACTTCCGGGTCATCTGGTAACTATGCTTAGCATATTGAGGAACTGCCAAAAACGTTTTCCAACGTGGCCCCGCTATTTTACATTTCCACCAGCATTGTACGAGATGTCCAATTTTTAAACATTCTCATGAATGCTTTTTTTAAAAAAATATTGCCCTAACCAGTTTGGCTCAGTGGTCAGAGCGTCGGCCTGCAGACTGAAGGGTCCCAGGTTTGATTCTGGTCAAGGGCATGCACCTTGGTTGCGGGCACGTCCCCAGTAGGGGGTGTGCAGGAGGCAGCTGATTGATGTTTCTGGCTCTCTATCCATCTCCCTTCCTCTCTGTAAAAAATCAATAAAATAAATAGTTTATATATATATATATATATATATATATATATATATATATATATATATATATATATTATAACCATCCTAAAAAAATAAAATAAAATAAAATAGTAAAACCATATTAAAACTTCACATCTTCACTTTGAAGCCATATCACTTATTTTTGAACTATAATTTTTGAGTATTAACTGTGGGACAGTGTCTACACCAGCTACATTAGCCTAATTATGCCAACAACACAGTGAGATAAATAGAGGGAATAAAGAGCTTGGCCAACAAGGTCACAGAGCTAGTAAGTGGCTAAGTAAGGATGGAAACCCTGGTCTGTCTGATTTTAAAGCCCACATTCGTTCCAAGCCTTTTAACCACCTTGCAGTGTAGCCTCATTCTCTCTATCCACTTTTGTCTCCTTCATTTGACTAACAGAATAACCAGGCCAATGCTTGATCCTACCACAGTCACACCCTAAATTAGGGTAGAAGCTTCCACAGGCCTTTTAACATTGTCTCTGGTTGTCACAGAGTATTTTATTTCTGTGTTGTCATCTTCTAGATCTTCTAAGATATAAGGACTATGTCTTTTTGCTGCTGAAATTTCAGCACTAGTACTATATTAGTATACAGTCCGCAAATATTGTTAAATTAATTTGTGAAGAAATGAATGAAGAAATAAATGCTGTTGATTAATTTATTGTGGCCAGGAACAGATGTTGACAATGAACATAAGTAAGTCACCCTGGACATCACTTATCAAATATATATTTAGCACTTACAGTGTCCAAATTCTTAGCTGAGTGCTAGGGATACAAAGATGAATATGACCAAGCTCCTCTTCTTAGAACTCACAATAAAGTGCTTTAAAACGGTCATGAATTTGAATAATAACATAGTATAGTATTTTAAGTTCCATGTTTTTCACAGTAACAACCAGAGCCTGGGTGGCTGTAGTAAAGAGAATGAGAATAATGACACACATAAGATGTTTTCTTTTCCCGAAGGAAACCTATAGAACATTTCATTTTAGTATGTTCCTGGACTGTCTCGCACATTTTATTTTGGACCTCATCAAAAGTTTGTATATGCTTGGGGCTCTTACAAAGAATGTAGGACTTCCAGATGGCACCAGTGTTTCTTAGGATGCTCTCAGAAACATCCCTACTCAAATTTAAACTGTGTGAGGAAAAAAAAAAAGATTCCCTTGTTTCCATAAATATTTGAAGTATCATCAAAATAACCTGAGGCAGACAAGCTTTAATACTCAAGTATAATCATTCATTTCTTTCGTGTCACTCTAATTTTCCTCGCTTGAAATAAATGTGGTCTGACATATTGATTATCCATTCTTGGCCATGGGGGAAGTTTTACTCATATATTGATCTAACTGTTGGTTTATGTGAGGGTTTTTTTTTACATAGATGTCATATGATGCTTCAGAAATGTGGTGATTCCAAAACTATGTAACCCCATTAAACTAAGCACTACTGGACTGGGGCAGCTGTACATTCAATGGGAATCAACCTGGAAGGGTGCCATGCTCCTGGCCTGTCTATTGTGGGCGGTAAAAGCTGGAGGGCAAGTACAGGTATCTCTAACTGAGGAACATCTCCTCAACCTTAGTTATTGAATTCTTTGATTAATTTTATTGAATTGTATAATTTACAAATCATAAAATTCACTTGTTTTAAGTTTATGATTCAATAAATTTTTAGAAGTTTACTGAGTTATGTAGCAATCATCTTAATCAATTTTTGGAACATTTTATCACCTGGATAAGTCCTCCTGTACCCATTTATGGCTCATCCCCAGTCTCACACCCAGCCCAGGACAACCACTTATTTATTTCCTGTCTCCATAGATTTGCTTTTTCTGTACATTTCATAAAATGGAAACATGCAACACGTGGCCTTTGGTGGTTGGCTACATCCAATTAACATACTATTTTTGAGGTTCATCCATGTTATAACACATATTGTAAGTTCATTCCATTTATTGTTAAATAGTATTCATTATATGAATGTGCCACATTTTGTTTCCCCATTCATTTTATACACATTTTGTTTTTGCTTTAGGCTATCCTATATAATAAAGAGGTAATATGCAAATTAACCATCATACCCTCATACAAGATGGCTGCCCCCATGTGTTCACAAGATGGCCAACAGGGGAGGGCAGTTGGGGGTGACCAGGCCTGCAGGGGAGGGCAGTTGGGGGCAACCAGGCCTGCAGGGTAGCAATTAGGCATCAATCAAGCTGGCAGGGGAGTGGTTAGGGGGTGATCAATCTGGCAGGCAGGCAGAGGAGCGGTTGGGAGCCAGCAGTCCCAGATTTTGAGAGTGATCCCAGATTGAAGAGGGTGCAGGCTGGGCTGAGGGATACCCTCCCCCCCCCCCCAGTGCATGAATTTTGTGCACCGGGCCTCTAGTTATAAATAATGTTGCTATGAACATTTGTGTACAAAGTCTTGTGTACATATATTTTGACTTCTTTTGAGTGGATATCTAGGAATGGAATTGCTGGGTCATACAGTAACTCCAGGTTTAACATTTTGAGAAACTGCCCAACTGTTTTCAAAGTGACTGTACTATTTTATATTCCCATCAATAATTTAGAAAGGTTCCCATTTTTTCACATTCTTGCCAGCATTTATTATTGTCCTTTCTTTTGATTATAGACTTTCCAATGGCTGAAAATCAATATATCATTCCAGTTTTGGTTTGCATTTCTCTAATGGCAATGATGTTGAACATCTTTTTATGCACTTATTAGCCATTCTCATAATTTTTTTTTTGTGTGTGAAACGTCTACTCAAAACTTTTGTCTATTTTTAAATTGAGTTAGTAGTCTTATTGAGTTGTAAAACTTATTTTTACATTTCAAGTCTCTTACCAGATATATGATTATGATTTATAAATATTTTATCCTATTCTGTGGGTTGGTTTTTAACTTTCTTAATGGTGTCTCTTGAAGCACAGGTTTTTATTTTGATGAAGTATAATTTATCAAGTTTTTCTTTTACTGCTCATGCTTTTGGTGTCA
Organism: Myotis daubentonii; assembly: GCF_963259705.1. Classification (NCBI taxonomy): domain Eukaryota; kingdom Metazoa; phylum Chordata; class Mammalia; order Chiroptera; family Vespertilionidae; genus Myotis; species Myotis daubentonii. The sequence goes on from NC_081841.1 coordinate 164,923,170, forward strand.
TATTTAAGAATTCCTTGCCTGAACCCAAGTGTCAAACATGTGTGTGTGTGTGTGTGTGTGTGTGTGTGTGTGTGTGTGTGTTTTATACTCAAATCTGTATACTTTTAGCTCTTACATTTAGGTTTCTGATTCATTTTGAGTTACTTTTTCTATAGTATATATGAAAACTTCTCTATATGGAGGTAGGGACTAAGTTCATGTTTTCACATTTGGATGGTCCATTATCTCAGTGCCATTAGTTTAAAAGACTATTCTTTCCCTATTTAATTGCCTTAGCACTTCTGTTAATATCAACTGACCATAAAAATGAGTTTATTTCTGGACTCTCAACACTGTTTCATTGATTTATAGGTTTGTCTTTATGCCAGCACCACACACTGTCTTGATATATAACTTTTTAAAAGTTGATGGAAATTTTAAACTGAATAGATTAGTTGGAAATGACTGAACCTATTCTGTCTTTAAAAAAATATTTCCATTAATACATATTGTAGGAAATGCAATGAGAGAGGATGGCAGCATAGGTAAATGTGGTACTCCCATCTTCTCACAACCACATCAAAATTACAACTAAAATACAGAATAACCATCATTCAAAACTGCCTGAAATCTGGCTGAATGGAAGTCCTACAACTAGAGAGTTTAAGAAGAAAGCTCATTGAGACAGACAATAGGGGCAGAGATGTGGAATGGGCTGGTCCCACACTCACGTGTGGTGTGTTTTTTTCAATCTGGAAGGATATTTTGGATATCCCCTGAGGAGCAGGGAATCCCAGCCACACACCAGACCCCTAAGCCCAGGGTTCCAGAGCTGGGAAGAGAAGTCCCCATAACTTAACGCTGTAAAAACAAGTGCTAATGATAGTTGAGTGACATGACACAGAGACTGCCAGAAACCCAGGCAGTTCCTCTTAAAGGGTCTGCACACAGACTTAATCAGATTCACTTCCTCTGAGCTCCGGCACTGGGGCAATGGCTTGGGGGAGTCCACAGACTTACAAGGAGGGATTAAATTATATGGCATTATGGCAAGAGCTCAGGGGAAGCTTTCTCCCAGACAAAAGTGCTCACAGAGGTCATTGTCCCTATGCTGAGATCTCCCCACACACAGAACTGACTGGAAGTTGCCATATCTGAGTCTCCATAAATCTGCCCCACACTATTTGACCTGCCCTGGTGATTCCCTGACACACTGCCCAACCCAATTTGCAGGCTCACTCAAGCTGTTTGCAGCAGCTTTTCCATAAAATGACCTGCCCTTGCTAGGGCTTACAACTCTCCTAAAATCTCTCAAACAAGTAGCAGCTGGACTCAGCATGCCCCATACCTTTTAACAAGCCACCCCAGGCCCAGCACTAGCAGCTGCCTGTTTTGATTCACAGTTTGGCCTCTCCTAGGCACCTCTAAGCCCAACACATGTAGCAGCCATCTGCAGATCGCTCTGTAGCTTGTACTCAGTGGCCCTCTGCAGGTCACAGGCAGCGGCTGACTTTGACCTCCCAGGAAGCTCCAGAGCCAGTGCAACTAGTGGACAGTTTCAGGCCATGCCAGATTACAATTCTACCACATCCATGAGTGACACACTCAAGGGGTAGACTCGGTAAGCATCAAAGCCCCACTGAAGTAACTTCTGCGTCTAGGGGTGTCTCCTGCATAGCAGCTCTTCTGCTATAGTCACAGCTGGTCTTCACAGCCAATTGGCCTGGGGGTCAATTCCTCTCAGTGACGCCAATAGTAGTCAAGGCTCAACTACAATAAGACAGTGCACACAGCCCACACAGGGACACACCTAGAGTGTTCAGCTCAGGTGACTTGGGAGGCCTAGCCACAGGGCCCTACAAGACACCTACCACACGAAGCCACTGTGCCAATTCCAGAGACATAGACGCTCTATCAACACTAATAAAAGAGAAAAATGGTAATTGGCATACGAGCTACCCTTTTCATTGGCTAATCAGGGCTATATGCAAATTAACTGCCAACTAAGATTGGCAGTTAACTGACAACAAGATGGCGGTTAATTTGCATATGTAGGCACAATGCAGGGAGGCGAAAGGGAAAGCAGGAAGAAGCCCCCTGCCACTGACAGTGATTGGAAACCCAGGGGGGAGCTAAGAGCTGGGGGGCAGCCATGATCGGAGAATCAGGTGCCTTTTCCGCCCTGGCCAGTGATAGCAGGAAGTAGGGGTGGAGCCAGCGATGGGAGCTGGGCATGGTCGAAGCTGGCAGTCCCAGGAGCTAGGGGTCCCTTGCCTGGGACTAAAGTGAAGCCCACGATCTTGGGGCCGCTGCAGCTGTGGGTCCCCGCTGCCCAGGCCGAACGCCTCAGCCAGAGGTGTCAGGCCTGGGCAAGGGGCCGATCCTGCGATTGGAGGGTGATGGAGGTCAACGCCTGAGGGCTCCCAGTATGTGAGAGGGGGAAGGCTGGGCTGAGGGACACTCCCCCCCCACACACACACCCAGTGCACGAATTTCGTGCACCGGGCCCCTAGTGTAATACATAAAAGCAAACAGGGAAGCAACCAAAATACAGAGGCAAAGAAACATGTCACCAATGAAAGAACAAAAGAAATCTCCAGAAAAGAACTAAATGAAATAAAGCAAGCAAACTACTAGAGACAGAGTTCAAAACAATGCTTATGAGGATGCACAAGGAACTTAATGACAGTTTCAAGGACCTTAGTGATAACATCAAAGACACAAAAAGGACCAGTCAAAAGTGAAGGATACACTAACTGAAATGAAGAATAATTTACAGGGAATCAACAGAAGAGTAGAAGATGCCAAGAATCAAATCAACAATTTGGAATATGAGAAAGCAAAAAACACCCAATCAGAAGAGCAAAAAGAAAGACAAATAAAAAAAATATGAAGATAGTGTAAGAAGCCTCTGGGACAACTTCAAGTGTACCAATATTTGCATTATGGGGGTGCCAGTAGGAAGAGAGAGAACAAGGCATTGAAAAACTATTTGAAGAAATAATGACAGAAAACTTCCCCTACCTGGTAAAAGAAATAGACTTACAAGTCAAGGAAACACAGAGAGTCCCAAACAAGGTGAACTTAAGGAGGCCCACACCAAGACGCATCATAATTAAAATGCCAAGGGCTAAAGATAAAGACAGAATCTTTTTATTTTTTTTTATTTTTTTTTTAAAATATATTTTATTGATTTTTTACAGAGAAGAAGGGAGAGAGATAGAGAATTAGAAACATCGATGAGAGAGAAACATGGATCAGCTGCCTCAGCTGCCTCCTGCACATCTCCTACTGGGGATGTGCCCGCAACCCAGGTACATGCCCTTGACCAGAATCGAACCTGGGACCTTTCGGTCTGCAGGCCGACGCTCTATCCACTGAGCCAAACCGGTTTCGGCTAAAGACAGAATCTTAAAACAGCAAGAGAAAAGCAGTTAGTTACCTACAAGGGAGCACCAATATGACTATCAGCTGTATATAAAAAATACAATGTATGAATTTTCCCTCTTAGGTTTATAAGATATCAAACCTGTTTTAATACATTTACTTTTATAAGCCTTCTGTTTAGCAGCACATGCTATACAAGTACATACATGCTAGTCTTTTACTATAATTAGTTTTCATTTCAAACTAGTGACTTGCCTTTTTACCCATAGCTTTATACATTTCATTTCCCTTATAAAACACTTGATATTTTTAGTGGTAAATTTTAGTCAACATATTACATAGAAAGAATCTGGATTTTTAAAATGAATATTTTTAGTACTGTAGCATGATGGGTTTAATTGAACATGAAGCATAATAATAATTACATTGTACTGTTTAAACTAAGTCACAGCTGTAGGAAAATTTTTGGTTTTTCAAATGTAACCAAGATGAGACTGCAGGGTGATGAGCAGTAAAATATTAGAGAACAATGAATGAATAAGTAAGATGATTTTTCATCAGTGGCCATTCATTATTTTGCTTTTCGGAACCTGGAAGAAACTGTCTTCTTTGAGTTTCTAATGTTCTGGTAAATCTAGTTGTTTCTTAGCTTCCCCAATATCACCTTGAATCGCTGAAATAAGTGACTCTAAAGAATCAAAGTTCTTTTCTGGTCCGAGGTAGCCAGCAATGGCCACATAGAAGATTTCCCCATAGAAGTCCTCTTTGAAGGTATGCATGACATGAGTTTCCATGGACTTTTTTGTGTTCTTGTAGTATGGGTTCCATCCTATGCTCACCACCATCTTATGGACTTCTCCAGTTCCCACACTGGCCCATCCTATCTAATAAAAGAGAAAAATGGTAATTGGCGTACGACGATACTCTTTTCATTGGCTAATCAGGGCTATATGCAAATTAACTGCCAACTAAGATTGGCAGTTAACTGCCAACAAGATGGCGGTTAATTTGCATATGTAGGCACAATGCAGGGAGGCAAAAGGGAAAGCAGGAAGAAGCCCCCTGCCACTGACAGTGATCGGAAACTCAGGGGGGAGCTAAGAGCTGGGGGGCAGGGCAAAGGCGGCCCTGGGGCCCCAGCCATGATCGGAGAATCAGGTGCCTTTTCCACCCTGGCCAGTGATAGCAGGAAGTAGGGGTGGAGCCAGCGATGGGAGCTGGGCACGGTCGAAGCTGGCAGTCCTGGGAGCTAGGGGTCCCTTACCTGGGCCTAAAGCGAAGCCCACGATTGCGGGGCCGCTGCAGCTGCGGGTCCCCGCTGCCCGGGCCAGACGCCTAGGCCAGAGGTGTTAGGCCTGGGCAGGGGCGGAGCCTGCAACCACAGGGAGCTGGGGGTTCCCCACCCAGGCCTGACACCTCTGCCAGAGGCCTCAGGCCTGGTCAAGGGGCCGATCCGGTGATTGGTGATCGGAGGGTGATGAGGGTCAACTCCTCTGGCCGAGGCATCAGGCCTGGGTGGGGGGCAGAGCTGGGGATTGGGGGGATATGATGGTCCCCTTGCCCAGGCCTGAAGCCTGGGTCAGAGGCATCAGGCTTGGGCGGGGGGTGGAGCAAGTGATCAGAGGGAGATGGGGGTCCCCTGCCCAGGCATGATTCCTGGGCCAGAGGCCTCAGGCCTGGGCGGGGGCCAGAGCCAGTGATCAGGGGGAGATGGGGGTCCCCTGTCCAAGCCTGACACCTCTGGCGGAGGCGTCAGGCCTGGGCAAGGGGCCGATCAGGCGATCTAAGGGTGATGGGGGTCTACGCCTCTGGCCGAGGCATCAGGCCTGGTCTGGGGGCAGAACCAGTGATTGGAGGGTGATGGGGGTCAATGCCTGAGGGCTCCCAGTATGTGAGAGGGGGCAGGCTGGGCTGAGGGACACTCCCCCCCCCCCACCCCCACACACACCCAGTGCACCAATTTCGTGCACCGGGCCCCTAGTCCATAATAAATGCCAGTGGATACATCAGCGGGAAGATTATCGACCACTCGTTCAGGAAAGCTGGCGGTGGGTATGCCCAGCTGCCTGGAGCCGCGGCCAAAGCTCTAGTACGGCAGGTGCTTCATGATGCCGTCCTTTTGGGACTTGGGCTGCGGCCCAGTCCTCAGTTCGGGAGGAGCCGCCGTGGAGGTGGTGCCCGGACCCCCAGACCAGCCGGGGTACGCGGGCGGGCCAGGCAGGAGCACAACCGGCCGGGAGGCACCTAGTACACCCCGGGCAAGTTCCTCCCGCTCCTGATCCAACAGAAGCTGCCTGGCGACTGGGATGCTGTGTCTCTCCAAACTCTATATTTTAATGATAAACTTAAGCAAGGAGTTGTATTGATGTGCTTTTATGAAAAGGAAGAAGCCTAATAACGACAGTGTCCTGATCATAATGAGCCCTACCCCCACTGCAGAGATGAGGTGAGAGAAAACCTCATCCAAGGCAGAACAAAACTATCCTCAAGAATTAACCCCTGCCCTAACTGGTTTGGCTCAGTGGATAGAACGTTGGCCTGCGGACTGAAAGGTCCCAGGTTCGATTCCGGCCAAGGGCATGTACCTTGGTTGCGGGCACATCCCCAGTAGGGGGTGTGCAGGAGGCAGCTGATCGATGTTTCTCTCTCATCGATATTTCTAACTCTCTATCCCTCTCCTTTCCTCTCTGTGAAAAATCAATAAAGTATATATTTAAAAAAAATAATTAATCCCTTAAATCTGGCAGATACAGAGTTGCAAAGCTAGCCATATCTCTACCTCCCCCTGCCCCTAACACCAAGAGAAATAATTTAAGCAAATGATTGTTCTAATATCCAGGTCTCTTTTAGTTAACCAATATGAAAATTCTATCAGAAAATTCAAACACATCGGGGATCTCAGCTGTATAATATCACTTCACGAATTCAACAAGAGGAATGTTAGTTGGTGAGAGGTATGAAGATTACCTCTCACCAACTACTGGTCCTGCTAGCACTGCTTACCCTGTGTCTGGGAAGTCAAGTTTGCTGGAAGAAAATAGACTAGAATTGAGAAGACTGAGTTTTCTTGGTTGACTAATGAGTAGGCAAATGTGAAGTAGTATCAATCTTCAATGTGTCCAGAAATGTTATTTCTTTTTTAAGAAATGAGCTAGGAAAAATGTCTTTCTTAGTCTGAGTAGGATGCACTATAACCATGTTGTGTAAAACCAGAGCAGGGCTCATCATGGGGTGAAGACTAACATTGACCAGGTTATTGAAAAGGACCCAAGCAGATTTCTAGTGAGAGAAAATTACATAGACACATGGCTTTATAATTATGGCCCAGGCTTTGGTGGTTGAGTAAACCACCCTTGAGAAATAATAATCTCTCAATAATATCACTTTGCTCACATCTGGGAAGCTGGATTCAGTTACTTCTAAGTGTATCAAGAACCTTCCTTGGGGTACTTAAGCAAAAGTCTGCTTTGCTGTGCCTCCTCTTCTTTTTTGGTTCCAATTTATCAAGCAATACTGTATTTTCCAATCTGGATTCTGTCAAAAGGAGAATTTCTCTGCTAAGGAAGAAAAAAGAACAATCTAGAAATAAATTTATTTGGGGTAGGATGATAGCCAACATTGCCAGAAGCCTGGACCTATACTATGTCTCCTTGAGTGAGTTGTATCAGCAATTTAATAACTATCTATTTCTTCACCAGGTCAGGCTAAGGCATAGAAAACCCTCATCAGGAATAATATTCTCTTTACTGTTTACCCTGGCTTAGAATGCCTTGAGCACAATTCGCCCCAAATCCTTGGTGTACATATGCTGAACACTATGGATTTTAAAATATACCTACATGATGTAAGCCAGTGTTCTCAAATTTTGGTTTCTGGGCCAGAAAGTTCAGCATTGCCTATGAAACTTGACAGAAATACAAAGTCTCAGGCTTGACCCACAATCTAAAAAAATCTAAAATTTTGGGAGTGAATCTCAACATTATTTAATAAGCCTTCTAGATGATTCAGATGTACTAATGTTGGAGAAAATTTTTTTTTGGTAAAATATCAGGAGCATCTCTGTTTCAGTAAACAAATTAATCTTTGTGTGCTGAAAGACTTAAAAAGTTCTGATTATCTTGTGTATCAGCTTGTAGATTTCTGACATCTTCTCAGTTTGGATTTTGCTTCTCTGCAAAGTCTGGGGCAGAAAATCAGTAATATATAGTTGGACTTAATATTACCTTCTGGATATAATTTTGATTAATGTAATAGTTCATTCAATAACAACAGAGCAAATGGTTTTCTAAAATTCACAAGGAAAATTTACCAAGAGATACTACATTATGGCTCATAAAACACACCTTCACAAATTTAAAAAAAAAATAGGATACATACAAAGTATGCTCCAAGACCACAGTGTAATTAAACTAGAAATTAATAATAGATAGCTGGCCCCGCTGGTGTGGCTCAGTGGTTGAGCATCAAGCTATGAACAAGGAAGTCATGGTTTGATTACTAGTCAGGGCACATGCCAGTGTTGTGGGCTCCCTACTCAGTAGGGGGCATGCAGGAGGTAGCTGATCAATGATTCTCTCTCATCATTGATGTTTCTATCTCTCCCTACTCTCTCTGAAATCAATGAAAACATATTTTAAAAAAATAATGCATGGCTGCCTAATCCTCAAGTATTTGGGGATTTAAATAACACACAAATCAAAGAAGAAATTTTCAGAGAAATTAAAACACATCATAAACTAAATTAAAATGAAAATACAATCTATAGAAATTTGGGGGATAATGTTGAATGAGCATGTTAGGGGGAAAAAAAGATCTAAAAGTGAAAATATAGGCTTTCCTCTTGGGAAAAAAAACAAACAAACAAAAAAAGCAAATTAAATCCAAAGTAAGCCAAAGAAAAATAATAAGAGCACACATTAATAAAACTGAAAACAGAAAAACAATAGAGATAATTAATGAAACCAAAAGCTGATTCTTTGAATGATCAATAAAATTGATATTTCTCTAGTCAGGTAAACAAGAAAAAGAGAGGGAAGATCTATCATTAGAAATGAAAAAGGCTGACATTACTAATGACCCTATGGATACTAAATGAATATTATAAACAATTTTATGCCCCCAAATTTGAAGTGACATCTTTAAAGTACTGACAAGAAAAAAATCAACCTAGAATTCTATACCCAGCAAAAATATCTTTCAAAAGAAAAGGTGAAATAAAGACATTTTACATGTAAAAAGCTGTAAGAATTAATCATCAACAATCTCACTATGAGTAATGTTACATTTAAATATAAAATGTTAAATTTCCTTCAGACAGAAGAAAATTGATAGATAGAATTATGGATCTATACATAGCAAAGAAGAACACTGGAGATAATGGTTAAATATATACCTTTTCCCCTTATAATTTAAAAGGTAATTGGCTATTTAAATATGTATGGAGTTTATAACACATGTATAAGTAAATGTGTGTACTAAAGGGCACTATTGTAAGATCTTTATATCATACATGAAATAGTATGATTCCACCTGAAGGTACACTGTGATGTCAAAGATGTTTACTTCAAACCATAATGTAACCACCAAAACAACAGCAAAATAAATTCAACAAAGCAGATAAAATGAAATCAAAAAACAAACTTAATCCAAAAGAGGTTGAGAAAAAAGAGAAAACAATAGATGAGACAAATAAAAAAAATAACAGGCAAGCGGGGGTGGGGGGGGCGGGAATGGGGGACATCTGTAATACTGCCCAAAATAAATAAATAAATAAATAAATAAATAAATAAATAATAACAAATAGCAAGATAATCATTTTAAACTTAAACGTATCAATAATTACATTCAATGTCAGAGCTCTAAGCACCCCAACTAAAAGTCTGATTATCAGGTTAGATTAAATGTCAGACCCAAATATATATGCTGTCTACAAGAAACACACTTTAGCCATTTTATCCACCCTTCACCAATGGGTGAAGATAGTCAAAAAGTACAAGTTTCAAGTTGTAAAATAAATAGGTCCTGGGTATCTGAGGTACCACATATTGTCTATAACTAACAATACTATATTAAAAGTTAATAAGGGAGTATATCTTAAAAGTTCTCATTATAAGAAAAAATATAACTACATGTGGGAATGGATGTTAACTATTTGTGGTAATCATTTCACCATATATACCAATCATATGTTATACACCTAAAATGAATACATTATTATATGTCAATTATAGCTCATGTTTTATTTTAATTTAAAAAGAAAGAAGTTTACTTTAAATATAGACACAAGTAGGTTAAAAGTATTAATAATCATAGGAAAGTTAGGAATTAGTACATGTATATGACTTAGTGTGTTCAGTGTTCAGTGGATACTTGGTAAAAATATTTCTTAGTATGTTTCCTGATTTTTAGTTTTATCTTAGTCAATTTGGGCTGATATAAAAAAAATACCAAAAACTGGGTGGCTTAAACAACAAACATTTATTTCTCACAATTCTGGAGGCTGAGAAATCCAAAATCAAGGTGCCAACAAATTTGATGTCTGGTTAGAGTCCTCTGCCCCATTTGTAGATGGCCATCTTCTTATTGCATCCTCACATGGTGAAGAGAGAGCTCTGGTGTTTTCCTCTTCTTATAAGGAAAATAGCATCATGGGGGCTCTACTCTCATGACCTCATCTAAGCCTAATTCCCTCCTAAAACTCACCTCGAAATACTATCACATTGAATATTAAGGCTTCAACATATGAATTTGGTGATGGTAGTGCGGGTCACAAATATTCAGTATATAGCAGTGGGGTAAACTTCTTCTGACATGAGGTAGTTGAATGTTTCTTATGATATTTACATCTTCAGTATCTTTGAAAACTGAAAGGCATCAATTCTTCATAGGTAATGATTTGAGAGTAAGAATTTAGGTTTATTGCTTATAAGGGACAACTATCTGGACATGAATTTCTACAACATTTTGGGTAGCTGAAAAGTGTGGTAAGGGGTACTTTTCTCTAACATGCTGAAAGATTATTCTGAGGATGAATCTCAAAAAGGTGACATAGGTGATCAGAACAGCTGGCTGCAATTTGGTTTGAAAACTGATGTGTTATCCTAAAATACTAAGGATAGTTCTTTACATTAACTACTTAAAAGCAGGTATTTTTTATACATTTTTTCACCCCCACCACAACTCTGCAGTCCTGTCAGTCTCACTTCTCACAGAAGTATAAAGAAAGTAGAAGGAAAAATGTTCAAAATATATCCTCAGTAGTCATAATGAGATATCTAACTTTTTAAAAAGTAATTATAAAGATAATGAATGGTGAATGAGTTTTTTAAGAAATTTGAATAGTACTATTATTAGCTCTATAATTTTTTTTACTTTTTTGATTTTTTAGAAGATGTTTATTAAAGCTGGGAATAGTGAAACAAGGAAGGGTCTAGGATACAGGAAGCAACAGGAGGAGAGGGACGAGGTGAGGAAATGAACCTAGGCTGGGCTGCTTTAGCTTATTAAGAAGTCAGAGAATCCATGTCCAGTTTGACTCAGTTGATAGAGCATCAGTCTGCGGACTGAGGGGCTCCAGGTCCCATTTTGACCAAGATTCTGGTGTGAGCTTACCAAATTTGTATCAACTGCTCTTGATGGAAAGCAAAGGAAATTTAAATATTAATATAAATTATTTAGTCTTAAAAAAGGGAGAAAACTGTTAACATATTTAAGTCTGCCATGGTGAATTTTTCAGATATTAATGTTTAATGCTAAATATTTCTGTCCAGCTCAGAAACCATCAAATTAATTAATATTTGTAATATACCTGGAGGTATCTTGATTAAAGATGTTAGAATAATGCAAAAACTTGAGCTCGAGCCTTTACTAAGATGATTGACTTGTCTAAATAATGAAGAATATATATATTTTCTCTCTCTCTCTTTCTCTCTCTCTCTCTCTCTCTCTCTCTATAAGCCTAAGAGACCATATGACCGAAAAACTGGAATGACCGAAACAACTGGAATGACTGGTCAACCAGTTGCTGTGATGCGCACTGACCCCCAGGGGGCAGACACTCAACACAGAAGCTTCCCCCTGGGGGTCAGTGTGCTCCCACAGCCAACCTCCCTTGGTCCCTTCCCCTTGCCGGCCAGCCCCCCAATAGACCCCGATAGGGGGCAGGCTGGCCAACCTCCCAGGGTTCCTCCCCCCGCAGGCTGGCCTCCCAATAGGTTTTGATCACTGGCCAGGCCGAGGGACCCCTCCTGTGCATGAATTCATGCACTGGGCCTCTAGTATTAAATAAATAAGAATATACATCAAATGACAGTATAGAAAATTTACAATATAGTACAAATGTATTTTACATTGGGAGAATTTTTATTTTTAAAGTTCTTTACCAAAATCGATCACTGGAAATGAGTTAATTTTTTGTGTCTCTTACTCTTACTTTCTTGCTGGAAGAGGAGAGAACTGAAGATCAATCTAATTGTACAGATAATAGAAAAGAGAATTTTTAAAATCCTCTTAATAAATACAATGAACTCAGACCCAGAAACTAGACCCTTGGATACATACAGCAAGTTCCATATGTGATTCTTACTTAATTTTAATGAATATATTTTAAAATTACATGTTTATAAATTAATGTGTCTCTGATTGCAGAATTAACAGAGGTAAACTTCTCAAATGAAAAAAAAATAGCTATTTTGTAAGTGAGAGATAAAAAGTTATTACAGGCTAACCCTTTCTCATGTCAATTTCTTAAATGTGAAAAATATCCAATGAACCCATTAAATACATTTTGACAGACTAACAGCAGGAGGCTTGTTGACCTTTCACCTCATATTGATTTCCCCTTCAGTCGTTTTCCTTGGTGATTTCCACTTTCCCTGCATATATTTTGCCTCCCAGCCCACTCTCCCCATGCCACTTTTGTAATCATTTGCAACAGAAATCCACACAGAGCCCTGAGCTGCGCCAACACTTCAGGAAAACCTTGAAAATAAAGCAGCCACATTACTCACGTCTATCAATATGTTCCTCAATCAGCAAATATCTCTATAAAACATAGATACCCTGGGCATCTCAATAATGCAGCTGAGCAGATAAACACCTGGGTGAGTCAAAATTGTCATTAATTATTATTTATTCATCAACTTCACCAGCATTGATTAATGGGCCACTCTGGGCAAGAAACCAAAATGGAGATCCAAGGAATGGAAAGGAAGTGCCGGGCGAGCTTCTCTCTGCCTAGTTGTAGAAAAATTCTACATAGAAGACACATGAAGGGGAAAAAATCAAATGGTGAAGATTAACCAATGAGGACAGTGCATATAGGTGCTGGGAAATTGAAATGAAGTGAGAAATCGATGTCAACTAATATTACCCTGAAGGAGTCAAGAAACAAACTAGAGGAGTCTGGAGTTGTTCTGATTTTGATTTTGAAAAGCAGTAGTAAGTGCCATGTCTGTCTGCAGTCGGGAGTAGTCGGGAGGGATATCTGCAGGAAATGTTACTAAGTGGAGTCAGACTCTAATGCTGCAACCCAAGCGACAGAGAAAGGCTAGGGTGCGGGTGCCGGTGAGGTTTAAAGGTGCTTTAAAATAATCTGTATCTGTTTCCTGCAAATTAGAGCGAATCTTCTAAAGGAGGACAGGTCAAAATTAAATTATTTGGACCCCTGTGAAACTAATGTTCACGTTTTGCCCCCTTGTTTGTTTTTATGTTATTTTGTGTTGGTGGTTGTTGGCCTCAGAATGTCCCCAGCATGTGGCTGTTTTCCCCTGGTTTTCTCCAGGCACTGATTTTAAAACAGGACTTACTGATCTAAATCAAACTTGTCCCACATAGACTAATGAGCATTATAGGTTTGGTGGAGGGTTTCTTTTGGAGAAGGAAGCACATATTTACAGCAGAAGAAACTATTATAAATCCTGAGGCTTTTCCGTTCTTCCCCAGGTTCCTCCTTGACGGCCGGTCACTGGGGTTTTGTCATACACCCTCCTTTCACTTGTGCAACGGTCTGGTAGGATTGTGCCCAGCTTCTCTCTATTATCTCTGTCCTCTTTTTAAAAAAATATGTTTCTTATTGATTTTTAGAGAGGGAGGAAGGGAGAAGAGGGAAACCTGGATGTGAGAGAGAAACATCCCTCAGCTGCCTCATGCATGCCGCCTACTGAGGATTGAGCTGCAATGAGCTCTGACCTGTGTCCGAACCTGTAACCTCTTGGTGCATGGTACGACGCTCAACCACTGAGCCACACCGGCACTTATTGACACAGATTTCTCACTTGATCTCTATCCTTTTTTTATACAGACTGCCTTCGTTCCAATTTAGGTCCAGGCTGTCATGTCACCCTGCCTTATCTGCTGCCAAATAAAAAATCTTCCAATTGCTAGGAGACACCTATTTTCTGAGTCAATGGGAGATTATGTATTAAGGATAATAATTTCATGACCTAAATATTTTCCTGCTACATAAAGTTTAGAATCACAGAGAGATTAAAGTAATTTAGCCTTAATACAAAAAAAAGGATGGGTGGTATTTTTTATATTCTTAATTTCCTTCCCCATTTCTTTAATATTCCGAAGTTTTCCTTTTCTCCACAGATCCTGTTATAGATTGAACGCTTATATCTTCCCAGATTCATTTGCTGAAGCCCTGACCCCCAATGTGACTGTATTTGGAGACTGGGCCTGTGAACAAGTCATAAAGGTTAAATAAAGTTATAAGGGTAGAGCCCTATCAGATAGGACTGGTCTCATTATAAGAAGAGAAAGAGACACTAGAGGTTCCCCTGCCACCAATCTTATGAGGACACAGCAAGAATGTAGCCAGCTGTTTGAAAGTCAGGAAGAGAGCTCTCACCAGAAACCAGATTGGCTGGCATCTGATCACGGAGTTCAGAACTGTGAGGAAATATTTCTGTTCTTTAAGTCTTCCAGTCAGTGGTATTTTATTATGGCAGCCATCCAAGACTACTACAACCTTTTACCCACAGTCTTAGCAGAAGATCTTGCCCCTAGCTTCAGTGAGAAAATGAAAGTCCTTAAGTATTAACTCATTTAACAACCCTCTACACTACCTACAAATATCTTCACTTCCACCTATTCTTTCCTGCTTCCCCCATATCAGTGGAAGAGTTGATAACTTGCCTATTCAAGGCTCATTCTTCTACTTCTGTGTTGGATGCATCCCCTCTCACCTTCTTGGAGCTGATACCATGCCCCTGCTTAAAGCCCTTCCATGTGATCATACCTTAAATAAAACCCAAACTCACTACTATAAGTCTGCAAGGTGCCTTTTGACCTGAGTCCCAACCCATATCTCTGACTTCATCGCTCACCACATTGTAGTTCTTGAATCACTGTGGCTTCTTTCTGTTCCCCAATCACAACAAGCTCCCACCCACCCAGGATACACTGGCTGTGTGTCCCATCTGGAACACTCTTCTTCCAAATCATCCATGGCTAGCTCCCATTTTCATTCAAGTCTCAGTTCAAATGTCAATCCTCAGAAAGGACTTCCCTAAATACCCAACATAAAGCCACCCTACAATAAGAGAAAAAGTTAAAAAGAAACCTTTCATTCTCTATCTATCACATCACTGTCTAAAGTTATCTTAGCTATTCTCCTTGTCGATTGGATGTCTTTTTCCTACAGAATGTAATCTCTATGACAATGTAATCTCTTATTTCACTTCAATGTTCTCAATGTCTTAAGATAATGCCTGGTACACAGTATCACTTCTAAAGATCACTGTTGAACCCACCATCTCTCTTCTCTTCCATATTCTCAAGTGACGTTCCTTGTGGCTAGTTTTCCTTAGCCAAAAACATGCTCGGTTATTTTCCATTCTAAGAGCACAAGTTCCCATCTGGCCACATCTTCCATTAGTTACAAATAAGTATTTCCTTCATTTCCGGTTCATATACATTTTCTTAAAGAAGACCCTAAGCCATCTATTTCTACCTCTTCTGTACTCTTCCTCTCTTTATCCCATTGTAATCTGACTTTGTTACCAATCCATCCAACCCCATTGCTTTTTACTAAGATTATAAGTGACCACTGGATTGATACATTCAATAAATCCTGTTCTCACCTCATTTTACTTGGCCATCTATGATATTTAATATAGTTGACTGTTCCCTTTTTCCTGAAACTCTTTCCTTCTTCAACTTCCTTGTAGCCACAAATATACTGACCTTCCTTCCTTCCTTCCTACCTTCCTTCCTTCCTTTCTTTTTTCACCTTTTATTAATTGATTTTTTCTTTCCTACCTGAGGTTTTCCTTCTCACACTCTTTAGGGGTCACAACAATAGTACCTCTAGGGGCCCAGTAGGAAATGTACAGGTTTAAAGGAGCTGTGTGTAATTAACAATGATTGGTGAGGACTGTGAAACAATGCAGACTACTCCCTTTCCCTTCCAGAAGGCATTCAAATCAAAGTTTTTTAAAATGCTATGCTAGTCAAGCAAACTGTATCTGTGGGCAAATGGAGATGATTAATTTATAGCTTGTGCATTAAATCTTGGTGTTCTATGGGGCTTTTCCTTGGACCTCTGTTTTCTACAACATATACTCTAATTTGGTAACCTCATTCACAATTACAACTTCAACTTCCACTGATGTTTCATTGGTTCTGAGTCTCTATTACACCAGTCCTGCATAGCATGGGTATCAAGCACAGGTATAGGGTCATGCAGACTTAAATTTGAGTCCCTGCTCAGCCATTTACCAGCTATGTGACCTTGGGTCAATGAATTTACTCTCTGAGTTTGTTTATTTATATGTAAACTAAGGATAATAATGGTCATTCTTATGAGTCTTTAGAAGATGAAGCTGATGCATGTAAATACTTAGCACAATATCTGAGCATAGTAAGTGCTCAATGAAAGTTAGCTCTTCAGGTGAACATCTCTATGGAGGGTACAGTAGACATCCCACACTCAACATTGCTAAGCTAAACTCATGTTTTTTTTTCAAAGCTTGATCCTTTTGTTACCAACAATACCTTTTATATAGGTGGCCAAGCCAGAAACCAGGAATCATTCTAGACTTTTTCTTCTCTTCCACTTACCTACCCTCAAACACTATCCACCAATACACCAGACATTTGGTCTCTATTATGTTTTACTGAGTCCATGTTCTTTCCTTCAATTCTACCCATGTCTTAATTCAGCCATTATTATTTCTCTTTTAGATTATAGCCATGACCTCTTAACTGAACTCTCAGCCTCATATCTTGACCTCTTTCCATCCATTCTCTAAATTTTTGTTAAAGTGATCTTTCTAAAATGAAAGTTTAGTCATGTTACTTCTCTGCTTGGAAACATTCCAAGTCTCTCTTCCACCTATGTAATAAATAACAAATTTCTGATCTGGCCTTTGCCTTCACTTGGGATATTAATTTCCATTGTTCTTCAGCCTGAACTCTTTACTTTAGCTATCCCCAATGACTTGAACCTCCTTGTAGCAAGTGTAGGTCTTTTAGGAATGCCCTTCCCTGTCTCTTTCTCAGGCCAACCTCTTACTTATCTCAGTTCAAGCATTATCAATTCAGATGCCAGCCTCATCTTGCCTCAAGGATGCCTAGTGAAAAGGGCTGTTTCAATCATGATAGATTTGGAAACAGAGGGAAGAGGATATATCTGAAGGATAAAAAGGCTAACAACTTGACCTAAATATTTTTACATTCTTTAATGGTGAAACAGAGAGAGTGAGACAAATGAGGTAAGAAGGGAAATCTACCACTGTGTGATTTTATTTTTAAATATTTATCATTTGAAAAAACACACAAATAATAACATTTTTAAGCTAATGATCATATGTCTAAATCATATTTGAATGAAATTATCTGCTAGGCTGACATGCACACACTTACAAATGACCCACTGGTATGTTTGACAGCACAAACTTTGCCTGGGAAGTGAGGAAAGCTTATCAGAGGAGGCTATAGGAGAAACTTAGGTAATAAGAATTCAAAAGAGTTAGCTAGGTTAATTATTTAAATTAGTTTAAATATCTCTTTGTTAAAGGACAAGCTAAAATCTATGAACTGAATAAAAATACATACTACAATTTTAACATTTAATATGGGTTTTATTCAACTGTGGGACTAAAAGATATGTTTAAACCTACTTCAAGATTTCTCATGCGCTTAAGCAAGTTGTTATCAAATCTGTAAAACTTCACATATACATTTTGATATGTTTGTGGATATATACAGGCTGAGATATATCCATACTTACATATATTTATATGAATAAATGAAAAATACATTCTATTTTACCATTTTTCTGTATTCTAAGAAGATGCTATTCCTGCTCATACAGTGCTTCTCACAATGTGGGTTTCCACCTATTAATTAGCGGCTCAAAAAGTCAACTTAGTGGGTTTTGACCAGAACTTGTAAAAAGAAATAGAATTAAATAAATTAGAAAACATCAGAGTAACACATCGTAGGGGAAGCATTGCTTTTTCAGACATTGGTCATGGTCAACATGTTTGAAAAGCACTGCCTTTGAGAGGAACAGGGAGAGAACATAGACCACCGGGCCTCTGAGTGTCTCTGTCCTGATCCAGTGTTGAAGGCTGCCTGGAAACACCACATCTCGATCAAGTCCACACACAGTGCCCTTAACACCAGCATAGCACTTTCCCACTTCCATCTTGGGGTGTGGCGTGTAAGCAAACTTTGATTCTCCTGGAAAACTGCAATACCTTTTACCGCTTGACAATGAAAACTATAATTTGTTTGCTTTCTTCTTCTTCTTCTTCTTCTTCTTCTTCTTCTTCTTCTTCTTCTTCTTCTTCTTCTTCTTCTTCTTCTTCTTCTTCTTCTTGCTAGCAAGTGAGTTAAATTTAGCACTCCATTAAGTTCCCCACAGCCACTGGCCTCCTTATCTTTCCCATGATTTTCCTCACTGCTTTTCTGTCTGGTAAAGACAGTGCCTTATTGAATTTCTGGATTTTGTGCCTTCAATTAAGTAGTTTTATGCCTATGATTGTATTATAAGCTCTTCAACACCTTTTTGGAAATTAGTGTTTCTAAATAACTCATGAAATAGGGAAATCCTTTCTACCTTCAACTTATCAGCTACCCTGCAAAACCAGGAAAATAACCATAAACAAAAAATTAGAATAACTTCTCTTATTATTATTGATGATTTTCAGTAAAATATACAGGTGCAACTTTATAGTCATGGGAAGAATGCTTGTCCTTTAATCCACTCAATTTTTGGTTGGTATGATTACATTGCAGTTTTCAAAAAGTTGGACAATTTTAGCTCAAAGAACTGTCAAAAAGGGACAGAAGGAATTTTTTGCCAGTGCTAGAATAGAGTGCCTTTCTCATAGCTCCCATTTGGGATAGCAGTTAAAAGCCAAATCAATTATTTTTATTTGCTTTTTATTAAAAAAAAAAACCAAAAACACAACTTATAATGCATCTCCCATGAAAATTCTCAGATGTGGTGGTTGTGAGAATTGCAAATTACCTTGTGTTTCATAAGCATGTTGGATCTTATATATTAGGAAGCCTGAGGAAACCCCTCAGAGTTCTAACAGTAATTTTGAATAGTAGCTTATTATATAGAACCATAAGTCAAGGGGCATGTTTACCAGACACTCACATTCTTCTTCTCACCACCAGACCTTCATGGAAATGATTACCCAGCCTGAACTGATTATCAAGCCTGAAAGCATCACATCTTAATGGAGATAATGGAGGTAGATATTTCCAGATTTGTATTCTAATCAGAGGGTAGTAGAATCTGAGCTAGCCCTAAGGGGTTTGTTAAGCCACCACCACAGCTGATATCTTGGTCCATTTTTTAATTAAGAGTGATAATTATGCAGAATAGTCCCCTTTCCCTATATTTTTAAAAATAATGTAAATGACAAGAAACTGATTTGAGGTCACCATCTCATGACCTGTCTGAGACAGAGTCTTGAGAACACTAATCTATGTGAAAATAATTAGAATCCAATTAGCTTTGTATCAGTGGCATTGTGTATTTTTTTTTAATAATCAAAGAAATGTCAAAATGAGACAGAGTAAACACTAATCATTACTGCAATTACTCATCTGGGGTAGAATTAGAATCTGGGGTTTCCAGGAATTTCCATTTAATTTTTGCAGAAAGGGAAGCCGTGTTTTGTTAGTTCCAAAGCACCTGTATGCTAATCTCCAGGGCTCTCCAACAGAGAAGATAGGAATGCGGGTGAAGAATTCTAAGCGATTTCAGGCAGGCATGTGACTTCATATCCACTACTGCAGGTACAATTGGTCTGATGGCAAGCTATGTGATCTCCCCCTTCACAGTGTCAGGGAGGACAAGGAGAAATAGCAAGTCCCACAGAGGCCAAAGGGACAGAGCTGTTTACCTCAGGAAGTGAACTAAATATGGTGAGATCACAGGGATATGGGACGGGGTCATGGAGCAGCTCATGGCATCAGGTAGGGCTGCCAGACTTAGCCAATAAAAATATAGGATGCTGGTTAAATTCAGACTTCAGAAAACTAACGAATAATATTTTAGCATACGCATGTCCTGAATATTGCATTTTATTGGAATACTTTATTTTTTTATCTAAAATTCTAATTTAACTAGGTGTCCTGTATTTTATCTGGCAACCTTATTTCAAGAGGTGAATATAGTTCCCACCAAATTATTAACAATTTTGGGCTTCTTTCGGTCTGGTGTAAGTTATTATGCAAAATATTTCAGGTTGCCAGAGTCTCTATTTGCCATGAAAATATGAGCACACACATGGAGGCATAGAAAAGTCCCACCTTCACCTTGCCACTCGCAGAATGGTTTGATAGAAGAATGAGGTATTCCTTGGACTTTCATCTGTAATTATTCAAAGTATTGGTAGTCCCTGATAATATAGTCCAAATGGATAGTATTTCAGGGGATCTCTAATTCTGAGAAACATTGATATTTTTTTGTTTTAAAGGCCATTTTTATGAGAGAAATTGTAGTGTCAACTCATGCTTCATTTTCTACTTATAAACACATGTATAGCCTCAAAATATTTGTGCTTATGGTACTTAGACGTGTATATATATAAACATATATAGTCACGTGGTCTGGCTTCTGTTGTTCAGACCATTAAAATATGAAAATTTCAAACTGCTTGATTATAGAATAGCTAGCATAGGATTAAATGAAGACTGTAGGGTTTGCGTTTGAAAGAGAATTCCTTTCATATTGTTTTTCTCATCTTATAATACTTCACAATTTACAGTGTCCCAGAACTTTGCATACATTATCTTGGCTTATGCTCCAAGAACCCTGTGTTGGACACTGTTGCTTTCTTTTCAGATAAGAGAAATCTCACTCTGGCTAAGCACCTTGCCTAAGGTCATTAGACAAGGAGGTGACAGAGGTGAGAAAACCCCTCAGGTCTTCTGACTCTTGTGCACTGTTTTGTTTTGGTGTGTGTGTGTGTGTGTGTGTGTGTGTGTGTGTGTGTGTTGTTTTGTTTTTCCGTTAGGTAAAGCTATGGCCTCAGTAATGAGTCCAAAATTTAAACCTTGGATATTCTCTGAGAGTGTACTGCTGAAGAAGATGGACATCCTTTCCAAGTGTCTGAAGACAATAATGTCTGATTAATTGGCACCTCCTTCCCAATGTTACTTCATTGGAGGTTTCATTTAAGGTGCCAGTTGCCACCATTCCTGCACATTATCAGAGACTCTTGGTGCATTGGTGACCTCCATGCTGCCCGTTCTCTACCATGTACCCTTAGTTCCTCTGTCATCATCCTCCTCAGTCGGCTGTACTTTGGTGCCAATTCTATCCTCATAGGCCTTATGAAAATGCAGTGGCAAGGAATGAAGAAGGGGGACCAGTCAGGAGGAGGGAGATAAGAGAGGCTGTGCTTTCTTCCTCCTTGTTGCCTAAGGGATGCAGAGGTGTAAGCCAGCTTCTCTAGCTCTGTATCGTCAGCACCTCCTTTTACTTTCTCAGCACCTCTCTTCCTTCCTGAACATCTTTTCACCCCTGAACCCACACTTGCCCCAGTGCCCCTAAGGAAAGGCCCAAGGCAGAGCTATTTTGTCTTAAGAATTTCACAGGGAAATGAATCCTTACAGCTTGCCCGTGAACTACATATGTAGAGACAATTATCAAACTATCACACATTTGATTGGATAAATATGTACTATCACTTCCAAAGCTGGTGACAGAGATAGGGTAGGCTTCAGGCACCAGTTAGTCTCCTGGGAGATCATCTTTCTCTTTCCTGGCTCCCATTCTACCCTTATACTAGGGTCTCTTTCCAACTTTGCCTGCTTTCTACAAAAGTTGCTTAACTCCTCACAATTCCCATCTGCTTTGCACTTCCTAGACCCTGGGTCCCTCCTTCATGCTTCTGTTAGTGGTTATAATTAAAATTTGGGTAATTATTTCTTTTGTAACTGCAATTCTCAATTCCCCGCTGGCATGATCCTTACCCATGGTGGCATCAGAAATAAAGGGTCAAAGTTCATCCTTACCACAAAAATGTCCAAGGCAGCATTTCTACTGGCTTTGTCTGAGCTTGTTCCTAAAGTGAAATTCTATCCTTATTAACTTTCTAAAAAATTATGAAAATAATAAGCCCAGCTAAATCACTAGAGCAGCCGGGAGACATTCAGGGTAAAATAGCAGTCCAGTTAACAACCCACCATCTCCTGAAATAGGGCAGAAAATAGGTATGCAATTGCCTGGGAACTCCATACGTACAGCTTTTAGTAAAATGATATTATGCAGCCTCATAGGGTAATTTTGAAGAAACATGAAACACATTTCAATAAAATATAGCCATTGCAATGATCATTAATCCATTCAACAAACATTTGAATGATTGCTATTTAGAAGACACATTGTGGCAGAAATGCTAAATAAAATGTGGATCCCATTCTCAATGAACTTATGAGAGGTAAAACTTACACATAAATAACTTTAACACTAGGCAGAAAGAAATAAGGCAATGTGTGTTATAGAGTCCTATGCAATATATAACAAACATATATGGTTAAATATATATGTAATTAAATATATATATAGTTATATATGTGGTCAAATACACAGGGATTGGTAAAAGTGGGCTTACAGTTGTGAATACATGAAACAGAGTTTATTCTCTTATTATTTATTAGTTATTTTATTTTCCATATGAACAACCTAAACCTACTTTTGCCAATCCTGCATATGTGATTAAAAAAATAGGTTTAAATATATAGGTTTATATATTAAACATGCTGATTTGAAATCAAGTTCCTAGATTTAAATTACAACAATTTAATCCATCACTTTGTTGCTCAATTTTCTCTTTTTTAAAAAACATAATAGTAGTCTGCATTTCACTTGATCTTTAAGATATTAGATGAAATAATGCATGTTAAAAAGCATTATTACTAAACTAATTAATGTAACCAAAGATAAACTAATTCATGTTAAAAGACATTATTAATAAACAAAGTAATTAATTTAACCAACAATTATTGATCATCAGTGAGACGTCAGAAGCTTTACTAAATACTGGAAAAATGAAGCTAAATATGACTCTCCCTTCAAGGAGTTCAGAGTGATGTAGAGGAAATATGTGAGTAAACAAATTATTCTGGTCACATGTGGCATATCTTATACAATAAAGAGCTAATATGCTAATTAGACCAGACGGCAGAACGACCTTCTAGAATGACCAGTGGGCAGAGGGCAGGGCCATGAGGCAGCCATGGCAGAGAAGACTGAACCCCTTGCACAAATTTCATGCATTGTGCCTCTAATCCTATATAATAAAGAGGTAATATGCAAATTAACCCTCACAACCTCACAAGATGGCTGCCTACAACCAGGGCAGCAGGGGGGTTAGTGAGGGATGACCAAATGATTGAACAAGCAGGCTGCGAGTGGTGACCAGGCCAGCAGGGGTTTAGTGAGGGACAACCAAATGACTGAACAGCAGGCTGTGTGGGGTGACCAGGCTGGGGAGGGGCCATAAGGGGAAACCAGGCTGGTGGGGGGGGCAGTTGAGGGCAACCAGCTGGCAGGGTGGGCAATGAGGGGCGACCAGGCTGACAGAGGGGGCAGTTGTGGGTGACCAGGTCGGCGGGGGGGGGGGGCAATAAGAGGCAACTAGGACGGCAGCAAGGGGCAGTAAGGGGTGACCAGGCCAGAGGGGGCAGTTAGGAGTGACCAGGGTGGCAGGGAGGGAGCTTTCTTCCTCCTTGTTGCCTGAGCAATGCAGAGGTGTAAGCCAGCTTCTCTAGCTCTGTATCCTCAACACCTTTTACTTTCTACTTATAAACACATGTATAACCTCAAAATATTCATGTTTTTGGTACTTAGACGTGTATATATATAAACACACACATATATATATACACTCCCAAAGGGAGTGGGCCTAAGCCATCAGTCGGACATCCCCCAAGGGCTCTGGGATTGTGAGAGGGTGCAGGGCAGGCTGAGAGACACCCCCTGAGCCCAGGAATTTCATGCACTGGGCCTCTAGTAAATAAATAAGAGGCAGTTTGTGAAGAGATCAGGGAGGGTCAAACTGCCTGGAGGGGGCGACCTGGCCAGCAGTGGGGTCAGTTAGGGGTGACCAGGCCAGCAGGGGGAGCAGTTAGGGGTGATCAGGCCAGCAGGCAGGTGAGCAATTAGGAGCCAGCGGTCCAGGATTGTGAGAGGGATGTTTGACTGCCAGTTTAGGCTCGATCCCAGTTGGACATCCCCCAAGGGGTCCCAGATTGGAGAGAGTGCAGGCTGGGCTGCGGGGACCCCCCCTTCTTGAACATGAATTTTGTACACTGGGCCTCTAGTACTATAATAAAAGGGTACAATTCTATCTAATAATAGACAACCATGGTAATTTACCGTACCTCCAACATGCTTCCCATTGGCTAATCAGGGAGATATGCAAATTAACTGCCAACCAAGATGGTGGCTGACAGCCAAGCAGCTGAAGTAAACAGGAGGCTTGTTTGCTCCAGTGATGGAGGAAGCCAAGGTTCCCCGCCTGCTGCTGCCGGCCTCTGAGCTGCACTCTAAGAAACAATGCTGCAATTATAGAAGCTAAACAAACCCCAGAAACCTGCTTTCAGCCAGCCGGCCTTGGAGCTGTAGCTGCAACAGTGTTTCAATTATAGAACCCAAACAAACCCAGATACGTGCTTTCAGCAGCCGAGGTCTCAGAGCTGGAGCCGAGCCTCAGAGCTAAAGCCAGCTCTCAATTCCAGTGACAGCCATAGAAGGTAAATAAATCCCAGAATAAAAAAAAAATAAATAAATAAAGGAGAGGTTGGGAGCTTCAGTCGCCCGCCAGCCTGAAAATGGCCCTCAGCCCCTCACCCAGGCTGGCCAAGCACCCAAGCAGGACCCCCACCCTGATCCGGGACACCCTTCAGGGCAAACCAGCCAGCCCCTTCCTGTGCACCAGGCCTCTATTCTATATAGTAAAAGGGTAATATGCAAACTGACCCTAACAGCAGAAAGACTGGAAATAACTGGTCACTATGACACACACTGACCACCAGGGGGCAGACGCTCAATGCAGGATCTGCCCTCTGGTGGTCAGGGCACTCTCACATGGGAGGAGCTCTTCTCAGCCACAAGCCAGGCTGATGGCTGCCAGTACAGCAGTGGTGGTGGGAGCCTCTCCTGCCTCCTCAGCAGCGCTAAGGATGTCCGACTGCAGTTTAGGCCTGCTCCCCGCTGGCAAGTGGACATTCCCCGAGGGCTGCCGGGCTGCCAGAGGGATACCAGATTGCCATGTTAAGCCCAATCCCCCGGGGAGCAGGCCTAAGACAGCAGGTGGTAATCCCCCAAGGGGTCCCAGACTGCGAGAGGGCACAGGCAAGGCTGAGGGGCCCCCCTTCCCCCAGAGTGCACAAATTTTTGTGCACCGAGCCTCTAGTCCTATATAATAAAAGGCTAATATGCAAATTGACCGGTTGCTATGATGCTCACTGACCACCAGGGGGCAGATGCTCAATGCAGGAGCTGGGCTCAAGGGCTCACTGTGAACACAGTGGCAGTGGCGGGAGCCTCTCCTGCAGGGAGTGGGCCTAAGCCGTCAGTCGGATATCCCCTGAGGGCTCCCAGATTGTGAGAGGGTGCAGGCCAGGCTGAGAGACGCCCCCTGAGTCCACGAATTTCATGCACTGGGCCTCTAGTAAATAAATAAGAGGCAGTTTGTGAAGAGATCAGGGAGGGTCAAACTGCCTGGAGGTTTAAGAGGGTTCAGAGCCTGTGTGTTGACTAGGCATCCACCAGACAAATGGCCATGGAAGGGGGTCTACTGTGGAAAGGTGCAGCCATGCTGGTGCAGGCGTGAGGGTAAGGGAGCGTAAGAAGTAAGATGACTCAGGTGAGATAGACAAGGTACTGGCTGGAAAAAGGAAAAAGTGGAAAGATAGCTGGATCATGAGGTGCTTCTTAGTAAGAGACAGTTTGAATTCTCATAAAAATATGAGTGGCTTAAAACAGCAGAAATTTATTCTCTTACACTTCTGCAGGGTAGAAGTCCAAGATCAAAGCAGTGGCTGAAACAAGCTCCCTCCAAAGGCTCTATGGGAGAATCGAGTCTTGCCTCTTGTGGCTTCTGGTGGCTGTAGGCTTCCTGCCATGTGGATGCGTAATCTCTTCACATGGTGTCTCCTCCTCTGTGTCTGTGTCTTCTCTGTGTGTCTCTTATAAGGACATTTGTCATTGGATTGAAGAACCACCTGCATAATCCTGGATGACCTCCTCATCTCAAAATCCTTCACTTAATCAAACCTACAAAGGCCTTTTTATTCCAAATGGGCTCCAGGTTGATGTATCTTTTTTTAAGGGGGCGGGGGGCACCATTCATTATACTTCAGTGAAAAAGCTTTCAGGAAATGTATCTGAGAAACACACAACTGTGTTTGAAGGATCACACTGGGGGCTAAAGGGAAGATGGTTTTGTTGCTTTGCAAGTTCTAAAAAGCTATACAGCACTGTTGTCACAGTCACTATTACCATCCCCTGTGAATTACCACGACAACTCTCTAAAGAATCTAAACTGTTGAAATGAAAAGTTATCCCTAATGATGTATAATTTTAGACATGGTTCAAAATCACCCTTTAGCATTTATTATTTAAATGAAATACCAAGGTATGGTTCACAGAACTAAGCTTCCCAAACACCCAGACACCCATATTTGTCTTCCAGAAGGTAGCTCCCAGGCTTGGCTACTATTGAAATCTCCTGGGCACCCCAAGTCTGATGCCTGGGTCCCAAGCCCAAAGATTCTGATCTAATTTGTCTGGGATGCATCCTGGGCACTGAGATTCTAATATTCAGCCAGAGACCAGAACCAATTTTATTCTTGAAACCTTTCTTTGTGAATAGGATTCTATTTGTCTCTGAGGACCTTATATTTTCACTTATTATGGTTTTCAAAATACCAGTCTCCAAAGCATAATTCAACCAAAAACAGGCGTAATTACTGACACTTTTCAGTTAAATGCTCTAACAGAAAAATGTTGTCTCACCTCATTTTCTTCTTATTATTGTAATAATGTGAGGATATTTCATCTGCATCAAAGACAAATCTTTCATCACCTAGAAGATTGAATATTTTTTTCATCATGGATTTTTTCCATTGATTTTGATTTTTTTAATTGTTGCCTTAAAATATTATTTATCTTACTAAGTTGGGTGGGGGGGGGTACTTTAAATGTTGTGCCAGAGGTAAAAGCCTTCCTCACCTTACCCTCCTAATCCCCACTCTGATCATAACTATATTATTTTCCTGTGGCAGTTGTCACAATTTACCGCAAAATTAGTGGCTTGAATAAAACAACAAAGTGTATTCTCTCACAGAGTCCAAAATCAAAGTGTTGGCAGGGCCACTCTCCCCTGATGCTCTCGGGGAGAATCCCTCCTAACTTCTTCCAGCTTCCCGTGGCTGTTGGCTTCCTTGCCTTGTGGCTGCATAACTTCAATCCCTGCCTCCCTCTTCAGAGGGTCTCCTCCTCCATCTCTGTCTTCTCTTCTTTGTGCCTCTTAGAGAACTTGTCATTGGATCTGGAGACCACGCGGATAATCCAGGACGATTTCTAGCTCAAGACCCTTAACTTAATCAAATCATTGAAAAATGCATTTGAATTTTTATGTTTTCTTCAAACTAAGGTTACATTCACAGCTTCCAGACATTTAGAAATGGCTTTTTTTTTTTTTTTTTTTTTGCTGGGGGGGGAGGGGGGCGCGTTTCACCATACAAACTACCGCAATTACCTTCTTTCTTTATATCATGTTATTTCGTGCTTACAACAAAATGACATTCAGGGAGGATTTTATTTTTAAGATTTTATAGATGGAGCAACTGGCTCTCAGAGAAGTTAAATGAATGGTTTTAAGTCATACAGGCTTTTACGTGGCGGAACCAGGGTTTCTGATCTCTGGTACCATGCCCTTTGAGCCATGGAGATGTTTTTATCCGTTGCTTTCTCACATTCTGCAAAACAATTTGGGAGAGAAACTGTTGCTATCAAATCCTAAAGAGAGCTGATTCTAGAACCCACAGGTTTTGTTTTCCACTCTTTCCATCTGGCAGTGCCCATTATCTTTCCCAGTTTGGCCCCGACAGTTGTGCTGGCATCTCTTTTACTATGTTTATAAATTGCAGACTAGATAGCTAGTTTAACCCACTTCTTGTTCTAAGCCCCATAGATAAAAGCTGCGATCTCTTATGACAAAATAGTTCTTCCATATTACGCAGTAGAAAGTCTGTAATATCTTTTCATCTCAAAGGACAAAGAAGGTACAGAGAAATGTATAGTTATCTGACCTGGGACATCTGAGGTCCGTATCTCATTAATTGCCTGTTTGGGGAGGCGGAAGCCTTCCTGAAATATTAACAGAGACTTGGCTCTCCCTTGTGGTTTTAGTTCTTAAAATGTAAAAGCTGTAGCCTTTCAGGCGGTCTGTATGGCACTGCGAGAAGCCCACCTGCCTACATTGATCACGGAGAAGAGATGGCAGCGGCCCTGGCTGAAATCGCCGAGGCAGAAGGGGGAATCCATGCCCTGGATTGCAGTGGGGCGTCACGCTTATTTAAATCTAAACCGAGGACTTGGCTGGCTAGCCAGCCCTTCCTGGCCTCCGAAACATGGCATTAGTGAACTGTCAGCTTGCGTTAAGATCACCGGTGGCCTTGTCTGTGCACTTTCTTCCATGTTTCTGCACACAGATAGCGGAGCACCGCCCTGCCTCCGCTCGGGGATCGATCCGCCTTCATGTCTGATATTACCTGACATCAGCCGGGCCAGGCGGGCGTGAGAGCGGGCAGAGGGACCGTGTTTACTCACTGAACCTTGAGGTAGAGCGTTAGCCAGTGGCCGCGCCGCTGTGAGCGGTGGAACTGGCTGCAGCTCGGGCCCCCTCTTAGGATGTGCAGTGATAAGAGCAGCTCTCTGAGGAGTTGAATGCCTGCGTGATCTAAAACCAGGGCGGTCAAGCTGAAGAGGATGTGTGCACGAACCTGTTTGCACTGAATGTGCCCCATAAATAATTTACAGCCGTGCCTGCTCGCTATTATTACAAAAATACCCGATTGCATTTTGACACATGCATCCAGCTTGTAAGTCAATAGATACGTTTCACCTAGCGTGTGCAGCCCTGGCGCAAGTCACCCGTCCTGGTGTGTTTTCCAGCAGTGAATTCAGCACTCCCAAGCCGACGGAGAGCAGCTTTCTGAGGAAGCCTGCACCTACAACCTAACAATAGACTATTAGTTCTTCCAGACTATTATTCCTTAATTCGGCTTCTGATTTTCTCCGTCTCCCCTGCCTCATATGTTTATAAATTTCAACTCATCTGCATCTAATGTAAAAATGAAATTGTTTGGATATGAGAAATATTCTTCTTCCTTACTTATTCAAAAGACCTTCTGTGGCACCGCATGGCGTTTCCTCTAAGCATTTGAACTCTCAGAAAGTATTTGACTACTGGTTCATTTTAATATGAGTCCCCCACCCCACGCCCATAGTGTGTGGCTTTCTTCATTCAGACTGGCATCTTCCCCAAAGACAAGTGTATTGCCCATGAAGACAAAAACCGTGACTTTTGTATTTTCTCTTCAGAAAGAAGGAAAGCAGTTTTGCTTTTCATGTTCTCAAAAAATATGTAAGAAAGCAGCCTAATAAATATGTAAGAAGGGAACCACATCAGAGCTCCTTATGATGGTCGCTAAAGTTACATGATTCTTTCAGGGTTTTTTTTGGTGTTGTTGTTGTTGTTGTTGTTTTAGAGAACGCAAGAAGATCATTCAGATATTACCCTGTCTTTATGATCAATCGATAGCAGAGTCTCAGGGTCTCCCTTATTCTTTGATGAGGTACATTTGTATGCAATAAGGAATTGCATGTATATTTAATAAGAAACTCCATTATGTGTACACGTGGCGGGAGAAAGGAAAAGGAAGATGTTTGTGCTGGCTGTGGTAATGCTATAATAAGAAATGTGTCTAAAAATTATTTGTTAAAAATTTAAAAGGATAATCTTAGGTGGAGGAAAAGGCTGGTAGGAAACAGTGATTCTGGGGAAAGACGGCTTTTAACTATTTACATGCCATAAACAGAAAGCATCTGAGAGTGAGCTTTGATAATGTACAATATTCTCCCAATGGAAACAGACCCAGAAATATTAACAGTGCCTTTCATTAAAGGCTTATTTTTCTTAATAGAGAATTATTTAGTAGCAGTAGCCATGGGTTGGATGTGGGACACATATCTACAATTCATCGGAGAAAGTAATTTTGGATCACATAACATTTTAAATTACTTTAAATTAGCTAGACTATCTGAGTAATCTGTTTATAAACTCTTTCAGAGCTGAAAGTTTAAAAAATCATCATCAACAAACACCATTCAATAAGATTGATACAATTGTGAGAAATATTTTTAAATGACACATGTATTTACTAAGGTTTGATTAGCTAAATAAGCTGATTAAATAAAATCATGGCATATAGGGAATAGAAGAGGATACCTTTAAATTATTTTAAAATAAGATAATATTAATTCTGTGGATATAGATCTACCCCGGGTTCTTCTGTTTCTTCCTTATATCTTGAATTTATATTTATACTCTATTTCCATTTCTAACTAGCAAATAAAGGCCCTCTTGACCTTACCTACTGAATGACTTTCTGAATGTTTGCCCTGAGCTGGTTGTCCTATCCTCCCATCAGTCTCTGGTGCAAATTCCACTCTGCAGCCTGCCTGCCCTTGTCTCTTCCAGCACAGACTCAGGCTCTCCTCCCTGCCTCCCAACCCTCCTTTCTCTTCTCTTACACTGCCAGGAGGAGTGTCTTCCTGGCTAATTTGCTCTTACACATGGTTTCAGGGTGAGCAATTCTTCATACAGGGGCCCCAAACTTCTTAGAGCTTCCCTCTGCACTGGCCTCTGCACCCAACCAGCACGTAATGTCCTTCCTCTGCGTAAGTCCAGTTCCTAAGAATTCCCAACGCTTGCCCATTTCACCTTCGAGCTCACCCCATTACTACCTTATCTGCATATTATGTGTAATTAGTCTCTGAGTCTTTCAGCTATTATTGTATCTGCCTGAAATAAATGTGTCCCTCTGGTTCTCTCCCCATTCTGACTCTACAATGATCCCTTAAGGTTCAATTTGGACAGTTCTGGGGACTGACTTCAATGGCTCCCTAAGGTAGTGAAATTCAAATACTCAGTGTCTGGTGCCAATGTATGAGAAGATTTCAGAGGTCCACAATAAAATGAGAAAAAATTTATTCTCACAAAATTAGATGTGATCAATTAAAAAGGGGTTTTTTTGTTCCAAAATTATATATTTTCTTTCTTTTGGGGAAGTCAGACTTTTTGAAATGGGGGTGGTAGTAGAAACTTTAAAAAACCACATTTTTTTTTTATTAATTAAGGTATTACATATCTGTCCTTATTCCCCCATTGCCTCCCTCACACCCCAACTAATGCTCTCACCCCCCTAGTGTCTGTGTCCATTGGTTAGGCTTATAGGCATGCATACAAGTCCTTTGGTTACTGATTTGGGATAAAAATGTAACCACTTGTATGGGTATATATATATATATATATATATATATATATATATATATATATATATATATGAATGAAAATTTTAGTCCATAAAATCATGAATCTGAAAGCCACTTCTCTAAGGCCATCATTCTACATACATTGCTACAATAATACTTACCATGCCCTAGTATCATTATTGACTCATGTGTTAGTCTCTCTGGGAGGTGAGTACTGCATGATATTCATCGCAGCATCTTCTGCATCCAGCACAATAAATATTTGAGTGAAGGAAATAGCAGGGAAATGTTTAGCACTTTATCTTAGCAAGGATATTTATTTATTTCCTTTAGCAAGTAGTTCTTCATCTGAGTTCAGGAAGGTCCATGAAGGGTTTCGGAGAGGGCCAAAGAACAGCTAAAAAGTTTGTGCAAAATGTGAGTGTGCATATATGTACTTTTTTTCTGGGAAGAGAGTATAAAGCATTTTCAAAGAAGCCATAACCCTCAAAGATTAACTAACGATCACACTTCAGGAATCATGCATTCACCTGGACTCAATTAGCATTCTCTGCATCACAGAGTGTCCAGGCTCCCCCTCCCCTGACTCTGGGGCTGCAAAAATGTATTGGGTGCAGCCTTTCTCTTCAAAGAACTCATTCATCGCCTGGCTGGCCCAATAGAGCTGGCAGATACACACTACCAGTGGCAAAGACTGCAATAAATGTGTTCATGGGAAGGGAACATGTAGGCCACTGCCTGATAGTGGGAAGGCTTCACAGAAGAGGTGACATAAGGCCTTGAAGAACAATCAACTTACTATGCAGCACATGAAAGAGATAGGATACTCTAACTATCCAAATTAGACTCCAAATTGGACAAAAACAAGAACAAAATCTTCTAAATGTGCACAAACACATTATGCAATGTAAATAAACCCAGATGCCCACAATCCTCTTTTTTCATTCCTCATAGCATCTAATCTAGTAATAGCCATAATGCATGTATTTCCCCAAACTGGAGGTGCTACAGAATATGGACAAGTCATGCCATAGCACAGCAATACGTATAGATCACCAGAAATGCTTTTAAATGTAAAGGAAACATAAAAGCCCTAACCGGTTTGGCTCAGTGGATAGAGTGCCTGCGGACCAGATGGTCCTGGTTTTGATTCCGGTCAAGGGCATGTACCTTGGTTGTGGGCACATCCCCAGTAGGGGGTGTGCAGGAGGCAACTGATCGATGTTTCTCTCTCATCAATGTTTCTAACTCTCTGTCCCTATCCATTCCTCTCTGTAAAAAATCAATAAAATAAAAATAAAATAAAAAATAAAAGAAACATAAAAATTTCTTCTTACACCCTTCCAAACTAGTTGAATTTAAAAGGTGTCATGAATTGGTTTGAGGCCTGTTCCAATAAATGGAGAGGAAGAGCTATGTGCTTAGGAACGCAGGGAGTATTAAGAAGAATGAAAGCTGAATTGGACCCCTCAACCCATTTGTAGATCTCGCTATGCACAGGGTGGCCAGCAGCTGATCTGGTGTCTTTGTGCAAATCAGAATGTGGTGCCTTTTTCTTGGAGTGAATTCTAGGGCGTGGCCCATAGCTTGATGACCAAATGTGGGCTGGATTCCAGCCCCCCACTGACCTCTCAGCTGGGTACCGGGAATTCATACGTGCAGCAAGATAATACAAATGATTTATTTTACCTAATTTTAGGATTTGTTGAGCTAACCGATGTCAGCTGATCTTGGAATGATAAAAAGCTAAAGGAGAGCCCAAACCTTCTCCCTCCTCTCAGGTAAAGAGTGTGGGCTAAGCAGTCAGCAGCAGTAGCAGCTTAATTCCGCCGATTGCTGTCAAGTTTGGAAAGACACTCATCTTCTCTGAGCTTTTAAATTTTGCAATGTTCTTGCAGGCACAATACATTTATATTGTGATACAAAAAATATAAATAAAAAGCTAAACTTGGCACATTTTAGGAGATGAGGCTCCAGAGAAGAGTAGTTCTAAAGGGGGAAAAATCATTTTGTTTGTCCACTGTTTGGAAGGAAAATCTCAGGGTTAATAGCAGATTATGGATTTCCAATCAGAACAGCATCATATTGAATGAAAAATGGTACTAGCTGTGCTCATAATGTAATACTGTTGGTTTTCTTCGTAACATTTCAACAGTCTTCTTGTCTGATGAGTCTCATTAAAGACAAAGATCTCTGAAGCAGCTGTGACTTTGACTAGTTCAATGCATAAGATATATTGAATGTACAATATGTAAAATTTGTATGAATACATCAAGTCATATTTGAAAACAGTTCCCTCGTGACCCAGCACTGGACAACTACATAGGAAGAGTATGAGCCTCTTAAAAATATCTTCCTGACGTGCTTTATGTGACGTACTCATTTCTTTGTGGTAGAAGTTTAAAATCTTGGCAAGGACAGCACTCTAACCCAGGCCACGATGCTGTCTCCAGAAGTCACCCATACACTGTCCCTACTACATCAGAGGATGTAGGAGGCTTTCTGGGTGTTCTCTGTAACCCCAGTGCTAGCATAGATCAGTTATTATGTGTTCTATTTACTACTGTAGAAGACACAGGTTCTCAGCTTAGAAAATGGGCAGAAGGCATAAATTGGTGTATTTCTAAAGTGAGACAAAATGAGGATCCGTGAGTTTGGTGCCCCTAGACAGACTGTGCACTCCTCAGATGCAAGGCCTTTTACCTGAATCCAAGTGGTAGGTGTTCAATTAGTGTTTGCTGAAGGACGACCCTGGACAGGGAGAGCATGACAACTCACGTACACTCCAAAGATTTTTCCTGGCCCATGTAGAAGATACTTACATTTTTCATAAATTAAGTTTAAAAAATTTTTGTCACTACTATTCATTTTTCTGTGTGTGTTTTTTTTTAAATGGGTCTTAAATGACTTAAGCTATAAATCTGAATCCTTCTTATTGAAATAGTCGTTAACTCTGAGTTGCTCACTGCATTCACTGCACCTCTTTGGAGTTCACCAGTGAATCAGTAAGCAGGCCTGCCTAATAATACTAAAAGAATGACTATGGCAGTAAAATCTCTAGAGGAGGAACTAGGTCCCTCTGTAATGTTTATTAAGCTCTCAGGACATCTAGGTATTTAATATTGGAGGATCATCAAGAAACACATTTTTCCATATCTCTGTGAGCAGCAATTCACCTCTCTGACACCCAGGTATATGCCTAATTCAGTGGCTCTAGGTCCTTTGACCCACAAAGGCATTATTATTTGTATACTAAGTCTTGGCAAACTGCTCTCCACAAAAGCAGCAAGCTCAAAGAGCCCCTGGAACCCAGTGCCTCAATTCCTGGATATCTTTATTCAGTTTTTTCCATCTCCTTTTTACTTTTCATCTCATCTTTGTTTCCACTTTTCGATCTCAGTAGGTGAGCAGTTAGCAGCATTCTGAAATAAGTAGAAAATCTTTCAGGTTCCCTGATTCTCTGTGGGTGGCACAGAGGGCTATGTTGCTGGATGCAAGCCACACTTATTGGAGCCTTAGACATGGCCTTGATCATCCATAGGCATATGTGATGGATAGCTACGCCACCAGTCCGCTCAGTCATCCATCTCTGTAGGAAAACGACAGTGATAGCTGGGGAGAGTGCAGCTGACATCAGCAAAAATGACCACAAGAGTCAGATGAAAAGGCAGCAGAGGAAGGGAATTGGTTTTTAATCTGCTCGCTGAGGCCTTTTGTGAATAAGGGCAATTCTAGTCACTTTGGTCCAGATACTTTGCAAATCTTTCAATGCAAAGAAAATGGCATCTCTCTAGGGGTAGGCAGCCATAAAAGTTTAGCATGGCTGGTAGGTCAAGAATATTGATTATCTAACTTTCCTCACATTCTGAAAGATGGAAACTTAAACTGAGGCAAACTAAATCCACACCGTCCATCGGGTGATTGGGTCTATTTTATAGATTGGAACATTATTATTGAAAATGTTTCCACTGCACCTACAACAAAGTCAATGAAAGTAACACAGTTCTTACGGTCTGGAATATACAACCTTGGTATAATTTTGCTTTGAACATAAAATTAAAGTACAAATGTGGGTAATAGTTCCAGGTAATTTATATGATTTATAAAAGAGTACCTTTGTAGAAAAATGGGTTATCTCAAAAGTGTAATTCTATGAGTGTAATTTTATATGAGAGCAATAGTAATAAGCAAATATAGCCTTGTAGTGCCACTTATGTCATTTATTAATGGCAGAAGTAGTATCAACATTATGAATTTCTTATATGATTGTAGTGGTTTAATACTGCACCCCAAAATAGACATTTGTCTGGAATTTTAGAATATGGCCTTATTTAGAATAAGTGTCTTTGCAGATGTAATTAATGTAAATATTCAAATAATCTCATTTGAGATGAGATTATCCTGGATGGCTTTAAATACACTATCTATATCTCTACTTATATAAATGAATATTGATCGCATAATTAAAAATTATCATGGTCTAGGTATGCTCCTAATGACAGAGAATCAAAATACATAATGGCTGTTCTTCTTCTCATCATGCAGATATCTTTTCAAATATCATCTACTCAGAAGTCTTTCCTAGCTACCCTGTCTAACACAGTTTCTCCTCCTGTCCTACCATCACTCTACGCCAGCAGAGGACTCTGGTGCTCATCTCCAGACCAGGATCCCTCACATTCTTCCAGAACTTACTCCTCTAATCCCATGACATCATTAGGTAACTCCTTGCATGTGGTGCTCTGTCAGTCACTGGACAAAGCAAAAAGCAGGGGTGTGAACCCTGACCACAGGAGTCTGCAACATGGAAAGATCAATGGTGCCTCACTGAGATTTATTTAGAATAAGCAATAAATACATTAACTAAATACTTACCTTTTATGTGAAAGGGAAAATGAGTGGGAGAAACAAGATCCCAAAAATCAGGAAAGACCCTCTGACACCTGAAGAGTGTCCAGGAGCAAATGTGAACTTTTATACGCCTGCAGTTCTGCCTCAGGGGTCAATTCTTACTCTGCTGTTGGCCCATCAGTCCAATAAAAAGAAACCATTATGAGAAGCCCTACAGTATTGTATGCAAGCCCTGAATCTCTTTTTCTCCTTGAAGCTTTAGAAAATGGCAATGCAACCAATTATCATAGTGCTTTATTGTTTATAACACATTTTCACATTTCTCATATCACTAGATTAAAAAAAAAACACCCTAAGAGGTGTGCTTGGTGAGTTTCATGGTGAGTGAGAAAGGTGAAGTTCAGAGGGATAAGGAACTGGCTCAAGGTTGAACAGCCGGTAAATATCAGATTTGGGACTCGATCACCCATTCTTCATTCTTCAGATTGTATCCTCTAATACTGATATCTCACTTCATGTAATATGTATTTTATTACAGTTTACAGATGTGTTTATAAGTACAGATGTGTGCATATTTACAACATTATAAAATACATTGTTATACTTATATATGAGTACACATTCATAATGTACTACGATACACTTGACACATTTAATATTGACACATTTAATACCATATGACCATTTCTTAAGTTGGCAGTTTTTAAAGGTCCAAAAATGCAAAGGGAGTGATGGGGAAAGAAATCACTGAATAATGTCTCATCCGCCGATTCTTTGAGAAACTGCTGGGCATTCAGTCATTTGAGTGGGAGCATCCCATCTTGAAAGGCTTACCACCCGGGACACTGGAGTTGACCTTCAGACCACTGAATCTGGCTAACTCTCCCCAGAGTTTGCAGCCTCTGGCTGAGTTGTGAAATAGTCTAGAACTTTCAGGCAGGCGTATCCACCGTTTGGCTAGGACTAGGTAGTAGAATGCCCCAAAGGGCCTGCAGTTGACTTTTTAGATCAAGTGGCATTTTGGACAACAGTAGTCCTTTAATTCGTCTAAAGCAGTGGTTTTGCAACAGAGGATAATTTTGCCCTCTTCCTAGGGGTTATTTGGGAATATCTTCTGACATTTTTGGTTGTTACAACTGGAAGAGTGATGCTACTGGCAACCAGTGGGTAGAGGCCAGGGGTACTGCTAAACAAAGCACAGGACAGTCCCCACAACAAAGAATTATCCAGCCCAGGAGGTCACTGTGCTGAGGTTGAGAAACCCTGATCTAAAGTACTTACGGCATGTTGAGGTGTTGAAGTCCATCAATTTCCTCCCCACACCAGCCAGACCTCACCCTGACTCCATTTAGCCAACTAGAAGCTCCAGTTTGCTTAAACTCCAAATTAATCCCGGACTTAATTAAATTAAATACATACCCCAGTGTTGAAACCACAAATAAAAGAAAAGGAAGATTGCCATAAAAGTCAAGATAGTGGTTACAGTAAGAAAGGTGAATGCAGATGACTTCTAGGGTGCCCCACAATGTTCTATGTCTTGCCTTGAATGGTGATTACTCTGAGATTGACTTTGTAGTAATTTATTAAGGTTGTTTTATAGTTAGGGCACTTTTCTTTATATGTGTTATATTTCAAAATGCTAAAATATTTTAAAACAACTCACCTTGCCCAGCTGCTGTGGTTCATTTGGTGGAGCATTGTCCCATGCACCAGGAGGTTGCTAGTTTGATTCCTGTCTGGGGTTGCAGACTCAAGCCCTAGTAGTGGGCATGCATGAAGCAGCTGATTGATGTTTCTATCTCTGTATCCCTTTCCCTTCCTCTCTCTGAAATCAAATTAAAATATATACTTTTAAAAAATACCTTAGTGATTTCCCTCTATTTTGTAATAATTAGACTAAAGAGATATTACTGATATGAGTGACCCTGCTAAATTCATATTGAATGACACAGAATTGAACAATTGTTGGTCTAGTCTCTAAATTAGAAATCCCATTAGCACCTTAAGTTCTTTTTATTCTTGGTCCTCAAAGCTTTTTGGTCACTAACCTCTAAATGTACACAGAGGGGTGTACACACATACAACCTGAATATTGAATAATTAATGGACATTGAGAAATAACTGGAAAAGGAGCCAAATTTCCAATGGCTACTGACCAGTACATTTCATCCAAAAGCTTGGTGATTCCCAACCAGAAGAAGCAAGAGCATGCCCCATTGGGAAGAATACAGCAAAATCACCTAGAGATCATTGGTATTTTTCTAAATTTTAAAAATTTAATTACTTATTAGCTATATAAAGAGAACATATGCATATAGTTCTTTAAAATCATAGAATACTAGATGACATAATGAAAAATACTCCTGCCATATTTTTCACCATGCCCAGGACATCATCCCAGAGGCCACCACTGTTAACCCTTTCAGGTGTTAATATTTACTCTCATATTTCCAGGTAACAGGCTCGTGACCTAAATTCTTTATTTATCACACATTATCTTCTTAACTTCCTGTAGTGGT
Source organism: Myotis daubentonii (assembly GCF_963259705.1). Taxonomy (NCBI): domain Eukaryota; kingdom Metazoa; phylum Chordata; class Mammalia; order Chiroptera; family Vespertilionidae; genus Myotis; species Myotis daubentonii. The sequence goes on from NC_081841.1 coordinate 164,961,951, forward strand.
AGATGAAGAGTTTTCTGACTTCTCTGTCTTTCTCTTAGATTTGTAACATTTTTTATTAAAAAACTAGAGGCCCAGTGCATGAAATTCATGCACTTGGGGGCAGGGGGAAGTCCCTCAGCCCAGCCTGCACCCTCTTGCAGTCTGGAAGCCCTCGGGGGATGTCTGACTGATGGCTTAGGGCCATGGGGAGAGGACATCCTTAGCACTGCCACGGAGGTGGGAGAGCCCCCCCCCCCAACCCTGTGCTCACCAGTTGTGAGCCTGGCTTCTGGCTGAGCGGCGCACTCCCTGGGGAAGCACACTGACCACCAGGGGGCAGCTCCTGTGTTGAGCGAGATCGGGCTGAAACCAGCTCTCCAACATCCCCTGAGGGGTCCCGAATTACAAGAGGGCACAGGCCAGGCCGAGGGACCCCACTGGTGCAGGATTGAGGCTGGGGAGGGACACGGGAGGTTGTAGGTAAAAGCCTTTATCTACAGGCTTTCAACCCACCCAGCCAGGAAGGGACTGTGGGAGGGCTCCAGGGTGTGTCCAGCCCGTCTAACTCAGTCCTGATCGGCTGGACCGCAGCAGCAAGCTAACCTAACAGTTGGAGCATCTGCCCCCTGGTGGTCAGTACATGTTATAGTGACTGGTTGACCAGTCAACTGTCTGCCCCCTGGTGGTCAGTGCAGTGGTTGAGTGGCCTTAGCATATCATTAGCATACTGCACTTTGATTGGCTGAGCAGACCACCAGACACTTAGCATATTAGGCTTTTATTATATAGGATGTGAATACTGTTCATTCCTGAGCCAAGGAGCACACTTCAGTAATTTTTTTTTCTCTAGTTTAACTTTTGCTTTTCCTTGAGTAATAATTACATCATTTTTATCTGCTTAGTTTTCTATAAAAAGAGTACTCATTTATTTTGGTCAGGTGCTCCAACATATTTTTCTAATGTCTGTTAATATATTTTCAAAATAATCAAATAGATAATGCACCATTTCCATTTTCCCCTTGGAGACCTCATTCCCACAGCCTTGTATTCTCCTCTGGTTGCTTTTGAGAAAAATTCTGACGCCCTTCTTGGCATTTGATCCTGATTTATTTATTCACTTTGCTGGAGCACATGGTCTAGTATCTTACTAATACAATTATTTCCCACTAAAATTTGAAATCATTGTTCTTTAGTCTATTCGCTTCCTGTGTTGCTGTTGAGAAGTCTCATGAAGCATTATTGGTCATCTTTTTTTTCTATGATTCTCATTCTATCTATCTATCTATCTATCTATCTATCTATCTATCTATCTATCATCTCTAACATTTTAAATATCATTCTTTATCTCCAGGGTTCTAAAGTTCTATAGTAATGGGCCTAGGTTAAGTTTAGTGTGTGTGTGTGTGTGTGTGTGTGTGTGTGTGTGTGTGTGTGTGTGTGTGTTGAATTGGTGGACTCCTTCAATTTACAAATTCATGTCTAACCATTTGGGGAAATTTTTTTGTTTTTTATTTATTTGACAATTTCTCTTCTTCCATGTTTTTGTTTTTGCTTGTTCCAGACCTGCTATATGTGACTTGTTACTAATCTCTAATTTTCTGAACTATTTCTCATATTTTCCATATACCTGCCCTTTTTATACACCTTGATTGATCTTGCATTTATCTTCTAACTCTTCTAGTGCATTTATCATCTGCGTTATTTGAGTTCTTTCTTGTTATCTGGGAGTTTTATTTTGCGAAGGCAATGCTCTTTTCTGTAATGACGTTAGCTTAAATTTCTTTTTCTCCTTGCCTTGGTATGTGTTATACAGAGTTCCTTGTTTTGTTTATTTGTTATTATTTTCTATTTGTTCATTTTTTGACTTTTCATTGTGAAAGAATTACTCAGCAGCCATTCGTTCATAATTTATAGGCAGAAATACAGAGCTTATTGGAAGCTCTATGTGAATGAGTCTTGTCAACATCATCATATGGTGATCAGGTGGCTACCTGGCTTTGTCATGTATAGAATTCCCACCTTCTTTGTAGCATTTCAGCTATCCAGGAAAAAAATCTAGGAACAAGGGGTAGAGGGGGAAGAAGAGTGTCTCTTTTGGTGTGCTAGGCCTGAATACAGACCCTTTAGAAGCAGAATTGCAAATAGGATGAAGAGGCTAGAAATTCCACTAATTCTTCATTTTTTCTGGTCTTAGCTTCACTTCACTTAGCCCACCTCCGTACCCCAAGTCTGAAGTTTTTTCTGATTGATTTTTTCCAGTAACCAAGCTTTCTACGTTCCTCTTGGTTTGGAGGAAGGAGTACAGTGACTTTGTTTCAAAGGAAAGGGAATGAGATCGAGGGCAGCGACTCCTTTATCTACAGGCTTTCAACCCATCTGGCTTTGTTTCATCTAAAGCTCACCTCCACTTCCCTCAGGACTTGGTGTCCTTAGAGTTTGTTCTGCTGGGAAAGTTGTTTTGTTTCTTTTATATTCTTTAAATGGTAGATGGATATAGAGATATAGAGAGAGGTATAGAAATATAGAGATATCTTAACTATTACTCATGGATTTTTAGAATGCTTCTTCTGATCCCTGCATGCATTTTGGGTATTTTCCTATTTCTATCTTTCAAAAGTTTCTAGAAATCTCTTGTCCTCCACTGCCTTTCTTTCCTTGTGGCTTTATACTTTCTTAAAATATCATTACTGTCATGTTGGGTCTTTTCTACAAAGGAGAGAAAATAAGAGTAGTCAATCCATCATTTTCTCCCACTCATCCTTTCTTTATAATCTCTGTGAAATATTGAACAACTAGGCAACCATGTTCAATATGCAGATCTTGAATTTAAGGTTAAACCTCCCTGTTTCAAATTTCAGCTTTCTTCCTTAGTGAGTGTGTGATGTTCTGCATGTCACTCAAACATCCTGCCAAGTTCAGCAGAGATGCCTAGGAAAACATTGACTGAAAAGCATCCATCTAATTGGGTAATTAGAAGGTCATCGGTGACCTTCATTGGAGTAGTTCCCATAGAGTGACAAGGGCAGAAGCCAGGCTGCACTGGGATTTATCCATTAATTATGCTTCTGTCTTCTGTGCAAGGCTCCTCCAGCACAGTTTCTAGCAAAGCTGTGAGCTACCCACACCTTTGGTCTCTGCTTACTTTGCCAGCTGCTCTAGTGCGTCAAATGTGCTACCACGTGTATGCATGCTTTTCCTCCAAGGCTCATATAAGCCAGCTGTTGCAACAAGCTTCAAAATGCTCCCTGCAAACTGGCAGGAGTCTGGATGCCTTTGGAGCTCCAAAGGGACCAGGTACAAACAGTGTAGCAGGAAAATTGCTTTGGGAAGGCAATGTGGAAGAGAAGGTCTGAGGAAGGAGCAGCTCAGCACGGAAAAAAATGGCCTGCTGCCACTAATATACTTGGAGAAAAATATGACAGCCAGAGCAACGAGAAAGAAGCCACTGAGTCTTTTTTGGTGTGCGAGGTGACCAAACCTGAAGTAGTTTGCTCGGGCCTCCCGTCATCACTCCAGCCCAAATGAAGATGCTGATGGAGAAGATGTGTAGCCTATGGAAGGCAGAAATACAATGGGTCGCCTTGGTTACTTGCAACTCTTTGGCAGCAGAAGGTGATCTCATCCTAGACAGAAGTGTGTTCTGACCTTCAGAGAAAGAAATTCTATAAGGCACCGTTTCAGGAAGGCTTAGGTTGGACGTTTTATAGACAGTCCCAGAGCTCCTTTCCGGGGCCCTCAGTTCCAATCTGTTTTGTTACCTCAATTGCAATGTTTGTTTGGTGGTTTTACAGCACAACCCATTTTCATAAACTGTTGCCCAGCTGCACACACTGGTGGAAAACCAGCTGAAACAAAAATGCCATTATTTATTCTGTTCAGAAAAGAATTTAAAATTCTGGAGACTGGGGAATAGTAAAATAAGAAGCTAAAATAACATTTCTTAGCATAGAAGTTCAATGCGAATTTTGAGACCTATGTACTAGTACCTGAAGAATGCTTCTTATCGACCTTTTTTTTACTTATGGAGAAAAAGACTCATAGATAATGTGATCTTGTTGAAGTTTATTCTAACTGACTTTCAAAAATACTTCTTAATATTGCTTATATAATTCTCCTAGAATGTGCTCATTTTAATCATCAGTCAGCATTTTATTATATTATAATCCTTAATTGATTGACGTTTAATCACAGTCTTTGTATTTTACTGTCCCTTGTCTCATAAGAGGCAATTTTCTCTTTACTGTAGTTTAACAGCTGATGAAAAAGATTTAAGGAAACCTATAAACTTAAGATTGGTTAATGGTCCCTTATAAAAGAATATTATACTTCGAGGATCCATTGCACAGATGTGGTGCTCAATTGTAGAAATGTGCATGGGGTTTATTAAATTACAGCACAAATCTTCAGTCTTCTGAGTTATTGTCCATGTTGGTATTGTTAGGCAAATGGGGAGACACATTATTGCTTCCAGTTGTTCCCATTACTGTGGTGTGATGCAGGCGGCGACAGCTGGCACAGCGCTGCAGGCAGTGAGGAGCTGCAGCAGCTGCCGGGACAGACAGCCCGGGAAGGTCCAGCTGCGCTGAGTCAGGGCTGGGCAGCTCCTCCAAGGTGTCCGGGACGCGGAAAGTAAATAAACAAACCACTCTGGCTGCCAGAGACAGCGGGGGAAAGAGACAGAGAGTAGCTCATATAGAAAATGGCCTTTCTGGACTATTTCTGGATTTATGACTTCTTGGGTACCCTGAGCACTTCTGCAACTTTGTTTCTTTATGCCTCTCATTTGTAAGGGTCTCATTGTATTGTCCAAAGCCTGGTTCTGTTTAAAACGGCCTTTCCAGATGACTTCTGTCTAGGCTACTCTTCCGTTTGAATGTGAAATGTTTAGCTAATTTTAGGGGGGGAAAATGAGCTAATATTATTGTTATCTGATAACTACGCCTTTATCCAATATTTGTTAACCAAATGCTTGCCATATCCCAGAACCAGTGTCCTATATTTTCAGGATACAAAAATGTGACAGACCCCCTTCCCTCAAGGAATTGTTTAGTAGAGGGAGATGTCCATGCAAATAAATTAATGCAGCAAAATGTCATCGCTGCGAGAGATGCTTATATAGGATATGATAGATGGGACCCAAAATGAAATTCAAACCTACATAGGCTGGAGCAAAGGGCCAGAACATTCATATATTCTATCAACATGTATTTGTTTGTTTGTGAACAGGCTTTATTACAGAGGGGACAGGGCTCAGTCCTTCTTGGCTGCTGCCTTCCTCACGGCTGCAAGGACTTTGCTCAGGACCTCTCTCTTCCTCTTAGAATGGGTGTGTGTCCCCATCCTTTTCTTGATGAATTTTAGGACCTTCTCATCCTTGGAGACCATGAGCAGCAACGTGGGCGCTGCTGACAGGAAGTAAAGCCACATACCTCCAGGATCATGTCCCATAGGAACTTGGTGAGACGCCCGCGGTGGCTGTGCCTCAGCGTCCTCATGTTCTTGGTCACCTTGTGGGCCTTGATGAGGCTCCCGGTCATGGGGTAGCGCAGAGCCAGGCCTGCTGCTCCTCAATGGCTGCCGCAGTGGAAGTAGGTCAACAATTAAGTATCTACTGTGTGCTAGACACTGGAGGTACAAAAATGGTACAAAATGAATGAAACGGGATGCGTATCTTTCTATTTTCTGCATCCTTCCTCCAGGATTGTCTTTGTTCCCACCATCCTATGATTTATTCTGATGAAGGTCCCTCAAGACTTCCCCTTGCCCACGCAAATGGCAGAGGCAACTGATAAAACTGAGCAATCCTTCCTTCTTGGAGCACTTTCTTTTCTAGAATGCTCTCACCTGATGGGCAGTATTTCTCAGTTTCCTCTGAAACCTCTTTAGCCTCTGCTTCACTTCTAAATGATTGAATAATAGACCACAGTACTTACTGACATTTAAAATAATCAGTTCCTTTCTTTGTTTATTTGTTAATATTTCCTTCCTTTCCCCCTGTATTCTTCCTGTTTAGAATATTGTGTGGCACATTACTGCTGAAAAAATATTGTTTCAATATATGGGGGATGGGGGAGGAGGAGAGGAAGGAGAGCTCACTGTTGAGAAGTCAGTTACATGGATAATTATAATACAACTAGAGGTCCCTCGGCCTGGCCTGTGGGTATCAGAACTAAACTGGCTCTCTGACACCCCCCGAGGGGTCCCAGATTGCAAGAGGATGCAGGCCAGGCTGAGGGACCTAGTATGCATATAAGATCTTTGGTTAATCTCTTTCTGCCCTCCCCCCTCCACCGCTTCCCTCTAAGATTCATCAGTCTGTTCCATGTTTCCATGCCTGTGCATTGAGCATCTGCCCCCTGGTGGTCATTGCACATCATAGCTACTGGTTGAACAGTGAATGGTCAGTGATCACTTAGGCTTTTATATCCTATTTAATAAAGAGGGAATATGCTAATTGACTGTCCCACCCTCAAAGATGGCAGCACCCACAGCCAATAAGGAGGATATATGCTAATTGACTGCCACGCCCTCAGAGATGGCAGCACCTACATCCACAAGATGGCAATGCCCAGTCCCCTCAGCCCCGCTGGGGCAGCAGACGTGCGGCCTTGCCGAGTGCCTGCCTCCAGAGTCCCCCAGTCCCTTCAGCCCCCCAGCAGCCCAAGGCCAGCCTGAGGCACAGGCAAGCCTCAGATGGCAGCTGCCCAGCCCCCCAGGGCTGCCCGAGGCTCAGGTAACCAGGGCCAGGCAAGGCTTACACTGCCGGCAGTAGCAGCAGCAGAGGTGTGATGGGGTATCGCTTTCCCCTGATCGCCGGGTTGCTTCCCACCCCTGAGGGCTCCTGGACTGTGAGAGGGGGCAGGCCGGGCTGAGGAACCCCCCTTCAGTGCATGAATTTTCATGCACTGGGCCTCTAGTATATAGATAATTGCAGTAAATTGCAGATACTCAAGAGAAAAGTTTCCCGAGCTGAGGCTGGAAATAAATGGCTAAATAAAGGCTTAAGTGTGGAGCTTGAATTTGCAATCCAAGGGAGCATGAGGGAAGCATGAGCAGGCAGAGCCCAGGAGGGAGAGTTCTTATATTATTCTGGAATACATTTCTAGTGGTCTCCATTGACATTATAAGACATAGGGGCAATCATGATGAGCGTATCTCATGAGCCACCTTGAGCTGTTGTGTATATCTCCAAAGCCAATATGTATTCAGATGGGTGCAAGTCATATGTGATAGCTTTCATTTTTTCCTTCTCCTCCCCCAGTCAGTCAGTCATTGCTCTTTCTGCAGAAGAGGAAATGATGGCAAAGACTTGGGCATCCACGCTCCTTTCTTTTGCCCAGCAAACATTTCACCTCTTAACTGCCATCTGTCTTTGTGGTTTAGGAGTGAGGAACTGAAATGAAAGAGGTAGGAACAACTTGGCTGGTTCAGTCATTTTGTTGAAAGATCAATCAGTTCCCTATGAGAAATTTTCTGGGATGGGAACCAAAGTAGCTGACATCCAAAAGCAGCGTCTCCACTACTGGCTCTAACGGTGATGTTCCATTAGCTGTCAGCAGTAATCACACTTACATCCTCTTTCCAAGCCTCCAGCTATGAGGGGACGCTATTACACTCTCCCTGTCTAGTCGCAAAGCACTCGACGACAAAAGCACAAACAGACCAGGCTGAGTGGTGCTGTGAGCATGTCCCTGGCACCAGGGCCTCTCCAGCAGGTGTACACTAACTCACCTGTGCCATACATGGCACAAGCCGACGAGACCAATTGGACACCCCTGTAAAACATCTACCTCCACCCAGATCTGAACTGGGACCCACACCTTTGGACAGCAAGCCACTGCTGAACCTGGAAGGATCTCTCAATTAGCTAATGGCAGAGGCGTCTGCTACCTCTGCCTCTGTTTAGGCAGCCAGCCAGGATTCTGAAGGAAGGCTAACTTGCTTTAGCCTTTTCAAGGAATGTGGTGGTTTGAAAAAACACACCTATATGTACATGCACACAAGGTTCTGATGCTTTTTGCTTTTCCCCTTTAAATATACCAGTGACCTAGCAAAGTATTCATTCATAATGGACCCCCTTAAGGAAGCATGGAAAAGCTCAGGACATATTGGGTTAACTAATTTTCCCCAGCTTTTGATTTATGAAATGTATCTCCACTCCTCATTTTCATATGAGAGTGGCTATGGCTTTGCACTGAGCCTGGAGCATTAACTCCTTATTAAAAAGAACTTCCAGGTACCCCTGGGCTCAAAGAGGGCCTCAGGTCAGGGTAATTAAAACATAGCCTGGAATAATATGGCCATATGATATGTAGCCCTATAATGAGAGATTATCAATCCATTTTAATTACAGAAAAAGGTGCGCACTTCCAAAATTATAGATTGTCTTAGGCCCCACGTTTTATTGAATAGACGCCTATCAAAGGGGTTAATTTTCATCTGGAAAACTCCTATTCATTCTTCAATACCCTTTTCTGTTTGTGAAGAAACAGCCCTCATTTGTGAACTCTTGCCAAGACAGAGCTTATCACTTTTTCATTTTCACTCCTATTAAACTTTGCTTATAGATTCCTTTGCAATTTTTACCAAACATGTAGAAATAGTCCCCCTCGTCCTTTAAATGTGCTCACTCCCGTGTGTTTTGAAAGAAGCAGCATCCCTGGTCCTTCTCTGATTTTATCATCTTTGAGTGAAACATAAATAGAGAATAATTTCTTTATGTAGAACAGTCCAAGGGTGATGATTACTGGGGGTACAAAAGGGAATGTTGGGGACTATGAAGAAATGGAGAAAACCGGACTCAACAAAAAGTAGCATCAGCAAATTATTGCTATGAAGAAATGTGGATGACATGTGACCAAATAGTTCAATTCTTTAAGAGAAGCCAAAAATACAGGTGTGGGTTTTTTGTTTTTGTTTTTTGGTGGTTTTTTTTGTTTTTGTTTTTTTTTAGGCTAAACCACAAATTATTAAATGTCAGCTCAATGTGGTTTTTTGTTTGTGTGTTTGTTTTATTTTGTAATACGCTGTCTACTGAATGCAAACCATCTGCTAACATAACGTGGTTCATAGGCTGCCAATTTTTAGGCCCTAATTTTTATTGTTTTATCTCCACTCTTGCTCAGTCTCTTCATCACCAGCATCATGTGTTGGCACCATGGAGCAGAGAGGAGGAAGGAGGAAGGATGGTTAGGAGGGAGACTTCACCCCGATGCTCAAGCCTGCCCAGCCATTGTAAGTCATAGGATCACCTTGCTCTTCCACACCTCTCTGACCTTTGCACATACTGTTTCTTCTGCCTGGAAAATCTTCCCAACTTGGAACTCTTATTCATGAGAGAAGGTCCAAATGTCCCGGAAAGTTAGTTCTTTATTTCTTCTCTGTATTCTTTTTGTACTTTAAGATCTACATTTCAACACTTGAACTGCTGATATTATTCACTTATATCAATATTCTCAAGTATCAGTAAACATTCTAATAACCTGGAGGGCTTTTTAAAGCAGCCCTGTCAGGTGTGGCTCAGTTGGTTGAACATCATCCCAGGCACCAGAAGGCTACTGGTTTGATTCTCAGTCAGGGCACATGCCCAGGTTGCAGTTTTGATCCCTGGTAGGGAGCATGCAAGAGGCAGCTAATCAATGTTTCATTCTCACATAGCTGTCTTTTTCTCTCTCTCCCTTCCTCTCTTCTTTCTATAAAAATATTTTTTAAAAATTTAAAAACCCACAAAGAATAGACTGCTGGGCTTCACCTTCAGAGTTTCTAATTCAGTTGTTCTGGGATGGGACCCAAGAATTTGCATTTCTAACAAGTGGCCAGATGTTGCTGGTCTCAGAACTACACTTAGAGAACTACGAAGCTTATACTTGGGGCTATGTATAGCTTATCTGTGGATCTCCAGAGCTGACACAGTCAATAATACTTTTATTAATGGTATTAATGACAGTCATTTTGGCTTCCTTATCAAGCCAATCTAACAAACAGCTGCCTAATGTTAATGGGAAAATAGTGGCTGATCCACAATAGTGGCTGATCCATTCACCCCCTTGCATATAACTCTCATATGCTTGGAAACTAAGGAGTTTGAAAAGCTCTTTGAGATCATATTGTTAAATATGAACATTTTATAAATAAAAACACTGAGGCTGTTTATCTTAGCTCAGCTCTTTTATTTTCATTCCAATTTCCAAGGTCAGATTCCTTGTATCAGATAAAACTTTGTGGGGTTTTTTCTCTAAAACACTGCTGAGACGTAATAAATAGGGAAAATTTCCTGTTGGGATATGTGGAGTGGATTAAAATGATGAACACTGTACAGCAAAATAAGCTTTGACACTCGTTGCATCAGCTATATATTTATATTTTTTTCCAGTCACTAAGTTCACATGCTCATGAACCATTCCAGATCTGGATCACAGAGGGTGAAAAATATAGCTAATTAGTTCTGCTTATGCTACTTACATTTATCTTGTAATAGTAAAACATTCTTCTTGCAAACCTGAGGATGACACAAATGATACTTGCAAGCCCTGGTAATGGATCACATGGCCTGAAACTCTAAAATTAAATATACAGCATATTTTAATATAGATTCCTTGCCCCCAATTTTTTAAAATGAAGCAACAACTCTTAGCATGTTAGAGTTCAGTCTCTCTCTACAAATGTTAAAGTTCCTCTATATTCAGCTTGTCATGTACTATGGACCTTCATTCCTACCCTGACTCTCACCACTATCCTAGAAGATTTCAACTTCATGCCGATAATTCAACAAATCTGAGTGGTATTTATTGAGTATCTACTGTATGCTATACACTATTTTATGTGGTATAGATCTAGTAGCCAAATAAGATAGTTTTAATGCTTTGCCTTTGAGTAGCTCTGGTCTAGTGTGGACTGGTCCAGTGTGATAAGCACTGTGAAGAAAACAAAGCAGGGAAAGGCAAAGATGGTCATGAAGGGGCGAGGGCCATTTTACACAGAGGGTCAAAGAAGGGACAATTGAGCTTGATCAGTATGAGATGAAGAAGATGGGTGTAGACCTGGGCAGAGAGAACAGCAAGTGCAATGACTCTGAGGTGGGGCTGTCATTTGCAAGAAATGGCAAGAAGACCAGTGTGGGTGAAGAGGAAGAAGGGAGGAGGCGATTGGTATGGCTGTGGAAGGGCTGTGCAGCATTGGCCGTGAGGTAAAATGAAGTAGACCAGAGTCCTGATGGAAATGGCAATCCTTTCTAGGTAAAGCAGGAAAGTGACATAAACTAATTTGTTTTTTTATAAAGTTCACTCTGGCTGTAGCTGTTGAGAATTGACTGTATGAGATAATGATGGTCAAGAGTAGGAGGGAGGTTAGTCATGAGGCTGCTGTGGTGACTCTGAGGAGAGAAGGTGGTGCTTTGAACTAAGTGCCTGGGTGGAAGACGTGAGTAACAGCCCAGTTGTTGATATTTTTTGGAGCCATGCAGCTGTGCTCAATAGTTTGAGTAGGAGCAGAGAAGCCAGAGGACTGGATTAACCTAAGGGTGAATGGCGGTTGGTTTCAGGACAGAAGGAAATGGAATAAGAATGTTGTGGGTGCCAAGGAAAAGAAGTTTAAATGAAAGGCCAGTGTTTCAGGATGGGAACCAAACAAGAGCTGTCAAATCAATTGAACTGGGCTGATCAATTGAGAACAATGTGGGATTAAAATACATAATTGATGAAGATGAATGGAAAACATAATAACAGTAAAGGATAATAGATGATAGCCAGAGAGTAGAACATTACAGTTTGGTTTTAGAGGTCCAGATGAGTTGCTGGTTCTCTGTTTCTTGTAAGTGTCCATTCTCACACTGTACAGTAGTTTATGTAGAAAGAATGACCAACCAGAGCACTATCAATTTAGGTTTTATACTTTCTGACTTGTCCTTCACTCCTCACTTTTCGGATTTAAACTCCTGACCTGATTTTTATAGTCCTTCAACTTATCATCCATTTATACCTCTATCTAAGCACCTTTGTTTAGTGGCTGATTAATTTCCTTCTAGTCTAGAAACCTAAGTCTACTTATTAACCACTGATTTCTTCATTTCTCTATAATGCTATAATTCTCTGAATAACCTTGAGGATAACCCCTCTTTCTCTCTGGTTTGATCTGATCCCTAGTACCTCTCATTCTTAGTAACTCAGGTTGTGAGACTTATCTCAGTTTCTCTGATATGCGGGCACCACAGGGTATAGTGTAGAGCCACAGCAGTGAATTGTACATGTGGATTGGAGGTGAAAGCCTCCAATAAGGCAGGAAATTAGGGAGATAGTAGAATGGAGCAGTAGAATCATCCCCTTTATCATTTTCAGGGGATGATAAACCATTTCGGGTTTGTACTACAAACTACAGTGGACTCTCCATACTGCCTCTCAACCCTAGTCTTTCACTGAACCATCCCCAGGTCTCGGATTAATCCCCAGGTGGCACCTGCTCATTACAGACCCAAAGTAGCATCTTAAAGGCTTTGGCAACTGAATTGATATTGAAACCATCACCCCCAGAAGTTGAGACTGAAATTGCAATCTGAAAATAACTGGACTGATTTCCTTCTAGAGGAACAAACAAATAGAAAAAGTCAATATTATCTCAAGGATTTTAACAAGATCTAGAATCTAAACAACAGACTGTTAAAAATGTCTAGGATACAATAGAAATTTAATTACAAAGAACTTGGAAAATGTGACTAACTCAAAAGGGAATCAATGAGTGCCGATTGAGATGGCCCAGATGTTAGAATGGTCAGATAAAGCATCTCTTCTACGAACATTCCACAAGGTAAGAGGAAACACTCATTAAATGAATGGAAAGATAAAAGTTCTCAGAAGAAAAATAGAAACCATAAATTAAAAATTTAGAAATGGAAGTTGTAATAACTGAAATAAATTTGCATTGTTTTTTTAAAAATCCTCTCCCTTTGCCTTTCACTATGCAACCCCTTTTTACATTTCAATCCTAATCTGATCAATCTTTTTCTGTCTTTCTCACTGTCTTCTCTTCTACTCTCCCTTACTAATGTCCTTGGTTTTCTTCTTTCGTTTTCACCACATATTTTCACACATAAGCTTATGTGCAACTTATCTACTCTATAATTTGTTTCTCTTTACCTATCACTCATTCGTTATACTACTGCTTTTATTTTTTTGGCTTTATTAATTACATTTACTGGGGTGACATTGGTTAATATGATCATATAGGTTTCAGTTGTGGGTTTCTATGTTACAAGATCTGTATATTGCACTGTGTGCCCACCACCAAAAACCTTCTCCCATCATCATAAATTAGGGTCCCTTTTATCCCCAACCACCTACTACTGCTTTAGGCTTTTGTTTTCAATACTCCACAAAAACTGCTCCAATTTTGGTAATCAGTAAAACTTTATTACTGCCCTAACCGGTTCGGCTCAGTGGATAGAGTGTCGGCCTGAGGACTAAAGGGTTCTGGGTTCGTTTTCAGTCAAGGGCATGTATCTTGGTTGCGGGCACTCCACAGTTGTGGGTGTGCAGAAGGCAGCTAATTGATGTTTCTCTCTCATCGATGTTTCTAACTCTCTATTCCTCTTCCTTCCTCTCTGTAAAAAAAAAAAATCAATAAAACATATTTTTAAAAATTTTTTAAAAACCTCTTTATTACTAAAGCTACTGAACAATTTTAATCCATGTTATTGATAGTTTTAAAATAGGCAGCGTGGGTGCTTAATATATTTATTATCTAAATAAATGAATGACTACTCCCTTAGCACCCACATGAACGACTTTCTTTTTAATTTCTTTAATTTTTTCTATGTGGATTCTTCTTCCTTTTTCCACTTTTTAATTTCTGGGGTTTACCAGAATGTTATCCTCAGCTCACTAGTCTTCCCTCTCCGCACATGCTCCTGGAGATCACCTATTGTTTTAACATTTTGTGTAGAGGCTAATGCTATTGACACCCAAATTATTTATCTGTAGCCTCCAAAGCTCCAATTGGGTGGTTCCCCTTAAAAGGCTCACAGACCCAAACCTGATTCTTCTCTTTCATTTTAGAATAGTTGGTGGCACTGTCATCCTTCTGGTACCCAAGGTAGAAACTTGAGAGAATCACTCCACTCTCACAAACATGTTCTGGTTTTACTTCCTAAGTATTTCTTGAGTCCATGCCTTTTGCTCTATAACCACTCTTTTTGCTTAATTGTCTTAATGCAGTTTTTTTTTTACCTAAAGTTGCAATATACTCCTAATGAGTGTTTGAGCTTCCATTCTTCCTCCCCACAGTTTCAAACAGCTGTGGCAAAGGGTTCTTAACAACAGGGTGTCCCCAAAAATGTGTACACACACTTTGAATAATTATAAAGGCAGTGTTTATTAAAATATACTTTGTTTTCAAAATTGAGCTATCAGCTGTTAAAGTGTGTATACATTTGGGGGGACACCCTGTATAATCATCACTCATTTTTTAAAAACCCACAAGAAGCTTTTACTTTGTGTAGTAATTCCCAAAGCTGTTTTACCTCCCACCTGGCAGCCTCTCTTCATTCCTTTCTTGCCATTCTCTGCCTCACCCTTTAAATTCTAGCAATAGTCACCTGCTCATAGTTATCAAAATAACCCAGCTTTTTATGATTTCATAAACACTTGTTTTGCTGAATATGTAGTCTGTTTTATTAAAACTCTAATAACAATGTTTGTTGAGTACTTACCATGTGTGTGAGGTTGTACCATTATTGCATTTAATCCTTAGAACTACCTGAACGCAGGTTTTGTAGAACTGTTATCATCATTTTAGAGGTTAGAAAACCAAGGAACAAGAAAATAGTTGGCCAAGGATATAAATACAGGGATTATAACGATAGAAACGGCATACTACCATGCTTAACTATGCCTGAAGTGCTTCTATCCAACTTTCTACACGTAGTTCAAACATCACCTCCAAGAAGACTTCCTTGAATAATGAACACCATCACCCTTCTAACCTTGGCTAGAGGCCTCTCTGCTGGTTTCTCAGAGCACTCAACACATCTCTGATAATAGGGACCATCTTGCATGGCAATGATCTGTTAATGTGTCTTTAGCTCCCACTAGATGTAACTCCTCAGTGTCAGAGATTATGTTTATCTTTGTTTGTATTCATAGCGCCTTGCAAAGTCTTTCATATAGTGGTCACTCAATAAGTAGTTGCTCAGCTAAATGTAAACAGCTTTTTAGCCCACACAGTTCTGTTTAAACATTTACTGGAAATTTCTGTTTAAATATCCTCAGTACTTAAGGACAACTTAGATCAAATAGAATTCATACATTCTCCTTACTATTGTCCAAGATTGCTCTTAATGCTGTGATTCTTTTCTTGATTAATGCACCAATATCTATTCAGTTAACCAAATCAGAAACCTGCGAATCATCCAAGATTTGTCTCTTTTTTATGCTAAATAATTAACCAATCAGCCCAGCTGGCATGGCTAAGTGGTTGAGCATTGTTCTATGAACCGGGAGGTCACAGTTCTATTCCTGGTCAGGGCACATTCCGGGGTTGCAGGTTCAATCCCCAATCAGTGATTCTCTCTCGTCATTAATGTTTCTGTCCTCTCTCTCTCCCTCTTCCTCTCTGAAATATATATTAACCAATCACCAGCTGCTCTCAGATGTATCCTCTATACATTTCTAAAATCCTTCCCCTTTCCCATGATCCCACTGCTGCTTGTGCTTTCCTCTATTCCAGCAATTATTATAAAATATTGTGATTAATTGTGTGCATATCATAATCTTCCTCTTTGCCACTGGCCTGCAAACTTCTTGAGAATAAGAATAATCTTTTTTTGTGTACCCCTAAATCCTGACTCCTCTTGAGTGGTGACTTGAGGCATAGATCAAAAGATCCATCTCACCCCCTAGTTGCTATTAGCTTATACTCTGCAGGAACCTGAAGAGGAAATTTCTTTCACTAGGGCTTATGCCTATGAGAGCCATTAGGGCTGTTCAGAAGTATCACAGTTCTCCTCTCCTTCCACGTATAATTCAGGAATGCACTTCCCTATTCATTTTGAAGTTAGGTTGGCATGACTTTCTTTAGCCAATGAAATAGAAGTGATTGGAAGGCCTCTGCACAGAAGCTGTAAGAGATAGTGCACAATTCACCACACCCCCTTCTCCTCACTGCAGTGATCAGGGAAGTATATAAGAATGAAGCCTTTGTCAAATGAAATGTGAATAGGAAATAAATGTTTGTTATATTAAGCCACCAAAGTATTAGGATTATTTGTAACTGCCACATAGCTTAGCCTCTCCCATCAGTGTGAAACCTTGGGTCCTCGCATTTTCTCTTCTGGAGGGGTGGTGCTCAGGGAAAATCATGCCGTGTGCCCCTTTCTTGTCTCACAGATGTCTTTATCCAGATGTTTTTATTCAGGTGAAAATTGGCATCAAGGGAAACCTTAAAATGGAACTCGGTCCCAACTTAGCCATATCCAACCGAAGAATTATGTATGGAACGAAAAGGGTAATCGTATTTGCTTTGAAGAATAATTATAAGCTAATTGTGTGGAAGAAGAAAGTAACTGCTTCTGGTCATATGTCTTCTTTTCTCTCTCCTGCGTGTGCAGCACACACAGGCCGATCCAGTCAGGGGTAATATCCATCCTGGAGCACTGCTAGAGAGACCCAAGGATTAATGCCACAAATATTTGATGGGGAATACTTAATTAGGACACTAAATGAAAGCCTGTCCCCAAAATAGCTCAACATGGGAATGGAGTAACATTATGGCCACTCTTATTAAGCATTTAGAGATTGCAGCGTGCCACTAATTTTAAATAGTCTAAGCTCTGTCGGTATGAATAGTTTTGATCACCAGTTCCTCCTTGCTAGATAGCAGTAGATAGTTGAGTCTGAGTCACCCTTCATTTACCACGTTGTCCGCCCTTCCTCTGTGCGGAACTGAGTGTCCGGCTAATCCTGGAATCTAAGGTGATGCTGAGAATCATTGTGAACTCACTCCTTACGTTACTGAGTTTTCTTCTCATGCACACATTTCCCCCCCTGTAGCTTCTCATCCATGTCATACTTCCTTTCCCTTTTATTATTGTTTTCTGTCATCTGAACACTTTCCACTTCTGTTCTTTGGCCCACTGTTTTCTTGCTTTCCTTTTTCATTTATGCAAGATGGAGCTGTTTTTCTCCTCTAAGAAAACTGTCATTGATCAAAAAAACACACTCAAAGAACTTGATTTTTGTGGCTGAGTTCAAATGTCCTCTTTCCCTCAGGAAACAAACCAAACTCTATGATCTTTTCTGATTAAGAATCATAGAACACACCCAGGCCTAGTGCCACCTCCTCCATTAAGCCTTCCCTGATTTCTTTCAGACAAAGGTACTCTTGTGTTAAGTAGCACTTTGTTCTGTTCTCTAGGGTAACACTGCACTGTTGTATTTTGACTTACCTTCTTAAATGTCTGTCTCTTACATTAGACATGAAACCCCCTAAAAGCAGAACACTTGTCTTATTCCTTTTTACATGTCTGGTCCCTCACAGAGCCTGGCACATTATCTCTAGGATAGAGCCCATTTAGTCACTCCCTGCAGCAGCTGGCATGTTCTGTTTGGTCCACAAAGAGTTGCCCAGAACAGGTCTAAAATATTTTAAATTAATTGCCAACTTTAAGAATAGATTTATCATTTTAAAAATCCAGAATTTTTAGCTCAATCTTTAAAAAAAATCACAACAAATGAGGAGACTGGACAACAGTGAGCTCACATTCCCACGTAAAAGCAACAGCTATAGCTGAGGGCAGCTACTCTCTTCGGAATGGGCACGATGACTCCGGTCTCCAGGTGACCACAGTTTTCCAAGAATGGCATAAGCAGCCCATAAGCCCTCAGAATAGCACTTGAACTATGGGCTCTGCAGGGACGATTTTCAGGTCACTGGTTGCAGGACTGAGCAGTCTCCTGACTGTCAGGCCAGAAATGGGGAATTAAAGCTGACACAGGTGGGGACCTCCGGCCGGGGAAGCCGTGGACTTGCTTCCTCTCTCCCTCAGGGTGAAAGGCTTTGGGCAGGGCTGCTTCGAACCAGAGCATACTTGCCATTCTGCTGCTCTAGAAAGTCTGCTCAGAGTTCAGCTTCCAGTGTTAAGTTGTGAGAACTTAAATAATAAGAGAGGAAAGTGGTAACTTAATCACTCTTTAACCCCGATGCCTCTGAAGCCTGAATTTGGGGTGTATCCCTGAAATTTCACTCATTTTTAAGCAGTTAGCAACTGTCTCTTCACCTGTTTCTCTTCCCTTCCACCCTTCATAGTAAATGCATTTGTGTTCTTCCCATGCCAATAATCTCCAGTTGTTTCTTCGTCTCTGTACATATTTTACATATTTTTAAATATATTCTTATTGATTTCAGAGAGGAAGGGAGAGAGAGAGATCAAGGTGAGAGAGAATCAATGATCGGCTGCCTCCTGCCCTCCCCCTACTGGGGATAGAGCCCACAACCTGAGCATGTGCCCTTGACTGGAATCGAACCTGGGACCCTCCAGTTCACAGGCCAACATTCTATCCACTGAGCAAACCAGCTAGGGCACATATGTTATATCTTAAAATATGTGGAGTTATAGGAAGCAGAAAAGGTAAGCCCACACAAAAATCCGGGTAGAAAAATAAAAGCGCTCTATCTTTTATTTCATAATTGGAATTGTGTTGCACACATGATCATTTTGAAAATTATTTTAAAATGTTATTTTTGCTGAAAATATATTCCACCTATATATTTACATAAATATATAGGTGGAATATATAAATCATGAATTATAGCCCTTTTTGTTGTATAAATATTATTTAGCCTTTTCCTTATATATAGACTCTGAAATTATATGATGGTTGGTCAGGTTTTTTGTTTTTTGGGTTTTTTTCACTTTATAAGAAAACATTTGCCCTAACATTTCACTAGTTCCTTGGAGTAGATTTCTCAAAGTGAAATGCCTGGCTCAAAAATCAAGAAAGTTAAAAACATTTTGGAAACATACATTGCCAAGTTGCATTTATAACGTCCACTCCTGTTACCTTGCCTGCTGAGCATCAGAGCACGTGGCTATTTCACCTGCGCGATAAAATTTTTAAGTCTTTAATAATTAGAAAGTTAAAGTTTTTGTTTTAATTTGTATCTGTTTATTAGTGAGACTAAATATTTTTCATTTGTTTATTGTCCAATGTATTGCTTGTTTTGTTTCACAATTGTTAATTCTTGTTGCCTACTTTTCCATTGTCACACTGATCAAAAATCTGCCTCATACATTCAGCTTAGTGTTCCTGTGTTTGTTACAGTGGCTGCACATATTTCTCCCAATTTGTCAATGGCCTGTATATTTTTATGACTTTTTACATACATAGTTAATTTTTTAAAACTTAGCAGAGCTGATCAATTTTGCTTTCCCTTTCTTTTACACTTAAAAGGCCTTTAATGGTAATTAGTAAGAGGAGAAAGGCATTAATTAACCTTATTGTAGCAATCATTTTGCAATATATATATATATATATACAGCATGCACATTTAAACTTACATGTTTTATATGTCAATAATATCTCAATAAATCAGGAGGGTTGATTTTTTAAAAGCCTCTTTACATACCTAAGATAAACTAGTCACCTATATTTTCTTCTGGATTTGGGGGTTTCAGATTTTACATTTAATCCCCCAATCCATTTCATACTGATGCTGCATACTGCCAGCAATTGCGTGTTAGTTAAAATGATTTTACCCACCAAAGGAAAAGCTACTCGAGAGCAAAGTCAGGTGGGATTTCCAAATGAGGTAAGAGGGTATCACCGCCAGGAAGCTCTTGTCTCCTCAACTGCTAACGGAAGGGCTTGATTTCTACCCACCAGGTTGTGGGAGAAATGAGGCTTCAGATGCCTCATTCATGCTTAGTATACAGTAAGGGAACAAAAAACGGCACTGAGATATTTCCAAAAAGGTATTTTTAAGTAGCACCGAGCATGCGATGCTGCCTTCCTGTGAGAGAAGCTCTGCGAGGTCTACTGAAAGCCTATACGTGCAATGGCTCATTTTTCTGTAATTCCTTCCTGTGCTGCTGTGGTATTAGCTTTGCCTTAAAACAAGTAAAAAAGCCCCTGAATCACTTTTCTTTTTTGAAATGTTCATTATTTTTATTCTGTTAGATTCATTCAATGATTTCATTAATTTATCTCTACCCCAAGTCCCACTGGGCTCTTTGTTGTAATTTTGTTAAATCTAAAAATGAATTTGTTGTTAAAAATTAATTTGTAAAGATATGGCATTTTTATGGTATTGATTTGCTCACTAGGGGAAAAAGAAATAACAGCTGACCTATATGAGGGCTTATTACTATATTGCCATTGGCCAATCCAAGGCATTTTTACCTATCAACTCGTATAATCTCTACAACAGTTTATAGAAGAAAGTACACATTTATGAGTGATGGGACTCAAGTCCAGGTTGGAAACTAATCCTGAAAAAAGAAGTTACTGGTGCTGATAATGTTAATTAAATGTATTGTAGGAATTATTTTACACTATATATATGTGTATCAAATCATCATGCTGTGCACCTAAAACTAATATGATGTTAGATGGCAGTTATAGCTCAATAAAACTGGGGGGAAAAAGAAGCCAAAAAAATTTTTTTAAAATCTAAAAAATTACAGGCCTTATCATCATGTTTTTCTTCAGAACAGTAATCCCAGTTCATTCTCTCTCTGTATCTTTCTTGCTTTCTTATCTTCACATTTTTTTCTATCTTTATCCCATTCTAATACCTTCTTTCTATATCTGTTTGCCTTCTTTGCTTTACTCCTATGTAATTGGTCAAATGAGGCTGTTCTGATACTTAAATTTAGTTGATTTGAATGGTTATGTTTTGTTTAAAAAAAACCAAAAACCTTAATTGACCTTTGTCTTGAGCCAGAGTCCCCTATCCCACCTCAATCCCCCAAAAGTGAAACTGGTGGCTTCTGATGCAGACACAAGAGAAACAGAAAGTCAGAATATGGGGGAGAGAGAGGGAGAAGCAGAAGGGAAGCCTTAGGATGAAATTTCACCCCCATTTTTAAAGTGAAGGAACCCGAGATTTATTTGTTCACTTTAAAATTATTGAGCATCCACTGTTAGTCAGGAAGAGAATCCTGAAACGTTGCCCTTCATCTGTTAGGTGTTACACATCTTTTGGGGTTTTGCAGTTGGGAGAAAGAAAACTTACTGGATCCTGAGAGCCCCAGCCTATGCCCAAAAGGAGTGGGGGCAGTGTCTTCCTTTTGCCTTTATAAAAGCAAAAACAGACTCATAGAAGCAGAGACCAAAAAGTTGGTTACCAGAAGAGTGTGTGGGGGTGTGTGAAAAGGTGAAGTATAGTGAATAATATTGTGATAAGTTTGCACTGTGACAGATGAGCACCAGAATTAGTAGGGTGATCACATTTTAAGGTATAAAAATGTTGAATCACTACATTATACACCCGAAACTAATGTAGCCAATATAAGACTGCATTCCAACTATACTTAAATTTAAAAATATTAATTTAGAAAAATAGTCTTCACAGCTCATCCTAGAGCAGAAAGGGGCTATAATTCATGATTTACACTTAAGAATGGTAATTCAGCTCAATTAACATAGATTCTTGAAACATTTCCAGGTTGAAGTAACTATTCTTAGCCTTCCATGGACTGGACTTTTATCCCCAAACGGCCCCTTAGGACCCAAGCCTGGCCCTGGAGACCAAGACAGACCTAAATCTGGCTGGGGGTACCAGAAGCCACAGCACACCCCAGTGTGACACGCAGAATCTTGGCCATATGGCCTGCCCTGAGCCCGCTGTTCTCTGCTCTATGCCAGAATGGGCATATGCTGGAATAGCCCAGGATCTTGAGAGGGGAGTCAAAATGTCACAGAGCCAGTTTGAGTTTAAGCTTCCATTGCTCTTCTTATTGACGTGAGGTGAAATAGAACCAGAGAAATAGAAAATGTCATTATTGAATCTAATGCACGGTGGGTTGAGGTTAGGACATGTAAGGTAAAACTTTCAGGCTCTCTGTCGTATGACCTGTTTATACGAACAAAAGAGGTTTTAAAAGATGGCTAGCAATGAAATAGCTGCTGCAGTTACAGATTTCACCCACTCAGCTTCACTTAAGCCTATTTCCTCCACACTCAGAAGAAAGATCTAGAATCTGATTTACATATAACATTGTATTAGTTTCAGGTGTACAACGTAATGATTCAATATTTGTATATGTTGCAAAATGGTCACCACAATAAGCCTAATTACTAACATCGGTCACCATGCATAGCTACAAATTTTTTTTCTTGTAAGAACTTTTAAGATCTACTCTCTTAGCAGCTTTCAGATATTCAATACAGTATTAACTATAGTCACCATGCTGTACATTATATCCCCTTGACTTAATTATTTTATGACTAAAAAATTGTATCTTTTGACTCTCTTCACCCTTATGGGTGATTTTGGAGTGGGGGGTGGGGCTTGGTTAGATGAAATGCTCACAGGAACGAGTTGTTGCTTCAGGATTTATATATATATATATATATATATATACACACACACACACACATATATATATATATATATATACATATCACTGTTCAAGGATTGGAACATTTCTGTTTCATGCAAAACTTATATATATATGCTGCTATCTGGATAGTAGTTCAGCTTAATTAATTTTAGATTCTGCCTATTATGTCAGGACTAAGTAAGCTTCCCAGTCAGAGGGAGCCACACCTCCCATAAGCATCATGACAGGCAGATTTGGAGGAAGAGAGGAGGAAATGGAGCAGGGGCAGGGAGGCTGCCAGATGGTGGGGGCAGAAGGAGGGAATGCCTGGAAGGCCAAGTAAAAGGAACAGCTTAGAGAGAAGTTCCCATCTGTGAGGGGGTGCGCGAGGGGAAGGACGGAGTGGGAATAAGTAAAGAGAGCTGTGCAGAAGAATATTGGAAACAGGAGGTCATTTTCAATGGAGACCTCCCATCTAAATGCCCAGGAAAGAAATGATAAATACAAGAGTGCCCATCAAGGAAATGTGCATTTGTTTTATTCACAGATGCAGAGTGGCTGTCCTCAGAGAGTTCAATAGCCCCTTGAGAAGGGTGCTTTTATGAGTATCAAAATGGTGTGCATTTGCCACCATTCACAGATTATTATGAACTATAGCTGACTTGTTCAAACATTGCTTGTTTTTACTATTAAGGCCGATGATGCATTTTAAATAAACCAATTTCATACAAAACAAAGGCATGTTTCTCTTTTCTTTAATGAAAGAAAAATACTAGTGAATTTCATGGCCAATTTTTCTTTAAAATGGAAGCTGAGGTATAAATATAATGTTTAACTCCTCTAAAATTTAGAATGCTCTTTTTAATTATACAGATACATGTCACTTCATATGAGTAATTCATTTTGCTTTTACCAAGTAATTAATTACTGTTTGAACTCTTTTCATGAACAAATATAAAATGAAGATGTTCATATGGTAGAAATCGGGTACAAATAAGATGTAAGCAAGATTCAAAGCAATAGCACAAATCTAGCAATAGGCTCCATTTAGATTTTATTAATCAAATGCTTCTCACAGGATGATAAGCACAGGGCAATATTTTAGTCTTCTAAAGCATAAAGCAAAGCCATATTAATTTGAAAAAGGGAGGCATAAAAAGAGAAATAAACAAAGAGTTCTGTTTCCAGCCACAAAGGAGGTTGTGTGTATGTGGTATGGACAGACGGAAACACATAAATGAAGGTACAAAGTGCAAGAAACCCTTTTTTCCCACAAATAAATGGGCTAGGATTCATCAGAGGAGCAGACAGGCCTTGGTCAATGTTAAGACCATGCCACCTTCTGGTTGCCGTGTGCGTGACAGGCACTCACATTGTCAAGGACTGGAGCATTTCTGTTTCATGCAAAACGTATATTGAAGGGAAACAGCAGATACGGTTTTTGTGCGGTTCACTCTCTCCCCCAGGGAACTGTATTGGAATGAGAACACGATCCATAACTGTACACCAGTGACTGCTCGGCTTGAAAGTTTGAGTTTGCCTTTTCTGCTTGATCAATTGTCATGGTGTGTGATAGGCCATCCGCGAGCACAGACAGGACTGCAGTTGTGAGAGCAGGAGGATTCGGTTGCCTGTCTTTTCCCTGGTTGCCACGCTCTGAATCTGGAAGGGGACAAACATGGTAAATCTGCCCTTAACTAAGTGATCAAAGGTAACATCACCAGCAATAGCACAAATCCAGCTTGTGCTTCCTGACACGAAGCACTGAGAAGATCTTAGCATTACTTCTGTGATATTCTTGCCAAAGCACAAAGCTTGAATCTAAATTTATTATGAAACAGATCAACCCAACTTAAGGGACATTCTCTAAGATAATTTGGCTTGCACTTTTAAAAACAAAAGTCAGTGTCAAGAAATGCAAAGAAGACTCAAATATGGTTCCAGATTAAAGAAGACTAGAAATACGGTGACTCAGATGAAGCATGTTACCTTCAATTTTCCTTCTTGTAAAAGTCAATGGGAAAAATCTGAATAAAGATCTGTAGATAATAGCTTGGTCTCAGTGTTGGCCTGTCCTGATTTTGCTAATTTTGTATAATTAATAGGGAAATTCTCTTGTTTTTAGGAAACACTAACTGAAATACTTAGAGGTTAAAGGGGCTTAATCTCTGCAACGTGCTCTTAAATTATTCAGCAAAAAAGAGGTAAATGCTAACACTTAGAGAACTGTGTATGTGAGAACTCTGTATTATTCTTGCAACCTTTCTACAAATCTGACATCGTCAAACGAAATTTTTTTAAATCAGTCAAGTTGATAAAAACTTTCTTTTTCTTTTCTGGCTCACGCATTGCCAAATAACAGGTAACTCTAATTCTTTTTCATCACAAAGCAAGTTGTTTTCATCTCAGGTATACTCAACTTCAGACACTGACGATGGAATTTGGAAGCCATGTCTTTTCAGCTATCCTGTGCACATCCAGCTGCAAATGAGCTTCCTTTCCTGATTGAGCTTCACACTTTCTCTTTTCTTTCTGCAATTTGCGCCTTCTTTCATCCACAGGTCCTTTCTGGTGTTGCATTTGCAGTAGACTGTGTGAATTGCTGGGTATTCAGAGAAGAGTCAGACTCAGCTCCCAGTCTATGACACATACAGAAAACTCCAGTGAAGTGTATTTCATAAGTGCAAAAATAGTGGTAAAACACAGGGAGAAAATGATAACATAAATGACTTCAAGGACTCTTGACCAGGGAACAGAAGTGTACCAGACAGGCCTAGAGTTGGAGGGAGGTTGAGGGGTGTGCAGTTTGTAGTGGGGTCTCCCAAATACATGCTATTGTTGGCCACCAGTTCAATGGTTAAGGGTGTAACTGCACACCAGGCAGGGGCTGGGTCAGACCCTGTTTGCCCCACGATAAAATTTGACTTCTATCACTTGATGATGGGGAGCCCCTAAAGGATCATGGTTAAATTTGTATATTGGACAGATCCTTTCTGTTCAGCCTCCCCTGGTAATTCCTTTATTTATTTATAGACTGTTTCCTCACCACATAACTGTTTTAGGACAGATGCTGTGTGAGCTTGAGGCACACATGACAAAAAAAATCACCCCAAAACGAGTATGATTTCTGCTCTTACAGAGAGCATCTCTATTCTGTGGTCTCTGTAGCTTTTTTTTTCTTTTTGGTTTTTACATTTGAACTTGAGCCACATTTAAAGACCACTGTAAGTTGTATTTGGTCTGCCCCGTATTTCTTTGTGCTTCTTAACCTCTCCCTGGAACTCCCAAGCCACTGTCGTTATTAAGCTGGCAGCAGAAGAAAGTACTTGAAATAAACGACAGTGCACTGTAAGGCAAACCTTACCTTTCCTCAGCCAAGCCAAAGCAGCCCAATTTAAACTATGCTCAAAGCTTCATGCCAGTTCTAGCAGGTAATATTGAAATGATAGGATTCCCTAAAACCTATCTTCCTAATCCATTTACTTAACAACATTCCTGTCATCTTAACATTGATAATATGAAATTATTATATCATATGTATAATTCGGAAATGTAGTTAGCCATTATTTTTTTCGCAATATATTATGATCATTTATATTTCATACTTAATACACTAATTACATTAATGGCCTCTAGTTCTAAGTACAGTAGTATTTTATTCCATGGTATTGGAAAGCTATCTTGTATGGAATGTAATTCCCACTGTATAAATTCACATATTATCATTATTTTTAAGTATGTTTTTATTATAAGGTTTAGCAGTGGGAAAATACTCAAGGTAGTTTAGATTTTCTTGAAGAACATAATATGTCATTCAATCAAAGCACCTACTGTGTGTACAACGTTTAGTTGGGAGCTCTCAGAGGATACTGAGGATGGAGAATGGACAAGGAAGGGTGAAAATAGAGGGGCTGCTCTAGAAAAATGCATTCGGTAATTAGAGAAGTAGATTTATTTAATAGCTAATGCCCATATGCTTTGGAGTCAAAATTCAAATTTGAATCCTCAAGCTGCAACTGTCCAGCTACACAAGGTCAGGCAAGTTACTCAGTCACTCAGTTGCCCTGTGTGTAAAATGAAGATAATAATGACACAGTGGTACCTCTTTATCTTTTTCTGTTCACTCTCGACCTCTAACACATGCCCTGTAAGGGATTTAAATGGTCCTCCTTCTTCCTACAGTTCTGTGGGCCTCAGTTACTTCAGGAAAGAGAGACTAAGGGTCAGAAAGCAAATGAATGGCTTAATTTGAACTGTAGGCATATTTATAGATCTTGGAATGAACTAAATAAATCAAATCATTATTTTGGGGTTTTATATAAATAAACTAGAGGCCCGGTGCACAAAATTCCTGCACAGGCAGAGTCCCTAGGCCTGGCTGGTGATCAGGGCCAATCTGTGGGGCAACCAGTGGGGTGATCGGGGCCCTTGCCTGTACCTGCCTTAGCCTGGCACTGCCCGCTCACCGGCCCTGCCCACCCACTGCCGCTGGTCGCCATCTGAGGGGCAACCAGTGGGGCGATTGGGGTCCGCTCTCATCAGGGCCCATTGGGGCTGGCAGCACCTCCACTGCCACCCACTGCCAGCGCTGCATCACCGACACCCACTGTGTTCTGTGCTGCCCCTGGTGGTCAGCACACATCTAACTCCCAGTTGGTCAAACTTCCACCTGTGGGGACAATTTGCATATGAGCCTTTTATTACATAGGATACCCTGTTTTGAATCAATGAATTCGTGCACCTTGAAAGGAACAGTGGGCTACGAGGCTGCAGTGAGCATAGGGGTGGGTCTCGGCCCATCCTCCACACCCCCGCCCGGCCCCTTCCACCACAGGCCCTGGTCCCCTGTCTGCCAGCAGCCCCGCTCACACCACTGCCACTCCCACGTGCTGACAGTGCCGGCCCCACTCTCACCTGCTGACAGCGTGGAATGATTGGGGCCAGCGCCAGCAGCTGATGCAAGTGGGGCCGGTGCCGTCAGCAGGTGCGAGGAGTGGCTGCTGCCCCGATCACCCCTCTGGAGCCAGGGGAGGTAGAGAAGCCCTGAGGGGCAATTGGGCCCACTACTTGCACCCTCTGATGGTGCCAAGCTATCGGGGCTGGCGCTGGGCACCAGCAGCAGGTGCAAGCAGTGGGTCTGGTGCCAGCAGCAGGTGAGAGCAGGGCCAGCGTCGACAGCAGGTGTGAGCGCCAGGTGGGACCACAGTACACAGGAGCAAAGAATTTTCAGTAACCACCAGAGGCTTGCCCCGATGACAGCAACTGGCGCCCTGCCTTGGTCTGGCGCCCCCACTCAACTGCTCCACCATCCCACTATGGTCCAATGCACCCCCTGGTGGTCAGTGCACATCATAGCAACTGGTTGTTTGATCACTGGTTCCGCAGTTCTGTCTATTTGCATATTAGGGGTTTATGTATAAGATAATTAGAACATTTGAGCTATTATCATTCCTCTTCTTGTCTTACCTTGCATACATTCCATCTAATTAATTATTTTTAAAAATTTACTTCCATTATTTTTGTTCACTTATTTTTTGAATTTCCACGGTTACTACCTTTCACCAGGCCCCACTGTCTGCCTGCCTTCCTGTACTATTAGCAAAAGTTTCCTCATCTGTCTAACCTCTCCCTCTCTGATCTAGCCTATGCATGACAGCCCAGAGTATTCTGCTTAAGACTATGCCTGCCTTGTGCTAAAACTTTCCTGTCATTTAAAGCTCTCACTATACTTATACTTCAGTGAAAATAAATAGCTTGCTCATGTGTCCTCATATCCATGTATGATTTCATCCATGCTGTGTCCTCCACCTACAAAAATCTCCTTTATCACCTTGGCCGATGTGGCTCAGTTCGTTGAGCATCGTTTTATGCACCGAGAGGTCACTAGTTTGATTCCCAGTCAGGACACATGACCAGGTGTTGGTCTTGATCCCCAGTAGGGGGCAGGCAGGAGGCAGCTGATAGATGTTTCTCACTCTCTCCCTCTCTCTTCCTCTCCCTCTAAAAAAAAAGAAACCAATAAAACATTTTTAAAAAAATCTTCCTTATTCTCACAACCACTGCAATTCAGCATGTTCAAATCCAGCCTTCCTCAAGGCTCAACTCAAATACCACCTCTTCCTTGAGGTCTCTACTAGTTTTCCCTAATTGGATATAATCTTAACCTCTTTTAATTTCCATACACTGTTTTTGAAATTTTCAATAGTTTAATAACTTTTATGATATGATAAGTACCCTTAATAGTTTCTCAGATTAATTTATCTCACTATAAATTAACTCGATTAAATTTAGAAATTAGCAAGGTATTGAAAATTTTTTCTTTTGAAAAAAAAATATATTTAATTAAATTCTTTATTGTTGAAAGTATTGCATAAGTCTCCTTTGTCCCCCATTGACCTCTTTCTACCCGCTCCTGCCCCCCAGCACATGCCCTCATCCTCCTACTATCTGTGTGTCCACTGGTTATGCTTATATGTATGCATACAAGTCCTTTGGTTGATCTCCCATACACTTTATATTTTGAAGAATCTGCTCTTGAGTACAATCCTATAAAAATCCCAGTGTACTGCATCTCTTGAAGAATTGCCACATCACCCCCTTAAAAAATGATGTGTTTGTGCAGGTGGAAATCACTGCTATGTGAGTGCTCCCTGCAGGTTTTGATTAGCTTACATTTCTAAGGCATTTAGCATACTGTCTTCATATTAACATTCAGTCAATGAATGAATGAATGAGCATCTATTCATTTATTTATTCAATAAATATTGACTGAGAACCTACTAGATCTGAAGCATTGTCCTAAATGCTGGAACATACCGGTCAACCAAACAGACCAAAATTTCTGCCCACAAGGAGCTTAAATTTTACTTGACAGGGATGAGGGAGGAAACAGAGACAAAATAATAAACAAACCAAGTAAGAAAAATGTATGGAAGGTGCTAATGCTATGCAAAGGAAGTTAGAGCAGTTTAAGAGAAAAGGCTAGGTGGGTGTTGGTCAGGGTTGCAATTTACACAGGTTCGCCACAGCTCAGGGAGCAAGGGGGCAAAGACTGGAAAGAGGAGGGACAGAGTCATTCAGATATTTCAGGGAAGAGCATCCCTGGCAGAGGGAACAGCCAGTGAAAACCCTAAGGTGGGAGCGTATCTGGCATGTTTCAGGCACGACAGATCAACGCCTTTGGAAGAGCATGTGAGCTGGGAGAGGAGTAAGGCTTGGTTTAGAGAGGGAATGTGGGCAGGGAGGGAGATCATGTAAGAAGGACTATGGCTTCTCTGAGAGAAATCTGGAGCCACTGAAGGGTTTTGAGCTGAGGTTGGTGGTCTCTGGTCTGGCCTTTATCATATTTTACTCTCATTTCTTGTTTATCTTTTGTGCTTACAGATGTTGGCCTAAGGGAGATGGGTCTGACAGAGTCCAGCTAATTTCAGCATGTGCCATCAGTGGACTCCAAAGAGTGGGAAGAGCAGTTCATTCTCAAACTGGCCAGCTCAGAGACAACGTAGAAGAAGAGGTTGCATAAAAGGGGACAGCTGACTCCCCTGCAGCTCTGGCTTCTTGTGACTGTCCCAGTGAATGTGCTGTTCCTTTCCCTTTAGTCCACACATGCTACCTGGAAACCTCTGGTCTTCCTGAAACTTCATGTGAAAATTCAGGTATTCTAGCCACTGCTTTCAAGTAGCTCTGGCTAGCACATTAGATTTCTATCTTATATTGTCAAAACGTAAATAACAGTAAAGGTTAAGTTACGACTTAACCATGAAATTATCAAATAAGCCACTGGATTTAATCTTCAGTTTTGGAAACATCATTCTCGTTTTGCTTTACTAGTAAATAGGAGGATGTTCAATTAAGCCGATTGTGTTGTTTTCCTCTCCTATTGCATCCTCGCGTGTAGGAACTAATGATTGACTTAAGCTTTGTCAGCATCAGGAAAAAGCTGGGAAGGGGTGACCGTGTCTCATACACTGGCTCCGTGGTGGCAGATGGTGGGCACCCTCTCCCTTGCCGTGGGTCGCAAGTCATTGTGGAAGCGCCGAGGAAAGGGTGCTGTGGAGTCCTCCACATGAAGAACCCAACGTGTCCTGGGAACTTGCTCATCTCTTTTGTGCTTATGTGGTCCTGGGATAGTGTGTTATGAGGAGTCCACTGTATTATGGTGACATGGGACTGCTTCGGGACTGATGACACCCTCCCCATTCTAGTGAACCATAGCCATCCTCACTAATCACTTGTGAATTTGGGACTCTAAGTTAGAGGAAGAAAAGTCCATCCTAATTCTGAGTTTACACAGAAAAGAAATTGGGCAGTGGTCCAGACCTAGGACCAGATAGCATGTATCAGGGATAACCGCAGTACCCGGGCCCCTCTGCGCCCCTCTCCTTCCTTGCTGCGTGACATTGGAAATGCCATCTGGTCCCCCTGAGTGTCGGCCTCCACATTTTCAGTTGGAGATGACAAGACTTCCTTTGTAATATCAA
This sequence comes from Myotis daubentonii, assembly GCF_963259705.1. Taxonomy (NCBI): domain Eukaryota; kingdom Metazoa; phylum Chordata; class Mammalia; order Chiroptera; family Vespertilionidae; genus Myotis; species Myotis daubentonii. The sequence goes on from NC_081841.1 coordinate 164,992,938, forward strand.
ATTTTAGTAATCACCTTTTATCTGTGACCTGGCACATTGTAGCTCTTCAATAAGTGCAAATTTATAATCTTAAATAGCTCAAATGTTATATCAAATACAACTCTTCCTAGTCAGGCATTTTAGCAGTTTACTCTTAACCCATATAAGAAATTAATGACTTTTCCCCCAATATTAAATATAAGTGGCACTACTGAGTCCACATACATTTTAGAAAAATTGATTTTCAAGGTAATCCTTCTATTGGGCTGATAACAATGAAGTAGAAACTGCTGTTTGTTTAGTTATATAGAATATTCCCAGAGGAGGTGTTGTGAAACATCAAAATGAGCAGAAAGAATTGGCGAGTGAATTTTAAAGTCCCTTTTCCCCTAAAGATTTTTCAAGAAAGACGTATTGCGCACATGTAGGCTTTTAATCCTTTCCTGTACAGATATTTTGGGGATTATGCTGGGCTCTGAGAATCACAAGCGACTGGGTCTCAGTTCCTACCCTGGAAAAGTTTTCAGTCTGGTATGTTGTATTATATTACAATATGATGAGTTCCAGCAGAGTGTAGCCGTACCTGAGGGCAGAAGGATGAATTTGATGATCTCTTGCTGTCTCTTCTACCTGAATGATTCTGTGATAAAAAAAAATAAGAGGTCAGAATAGCATTTTTGGAGGCCATTCCCTGCTAAGACAGAACTGAGTGCCATGTGTGATGGGGAAAGGATAATTAGGATAAAACAACTGTTAAGAACTGTCATTTTTGCCAGTGGTTAATGTTACTAGTATTTCCATCCTTCAATAGATTGCTGCTCCTTAATAATAATGAAAAATGCTCCATTCTCTGTAAGCTATTTTTTCCCTATTATTGAAATTATGACCATTAATTTCCATCCAGGCAGACAGGTAGGAAACCTGGAAAAGTAACTCTCTGATATTTGCATGTCTTCCCTGTTGGAATTAGGGGCTTGGGCTGCTGTGTAGACGGAATCTAAGGACTTAAAACAAAAGGGGATTAGGGAAGCCACCGCCAAAGGCGAGCTCTGATACAGGGACGGGCCTTTAACGCTCTGCCAAAACTGGAGCAGTTCTCAAGCTGTTTAACTAGTGATTATTTTCTTCTGGTGGCTCTTCTTTGAAAACTAATTGTAGATGTGAAACGGCCATGTTTAAATAATTCATAAAAAAATAATAAATGCAGAGGAAAGTGACAAAGGTATAGGGAAACCTGGTGAAGTACAAAGCAGGGGTCGTCTGTCCCAGAGCTTTTCTTACTCTTGGGTGCTTAATTAAGCCCGGCTGCCTGTTTGGTCCTGGGTTGGTTGTGTTCTATCTAGAGAGTTGTTGACCTAACCCTACTTTAGAACACACTGAACAGTGGCTTCCTTGCAGTTCATGAAAACATTTGTAAATGCTATTATTTTGGCATTGGGGGGAAAGAAATCAGTACCTTCTCACTGAGGGAATCTCATACATTTATAATTATATTTTTAATGTTGTGGAATAGCCTTTTAGCTCTAGCAATTATGCAAACCAGTTAGACAACATTGCTTAATGTAGGCAACGAAATGCCCAGAAGATTTTTGACTATAAAAACAAGAGCTTCCGCAAGTTTTTGGGTATGCTTCCAATCAGACAATTAATTGAACTAACTCAATGGTGCCTTTGTAAGGTTTATCGCTCCTGGAACTATTGCTATGCTTACAGAGCATTTTAAACGTTGCATCCTTAAAACTCCTAGATCAATTAGTTTGTGATAGAAGGCAATCTCTAGGTCTAAAATTACTTTTTTTGTGCTGATATATCATTTTCAGTAATAAGCTATTTTTTTTTTTTTCTGTAGAACTAATTAGTAACTCAAGCCCTGGAGAAAGGGCTGCATATTGGTTCGACTTTCACTCTCCTACTGTGAGGGAAATTCCACCATGTTCTTCATAGTTCCTCCTCAAGTATGGATGGGTAGTTAAAATACTATGAAAAAAGTGACTCAACAGCACTATAAGGAGATGAATTAGGTATCCATATTCCATTAACTCTGTGAAATAGTCCAAGATCTTAGAACCAAAAGCTGTTCAAATATCCACTGCTTCAATTATTCAATATGCCCGTTTAAATTGTTTTAAATACCATGGCATTTCCTCTCTCATATAGTACCAAATATGTTTCCGTCTAATGCTCTGTTATTGAAAAACTGGTCTTCCAAGTTGATATTAAAAAATATCCATCTGGCTTCTTAAATACAATCATGTCCCTTTTGTTTTCCCAAGTCTCCAATGAGGAGATGTTTGTCACTTAATTGCTATTGAGGATCACAGATGATGGTTTATAGGTTTAGGCAAATTGTGGGCAGCGCTTTGTTAACCAACAAGAGAGCACGCGGGTACTTGATAATTATCCTATAGAGCTCAATTGGCCCTTAACAGCACCTGCCCAAACAGCATCAGGGAGCCGTGTCTCACCACAGAAGCCCCCTCTTCTTAATTAACCTGTTTGCACTTGTTATAAATAAAACCTATTCGTTTCCAGTTAATGTATTTGCTGCTACTTTAAATATTCATTTATTATTATGCTTGTTAAGTGAGGGGTGGAAAAGTATAGTTTGGATAACTTCCATCAGTGTGCACTGAGCTTTAAGAGATCAGCAATAGACCAGTATGTAAATAGTGTTGCTGTGTGCTCCATGGACCCCCAAAATGCTTATTAAGAAAACATCTCTCTACAATATAAAACAATATACGGGCAAGTGAGAAGCAAGGCACCAATGACAATAATAAGTAAATTTTCAGTAGAGGAGAACTTCCTAAATGTTAAATTCAATTCAAGTGAGGCTTGATTTCATTTCTCAATCCACCTCATGACTGTTTTGTGTCCCAAAGGATAAAAACCTGAACAAATGCAAGTAGATGTGTCTTGATTTTCTCTTTAGTTGGTTTCAGACACATGAAATGATGAATGGAAATTAAGACAACTTTGCATACTTACTTATAAGCAATAATAATTTGAGAATCATAAAGAAATTAAGGTATATATACCATAATCAGTCAGTATTATAACTGAAAACACTAGAAATAATAAACATTTCTTTAGCATATTTTATATAAAACCTAGAATAAAGTAATTTTTCTTGTAAAGGCTGCCAAAATCATCACTCAAATTTTTAGTCTTAAAATTTTGGTCATCTATAATTGGTTTTAGCTATTTGTTATTGTTCTTTAAAATCCAAGATGGCACCAGAGAAGGTGAAAGCTACACTCACCTGCTCCCAGGAACAAATTGGAATTACAACTGAAATATAGAGCAATCAACCTGAATAACCAACTGAAGACTAGCTGAAGAGAAGTCTTATAACCAGGGATTTACAGAGGAAGCCACATGGAGACTGGTAGGAAGGGAGGAGCTTCAAAAAGGGTTGCAGCAGCTGAGATTCTGGAGAAATAGCTCAGCTGCAAAGGCTCCCCCTGAGAAAAGTGGGGTCTCGACCCCAAGCAGAGCTCTCCAGCCCAGAGCACCAGAGCCAGGAAGAGATGCCAGCCTAACATTTGGCTGTGAAAATCAGCAGGAATTCTGTCAGCCAGAGAGAGACAGAAGTCTGCTAGAGACATGGCACCCTCTTAAAAGGCCAACACATTAAATTCCATTTGCAGCCACTCACTCTGGGCTCTGGCTGAGAAAGGGTGAAAGGGTGGAGCAGACTCAAGTCCTCTGAGTCCTCTAAGGAGAGACTGGAGTTTGTAGCTCTGAGAAGAGAGCAGAAGGAACAGCAGCCAGGATAATTGTACTGAGTCATTCTCCCATACCTCAGACGCCATATATCTTGGGTAGAATACACCCCTTCAGAGGTATCAGCCTGGGAGAATGCAATAGCCCCACCCTGCAGAGTTTGTACCTGCTGAGGAGCCAGATGCCTGGGCCAGAGTTTAGAGGCCTGGCAGACTCAGGGGGTGTCAGTAAGTGTGGCTTTGGGGTGGTGCCGGGAGCCGGTCCATCCTTGCTGTTTCAAGGGACCTGGCATATATGGCATACGGTTCTTAATATGTTTGCTCACCTTCTTGGCGCTGTGTTTTAACCAAGGTCACCTCTCCGAGAAAGGTTGAATCCCCAGGTAGGGATTTTCCCCTGAAGTTAGGGAGGGAATAAAACCCCTCAACTAAGTGCCAGGCGGGTAATTAATCCCTTTAACTACGAACAATCATGCTTAAACTACATAATCTTTTCTCCCTGGAATGGAGATAAGAAACGCCCTAACCTTTGTAATAGAGATTGATAGGATTGAATCAACTGGTATAAATACAGTTGTAACAAGACAGAAACACTCAGAACTCAGAACACAGAACTAAGGACACAAGGCTTGGAAGACAGGACCAAGAGAGACAGAGCCTAGGCACAGAACCTACACAGAACGTTCTCTAGAGACAGAAGAACTTCGCTGGCGAGAGCATGCCGGAGGATCCTGGAGAGGGACTGGCCTCGGAGCCTAGAGACAGAGCCTAGCGGGAGAACATGGCAAGGGATCCTGGACTGAACCTGACTACAGAGATTGGCAGGAGAACCTGACTGGAACCTGGACACTGAACCTGACTGGAGAACCTGGACAGAACCTGGCTGGAGAACCTAGCTAGGGAACATGGCTACAGAACCTCGCTGGAAATCCGAAGCAGAACCTCTCTGGAGATCCAGACCAGAACTTGGCTGGAGATCCTGGCTAGAGATCCTGGCTAGGCTGCTGATCAACTGAACGCTGTCTCTGTGTCATTCCTTCTTCGCCGACTCCGTCCACACCTTTGGGGACCCCTGGACCTGCTGGGGTTGGACCCCGGCAGGGTGGGGACCATTCCTTCTACTTTCCCATGAATCTGGCTGGTGCCTCCCCCTCAGAGGAGATCCGTTAGCTCACTCTCAGGGCTTGTAGCAGCCCCACCCCCTAACTCCTGGTGACTCTACTCCAGTGAGGTCTAGGCATAATTGGAACAGAATGAGTTGTGTGAATCTGAGATGGGGGCCACTCCTCCCACCTTCTCCCAAACCTCACCAGCACCTCCCACTTATGGGACATCCACCAGCCCCATCAGTCAGATTCCTAGCTGCCCCACCCTCAGATCTGGAAGATCCAGAACAGACTGAATTGTGTGGCTCTAGGATGTGGGGCCATTTTTCTCTTGCATGCCAGACTGGTGCAGACCCAGCCCTTCACACAGCCAAATCTTGGTCTGTTTGGGGCTGATAGACTCTGATGACCTCACCCTGATGACTCCCTAAGACTCCACCCCACCACAAACATGTGAAAGCATCCAGCAGATGGCGGCTAAACTTGGTATACCCCAGGACATTTGTGGAGGGGCCTCAGACCTGTCACCAGCACTGAGTTCGAACTTGTAACAATCTGGTGAACACCACTGGCTCCTACCTGGTGACTTGCTGAGAACCTACCTCATGCAGCTCAAGTACTGCTAGAGGCTCTTTCAGTGACTGACCCTAACAGACAGCCAGCAGGTGAAGGCAGGTGAATCAGGGTGTGACTTGGGACATTAGCAGATCTGCCCCTGGGCCTGGTGCTGGTAAAAGCCGCCTTGGTGCACAGCTTCATCCTTCTGGTGCACATCCAGGCCCAGCAAAGGCAGCCACAAACTGTGGATCACTTGTATCTGCAAACAAATGGGACTACATGAAACTTAAAAGTTTTTGCACATCAACCAAGAGAAAAGACAACCCACTGAATGGGAGAACATATTTCTTCATACATTTGATAAGGGAACTTATAAAACTCAACACCAAAAACCAAACAATCAAATTAAGAACTGTGCAAATGATCTGAATAGACACTTCTTTCAAGAGTACATACAGAAGGCAAATAGATATATGAAAGGATGCTCTCCATCACTAATCATCAGAGAAATGCAAATTAAAACCACAATGAAATATCACTTCACACTTGTCAGAATGACTATCATCAATAAATCAACAAACAAGTGCTGGCAAGGATGTGAAGAAAAGGGGAATCCTCTTGCACTGTTGTTGGGAATGCAGATTGGTGCCGCCACTGTGGAAAGCAGTAGGGAGTTAACTCAAAAACTTAAAATTGGAACTGCCTTATGACCCAGCGATTCCACTTCTGGGACTATATATTTGAAGAAATCCAGAGCACTAATTTGAAAGATTATATGCACCCCTTGTTCATTGTAGCATTATTTACAATAGCCAAGATTTAGAAGCAGCCCTTGTATCCAACAATTGATGAATGGATAAAAAGCTGTGGTACATTTACACAATGGAATACTACTCGGATGTGAAAAAAGAAGGAAATCTTAACTTTTGGGACCTGGAGAGTATTGTGCTAAATGAAATAGGCTTGTCAGAGAATAACAAGTACCATATGACTTCACTTATATGTGAAATGCAATAAACAAAATAATCTAACAAACAAAATAGGAACAGCCTTATAGATACAGAGAACAGACTGATAACTGTCACATGGAAGGGGTGTTGAAGAGCTGGGTGAAAAAGATGACGGGATTAAGTAAAAAAGAAAAAACACACTTATAAACACAGACAGCAGGATGGTGGTTACCAGAGGAAATGGGGGGTTAGAAGATGGTAAAGAGGGGAAAAATGGTGATGGAAGAAGACTTAACTGGGGCTGGTGAACATGCAATACGATATACATATGAGGAATTATAGAATTGTACACCTGAAACCTGTATAATTATATTAACCAATGTCACTCCAATAAATTTAATAAAAAATAAATGGGAGGATAAGGACACACTATATTATACCTTAATCAATAAAGAAAAATAATAAAATAAAAACCAAACAACAAAAATAGATAAATTTAAAACCTCATGTTGGAAAATTTTCTAAAATGCATTCTCCTCAAAGTGAAAATAACCTACTTTACAGATTAATTTTTTTAAAATAAAAACGTCTTATGCTAATGTAAAGAAAGGACTTTGATTTTTATTTGAATGGAATAATGTGGCTTTAAAATTTTGCTCTTCAGAGCATTTTCTTCCTGTTTTTGCTGCATCAAAAATCATGTTTATGTGACTTCAATTAGGTTCGCTAAACTGCATACAGTCAGTTCAAAATACACTTAATTATTGATGGAAGCAACATTCTCACAGCCACCAATCAATGACTTTGATTCTTCTGTTTTACAATTGGTTGGATAATGCATTTTAGAATAGGTCAATACTGCCTGCTACATATAGTAATGTGTCTAATTTGTTACTATTCATCATGATCATGTAGTTAAAAACAATATGCTCAAAATCTCAATTTGTCACTGGGAAGAATGAGGTGTAAAACTGACAAAAGAGTTTGTAAAATTGTTGTATGGGCATAATGTTTTTAAAGACGTAACACATCCCTGAAAGCTGGTTTTCCCATGCACATGAAGTACTTAGGATTCTGTACTTATTTGCATTAGCTTGATTGACCAGCACACCTGCACACCTAGGTTCTCCACCTCATCAAAAGAGACTGTTTCTCTGGGCCTTGGGGGAATGCATTCTCGCTGTCCCCTGCAGCATCACTCAGAAAAATTAGAGAAATTCTTTTCACTCTCACTTTATCAAATCACTTTTCTTCTGAATATGAACGTTTCATGAGCAGCACCAGCATACACTTATGAGTACCCGAATGTGAAAAGTGTTGTGGAGATGACTCTAGAGAAACTGCAATAACACTCACTTTCATCATACTATTTTAAGTTCTGCTATCACTAGTTAGGGACCTTTATCAGGAAGGGGACTGGGAAGGGAAAACATGGAGGTTCGTCTGCCTGCTCAAGCACTGACCAGGGACTCAGAAAACCTCCCTGTGGGGCCCTTGTGAAAGTAACTTTGTGACTAAGTTCATTCTTCTATCCTTCCTACTTAGTAGAGCTAGAGAACCAAGGAAAAACACACAAGTTATTTTCACTTGAGTTTTCATATATGTTGGACTCATATAAGGATGGTTTAACTCTTTTAGAGAACGACTGCTGTATTTAGTGCGCCATAATCAACCTAAAATAACTCATTCTTATATCATTAAGTGGGTATTTGAAGAAGCTTGTTATATTCTTAAGGATTGATTTAGTACTAGCAAAGAACTTTAAAATACATAATGATACCTTATCTGAACTCCTATAACACCACATCATTCTGATTAATCACACATATACTGCCTTGAAATGCTATGCACAATTGCATTTATCTATTTATATAATAAACTAGAGGCCTGGTGCACAAAAATTTGTGAACTCAGGGGTGGGGGGGTCCCTCAGCCTGGCCTGTGCCCTCTCGCAGTCAGGAACCCCTCGGGGGATGACCACTTGCTGACTTAGGCCTGCTCCCTGGGGGATTGGGCCTAAGATGGCAATCAGGTATCCCTCTGGCAGCCTGGCAGCCCTCGGGGGATGTCCACTTGCCAGCGGGGAGCAGGCCTAAGCTGCAGTTGGACATCCTTAGCGCTGCTGAGGAGGCAGGAGAGGCTCCCACCACCACTGCTGTACTGGCAGCCATCAGCCTGGCTTGTGGCTGAGCAGAGCTCCCCCTGTGGGAGCGCACTGACCACCAGAGGGCAGCTCCAGCATTGAGCGTCTGCCCCCTGGTGGCCAGTGTGTGTCATAGAGACCAGTCATTCCCAGTCTTTCTGCTGTTAGGGTCAGTTTGCATATTACCCTTTTACTATATAGGATAGAGGCCTGGTGCACGGGTGGGAGCCGGCTGGTTTTCCCTGAAGGGTGTCCCGGATCAGGGTGGGGGTCCCGCTGGGGTGCCTGGCCAGCATGGGTGAGGGGCTGATGGCTGTTTTCAAGCTGGCCATACCCCTTTTAGGGTGGGGGTCCCCACTGGGGTGCCTGGCCAGTCTGTGTGAGGGGCTGAGGGCGTTTTCAGGCTGGCCAGTGACTGAAGTTCCCAGCCTCTCCTTTTTTTCTTTTATTTTTATTCTGAGATTTATTTACCTTCTATAATTGAAACATTGTTGCTGTCACTGACGCTCTCAGCTGGAGGCCACGGTGGCGGAAAGCAGGTATCTGGGGTTTGTTTAGCTTCTATAATTGAAACATTGTTGCTTTCGGGCTCAGAGCTGGGCCACAGCAGGCGGGGAACCTTGGCTTCCTCCATCACTGGAGCAAGCAAGCCTCCTGTTCGCTTCAGCTGCGTGGCTGCCGGCCGCCATCTTTGTTGGCAGTTAATTTGCATATCGCCCTCATTAGCCAATGGGTAGCATAGTAGAGGTACAGTTAATTACCATTTTTGTCTTTTATTAGATAGGATGCTGTAAATGTCAGTTATTTATGCATCTGTCCAGTCACTCACTAATATAAAGAAGCTTTGTTAATCTAGTGTTCACTATAAACCAAGCAATCACATACTATGATTAATAAGAAAATAATAACACCTAAGTCCTCACGCCTTTTATTAATTTTTTGTTACTGATCTAGGCCTATTTGGGCATTTATAATTAATTGGTTCTTTAGAGTAGCTACACATTGCTTCTAATAGTTAGACATAGGTGAGGGCTAAAATTCTTCTCTCCCCAAATTTTACTATTTAGTGGAATGTTACACTAAAAGCAAGTCTGAGAATTAATTTGGCAGCACATAAAATATCTGTCAGTAAATAGAGACAAAAAAGACATACTCTGCTTTGTAAAAACATTATGGATAAGTATCATGTAAATGATAAATTAGGGACACCAATTCAAGCAAGCACATATTGTATCTTTTACAATGAAACAGAATGTGTTACAGGATTCAGGTGGACAAGAGTTCACTCTGGATCGTGGTGGTGAAGGAATCCATCACAAAAAAGTTAAACTTGACCAGACTTCCAAGAAAAGCAGTTCTAAGACTGACAAAGTGGGACCTAGGACATCCTAAGCAGGAAAGAACCAACACAAGTTAGAAGATGGGAACACTGTAGGCAGGCTCACCTATTTACAAAATTGCACATTTCCTAATTCCAGCCATCAAAGTTGGAACAACATTTTGAACGTGAGGAACATTTTCAACAAATTATAGGTGTCTTAACAGCTATATCACCAGAATTAATCTATTCTAAAAGGCCATTCAGGCATAAAGATTGTAGATTGTCTATTTTTATAGGCAATTTGACTTTCACTTAGAATATTTTATAACCTATTCCCTAAAACATGAAGGGCTGTGAAATGCTACCTGTAATCCCATTAGCAGTGTAGTATGGTACTACCACTAAAAATGCCAAGGAGGCAACAGTTTTTTCCAATGTTCATTTATTCACTCATTCATTCAATCAGCAAGTTGGATTAAGCACCTACTATGTAGCGTGCATTGTGCTCAGTCATAAACAATTTCAATGAGTTGAGAGGAATCCTGCTTAGTATTCATTAGTACCTAGTGACTATGATGACATCAAGGACTAAAGCAATTGCCCAAGGCTACCACCAGCATGGTGATGGTGATAAGGAAGAGATAGCAAAGGGCATTAATTGACTGAAACACCAACCCCTATGAGTTCTTTACCTGCAACAATATTTAGCTGTTTTCCCATTAGCAACCCGAGAGGCTATGACTGCTTTTAGAGTGGGCTAGAGTCTTGGCTCATTTTGGACATTTCTGAAGGATCAGCTTATGTAGGACTGAAATAGATTTTAAAATGAGGTTCCTTCTTCTCACAAAGAAGAAGGCCAATGAGGTGACTCCATCTGCATATATTATTTGCTCTCGTTTTCCAAGGGCATGGAAAGAATTGGCTAGAATTCCTAGTCAATTTTTTTGTCTGAACCATTAGAGGTTGAGCGTCAGGCTATGAGGTACTTTACTAGGGTGACAATATACCCAGATTTGCCTCAGACAGTCCAGGTTTCACCAGTTGTCCAAGTGTGTAATTATTAATAGCACCTAATTTCTTTCTTTAAAATGCCACACTGACAATAAATTATATGGTCAATTTAATACTAGCTGACTTCAACTTGAATAATAGGTCTCTAAATCCATCAACAATTTGGGAAAGAAGGCTTTCTGATAGGTTAACACACTTCTAACCAAGGAGAATTGCTATAGAGTTTCCTTTGAGCTAGGTATGTGATAGCAAAAAACTAGTCAGTTTGGTCAATAGAGCTAGACAGTTGATAAGTCAGGGAAACAAATCACCATGGCCTGGTGGTGAAGAGCACAGAGTTGAGCCAAGGAGTTAGGTTCACGTCCCAGTTCTGCCACTCCCTGCACATGTGGCCTTATTATCCTTGCTGGTCTTAGTTTCCTCATCTGTAGAGTGGCAATGATAAGATCGCCTATCTCACATATTTGCAATGAGGATTATATTAATTAATATATGTAAAGTTCCTAGACCTGCCAGGCAGAGTCAGCCATACAATATGAGTTTGCTCTCACTACTCCATCATTCAAAAAGGTAGGAATGGGATGAAGCTATCTCTTCAAGATTGCGATTTCATTTCTCTTGGATATCTGCACAACAGTGGCATTGCTGGATCAAAAAAGTAGTTCTATATTTAATTTTTGAGGAGCCTTCATACTATTTTCCATAGTGGCTGCACCAGTTTACCTTGCCATCATAAGTGCAAAAGGGTTCCCTTTTCTCCACATCCTCACCAACATTTGTTATCTTTTATCTTTCTTATGACAGCCATTCTGACAATATCTGCTTGGGGTGTTTGATTTGCATTTCCCTGATGATTAGTGATGTGGAGCACCTTTTCATATACCTGTTGGCCATTTATGTCCTCATTTGATATCATTTTAATAAGGTGGAGTGTTTGTTTTTTTGGTATTTTACTATTGAGTTATATATTCATTGCAGCATTATTCACAATAGGCAAGATATGGAAACTGTTGATAGATGAATGGATAAAGAAAATGTGGTATACATATACAATGGGCTATTAGTCAGTCTTTAAAAAAGGAGGAAATCCTGTCATTCTCCGCAACATGATTGACCCTGGAGGACATTACGCTAAGTGAAATAAACCAGACACAGACAAATACTGTATGAACTTAATTACATATGCAATACAAAATAGTCAAATTTATAGAAGCAGGGAGTAGAATGGTAGTTGCTAAGAACTGAGGGGCAGGAGAAATAGGGAGATGTTAATCAAAGGGTTCAAAATATCAGTTATATAAGATGAATAAAGTCTGATTATCTAATGTACAGTACGGTGACCATAGTCAACAACACTGTATTGTACACTTGAAATTTGCTAAGGGGATACATCTTCAGTCTTCTCACTACACACACAAAAAAGAAAGAAAATGGTAAGTACAGTAGTCACCCAGCTACATCTGTGATTTTGCTTCCTAAAGTTTTAATTACCCATGTTCAACTGCAGTCCAAAATATTAAATGAAAAATTCCAGAAATAAACAATTCCTAAGTTTTAAATTGCATGCTGTTCTGAGTAGTATGATGAAATCTTGGGCTATTCTATTCCATTCACCCAAGACATGAATCATCCTTTTGTCCAGGGTATCCACACAGTGTATGCTCCCTTCCCATTAGTCACTTAGTAGCTACCTTGGTTATCAGGCAGACTGTTGGGGGTCTCGCAGTGCTTGCATTCAAATAAACCTTATTTTACTTAACAACGGCTACAAAGTGCAAGAGTAGTGGTGTTGGCAATGCGGATATGCCAAAGAGAAGCCATAAAGTTCTTCCTCTAAGTGAAAAGGTGAATACAGTACAATAAGGTATTTTGAGAGAGACAACATTCATGTAACTTTTATCACAGTATCCTATCTAATAAAGAGGGAATATACTAATTGACCCTCACACTGTCGCAAAGATGGCGGCACCCACAGCCAATAAAAAGGGGATATTCTAATTGACTGCCCTGACCTCAAAGATGGTGATGTACACAACCACAAGATGGCAGTGCCCAGTCCCCTCAACCCCACTGGAGTGGCAGGCACGTGGCAAGACCAGGCCCTCCCTGAGGCGGGCCTGGCCACTCCATGTGCCTGCCTCTGGAGTCCCCCAGTCCCCTCAGCCCCCCAGCTGCCCAAGGTGCAGGCCAATCTCAGATGGCAGCTGCCCAGCCACCCAGGGCTGACCAAGGCGCAGGTAACCAGGGCCGGCCGAGGCTTGCGCTGCCAGCAGTGGCAGCAGAAGTGGTGTGATGGGGCATCACTTTCCCCTGATCACCAGGTCGTCTCCTGCACCTGAGGGCTCCCGGACTGTGAGAGGGGACAGGCTGAGCTGAGGGACCCCCCCTCCAGTGCATGAATTTTCATGCAATGGGCCTCTAGTATTGTTATAATGGTTCTACTTTATTATTAGTTACTAGAGGCCCAATGCATGAAAATTCATGCACTGGAGGGGGGGGGGCGGAGTCCCTCAGCCTGGCCTACATGCTCTCGCAGTCCGGGACCCCTCAGGGGATGTCTGACTGATGGTTTAGGACCACTCCCAAGGGGATCGGGCCTAAGCTGGCAGTCAGACATCCCTCTGGCAGCCTAGGAGTCCTTGGAGAATGTCCACCTGCTGGCTTAGGCCCGCTCCATGCCGTTAGTCGGACATCTTGAGTGCTGCCACGGAGACAAGAGAGGCTCCCACCATCGCCACTGTGCTGACCAGCCATGAGCCAGCTTCTGGCTGAGTGGCGATCCCCCTGTGGAAGCACACTGACTACCAGGAGACAGCTCCTGCTTTGAGCATCTGTCCCCTGGTGGTCAGTGCATGTGATAGCGGCCAGTCATTTCCTGTTGCTCCCTCCCGGTCGTTCCGCCATTAGGGTCAATTTGCATATTACCCTTTTATTATATAGGATTGTTAATCTCTTACTGTGTCTAATTTATGTTTAGAAAAAATATAATATATATAGGTTCAGTACTATCTGTGGTTTCAGGCATCCACCGAGGATCTTGGAATGCATTTCCCTCAGATAAGAGGGAACAACTGTATGTAAGGTGATGGCTATGTCAATTAGCTTGATTGTGGTGATTATTCAAAATATATATGTATATCAAAACACCAAGTTGTACACCTTAAATATATACAATTTTATATATAAATTATACCTTAATAAAGCTAAAAAAATGAACATAGGCATGGAGGAGTTAACAAAACTTGTATAGACATGGCCATAAATGAGCAATGTTGTCAACCACTAGTTCAACAGACTATACAGCAAATATAATAGTCTTTAAAATCAATGGCAAGTTGCTATAAGTCTTTAATGAAAATATTTGGGATATATATTATAATAAAACTAACATTTTTATCTGCTGTAACATTCAGTTAATGTGAAGTGACACCTGTCTTATTTTATCTCACTGACCATGACAGAAAGTTACTGGCTCCATTTTATTACACTCAAGATATAAAAGATTCCCATATATTAATACTAGTGGCTCAGTGCATGAAATTCATGCATGGAGGGGGGGTCCCTCAGCCCAGCCTGCACCCTCTCCAATTGGGGACCCCTTGGGAGACATCCAGCTGCTGGACATCCCTCTTGCAATCTGTGACCGCTGACTCCTAACTGCTCACCTGTCTGCTTGCCTGATTGCCCCTAACTGCCCTCTCCTGCCAGCCTGATCTCACCCCCAACTGCTCTCCCCTGCCAGCCAGATCTCTCCCCCCAGTTGCCTCTGCCTGTCTGATGTCACCCCCAACTGCCCTCCCCTGCCGGCCTGATCTTGCCCCCAAAGGCCCTCCCCTGTTGGCCTGATCTCCCCCCCAACTGCCCTCCTCTGCCGGCCAATTTGGTTCTGATTGGTCAGTTTCTATGCCAGTCAGCATCAAAAGCTCCATCTCCTAGGCAGCCATTGGCTCCTCACAGTTGACCCAGATATGGTTCCGATTGGTCGGTTTCTATGACAGTCAGAGTCTCTGGGCCTATCAATGGGGCCTGATCAGAAAGGCGGGGCTGATCAGCAGCCCTGGTAGAGAAGTGGAGAGAAATGGAGGTGCAGTTGCTGGCCAGACTGGGAGAGAAAGAGAGAGGCAAGTGCTGATCAAAAGCTGCCACAGAGGCAGCAGATCAGTTCCTGCTTCTCTCTTCAGGCCTCTCTCTGGCCCTGATTTGCAGCCCCCTCAGCAGTCAGTGCTGGGGCACTGCGCCTGCAGCAGAGGCAGTGACTTCCGGTTGGTCAAGCCTTGGTTGTGACCAGTCGTTATGACCCAGGGTTTTTACATATTAAGATGTTACAGCATCTTAAAGTTTCTTATCTTCTAATATAATATTCTAAACTCTCATTAAATATAAACATTTATATCTTCCCATCTCTGTGTAAAAGTTAGCATATATTTTTTTATTTGGATGTGCCACTAAACAAAATAAATTTCATTGTATAAATTAAAGGCAATATATGTTTAACTTGAAAAAGAATCACTGATGATAATAGGGTACATTAAATTGATATTTTACTGTTGGCTATTGAACTGGGGATTAAGATGTCACACAGTTCCCAAAAGTAAATACCTTGATAGAATGATCACAATGGAATTTAGAAATTAAATACTAAAGTCTATGTTAATGCGGTAGAAGTGGGAACATGAGAAAATATCAAGTTGAAGTTTTTGTTGGAAGATGAATTTGAAATGATCTCTTATGCATATGCAACTTTTAATCCAAACTCTCTGAGGTACATTTACACTCACAGTTAGAAGTCTAATTAGTAATAAAAAAGGGGAAGAGTTGATAATGATAGCACTCTGCTCTTAGGTCCCTATTATAGATTCTGAAAACAGATTAATTCATATCTTAATACACATGATGTCATTTTCTATATTTTAATGTTTCATCCCAAAAGATATAAGCTTTTCTTTTTTAATCTTTATCTTTCTTTTCTTCCTTTATTTTTTTTTTGTTTTGTTTTACATTTAATCTGTAATTCGAAGCCTAGGGATCTTGTTTTTTTCAAAGTCAGACTTTTGACATTTTTATCCTGAAAAACAAATGATTTCAAAAGAAATAGCTTTGAACTGTGTGCTTTTTCTAGTGTGTGCTGTTTCTTGGAAAGACTAACAGGCATTTGGATGGTGTACCATCAAAAACATCCCTTCTAAGGCTTCTCTTTCAGGCTATTACCAGCAGAATGCCTCTTAACCCTGGAGGCAACTCAACAATTGAGTTAAGGAGATTTTCATGTATGGGTATTGCCTGTCATATGGTTGACTTAACTTTAGGATATATTTTGCAGCTGAAGGTTCATTCCCCTCAGTTTGTTAAGTGGCTAATTATAAAGGTGCACAAACGAATTGACAGGAGGGAAAGAGAAGGACCTGGCTTCTAACAGCAGCCCCAAGAGGCCTGTACAAATGTCATTTGTAAAAACAGAGCACAAATTAAACAATGGCCGTAATAAGCTGCCAGTGGCTGGTGTATAATGAAAGGGGAATTCTTATGTAGATGTAAATCAGGAGCTAAACTGTTGGGACTTTGGTTTATTTATTTATTTTTTACATTAACAACTAAGTACTAATATAAAGACGTGGTATTTAAACTTCTGCTGAAAAAGTAAATCTTAAACCTCAGTTGACCATAACACGCTAAAAAAAAGGAAGACACAATTTATTCTGTGCCCGCAGCTGGGATTTACAGGTTTTTTAATTCTCTGTGATATACTGAAAATATTTTTGAATCCCAATTAAGAGAAATTGGTCTTATTTTATGAATGAGCAGGTATTTCAAATGTTATTAGAAATAATGACCAGAAATATAAGTGTGAGATGAAAAATCTGAATTAAGAAACAAACATCTTTCATCACATAACAACCAACTTCCTATTTACTGCCAGTATCATAAATTCTAAAAATGCGCCTTTTTAACATTTGAAAAAGCATAAACAACAAAGAAAACTCCCTTTACTTGGGAGTCTGATTGCTAATGAAAAAGAATGGAAATTGTTGCATTGTTTCTACCTTTCATCAAAACATCCCTATGCAGAGTATTCTCATCATTATGTAAGACATTTGCAAATATGTATAATGCTTTGCCTATGGGAAAACTCCCTTGCTCTAATGTATTCCTGAAAGATGAATGAACAATTCTTTGGGCATGATAAAAAGATTCAGAGGGTTGGATAGAGTTGTGATATTAAAGCCACAAGCTCATCATTTAATTTTTTTTTTAATGTCAGCTGCTAACACTGCAGGTCTCTGTTTCACTTCATCTTTTTTCTCTGCAAACTCACCACTTCTTTTCCAATTCCTTTTCTGAGTTAAGATCAGTAACCTCCTATTTGCTGAAGGCTGCCTGCTTTGATACTTCAGCAGGGGTCTTATGAAGTTAGAAGACTTCTTTGGCTTTAGATCTCTGATCTGGATTTTTGCCTGATCTCTAGGTTTTTAGTCATCTCTAAAGGAATTGCTGAAATTTGGCATCAGCAGATATCCATTTTATTATTAGTTGAATTTAGTAATCAGACCAAGAGCTGATTTTTAGAGCATATGCTCATTCTACTGAGACTGAAATTGTAAAGATGTGATTGTCATCAGATTTTTGAAAGAGAGAAAGCTGATGAAAGGATAGTAATGGATTTAGCAGAGTGTAAGAAATTAGAACATAAATGCTGGCAGAGGGGGAAGAGCGATGCAGGTGAGCTGTTTTGTCCTACGAACGCCTGAGAGGTACTTGGAGACATCAGGTGAAGCCAAAAAGACATGGGTAAGCTAAAAGTCTGTGTATAGTCACTGGATGTCCCAAGAAGACTAGAGTTTTATTTTCTGGGAGAAACTGAGCAGAAGGTCTCCAGATTATAAGATATTGTAAGTACCCAGCCCAATAAATGAAAGAAAGACACAGAAGTAGGCAGGAGTGATGTGGACCTGAGTACAGAATGATTTGCTTAAGAGGAAGCACGCTCGTAGAATGCTTGCCACCAACTCACAAGCAGGAACACAAGGGATCTTCTCTGGGAAAACTGAACTGACTTTTACTGGTAGAGATCGTCTGATGAAAATGTCTTCTCACTTTCTGATGAGCCCATAGTGAAGTCTTTAAGTGGAAAATTCCTGCACACATATGGAGCCTCTGATTTGCTTTTTAGTGGCTCACTCATAAATGTTAACAGTCAGCAAGGGATCACCAGGCATTTGTGTAAAGCCTCCAATATGAAAAAGAGTATAAAAATAATCTCACAAACAAAGGAATTTAGAGCAGAAAGACAATGCAGAGTGCAGAAGAAACTTTTAAAAAAATAATAATATCCTTAGAGAGTCAAGAAAAGATATTATGTGCATAAAACAAAAACAAGATGCTGTAGAAAGGGGGAAATTAAAGAACAAGGAAGAATTAAGAACAGGATAGCCAAAATATCAATTTAATACAAAGATTGGCAAAGACTAGAAAATTTCCCAGAATATATATCAAAAAGACACAGAAATGGAAAATGGAAGAATAAAAAGAAATTAGTTGTTGAAAAGATATGATGTTTTATTAATAAAAGATCTAGGGAGAGTGGGAGGAATGGAGCAAAGGAAATATCTAAAAAATAACACAGGAAAAACACTCAGAATGGAGGGTGTTTCCAGGTTATAGGATATTGTAAGTACCCAATCCACTAAATAAAATAGAAGACCAAACCAAGGCACAGCATCATAAATTTTTATAACATTATAATGCAAAATCCTAAGGAGAGAGAGAGAGAGAGAGAGAGAGAGAGAGAGAGAGAGAGAGAGAGAGAGAGAGAGAGAATTTTTAAAGGGGGAAGAGATTAAGAAAAAGACAAAGCAACAGATCACATATAAAGAACATAGAATCAGAATGGCACCAGACTTCTCAAAAGCAAAATTGAAAACTAAAAAAAAAGTGGAAAAATTTCTTGCAAAATTCTAAGAAAAAAAAAAGGCTTTAGAACCAAAATTTTATGTTATCAGCATTCTCAATTGGGTCTGATAGTAGAATAAGTATATATTTAGATATACCTAGACTCTAAAAATTTTATCTACCATCAACCTTTTATAGAAAACTACTGCAGATTATAATTCAGAAAAAAAGTAGAGACTAAACCAAGAAAAAAAATCCAGAATATAAACTTTTAAAAAATGTATTAATTTCAGAGAGGAAGGGAGAGAGAAAGAAAGATAGAAATACCATTGATTAGAAAATCATTGACCAGCTGTCTTCTGCATGCCCCCTACTGGGGATGGAGCCCACAATTTAGGTATGTGCCTTGACCAGGAATCCAACCTTGACCTCCTGGTTCATAGGTTGACACTCAACCACTGAGCCATGCGGGCCAGGCCAGAATATAAACATTTTAATTCTGGGGTGAAAAATGTCCTGGCTTGTTTACAACAGTCTTGGTTTAGCCCTATTGCTTTGGCATAATTATTAGTAGTACCTCTTTTATTCTCAAAGGTATTCTAGTGTTTTTATTTTAAGATAGATTATCTAATTTTATATTTTATGACTTTCAACATTCTTAACCAAATTTCTCCACTTTGGTTCAATGTCAAAAAATATGATGGTCCTGACCGGGTGACTCAGTCAGTTGGAGCACCATCTTGTATACCAAAAGGTTACAGGTTCAATTCCTGGTCAGGGCACATACCTAGGTTGCAGTTCGATCCACACTCAGGGCAAGTGCAGAAGGCAACCAATCAATGTTTCCCTCTCTCTTTCTCCCTTTCTTTCTCTCCGTAAAATTGATTGTTAAAAACAAATATAGTTAGGCGAGGATTAAAAAACACACAAAACATGATGAAAACAGTAGTTTAATTTTTATACAATCTGAGGAATAGATCAGAAAATATACATGATTATTTGATTTGATGCTTTGAGAAAATTATGCTACGAATTAAGCCTCCCATTTGCTAATAATGTACCCTGCGAATCACACAAGGACGCCTCAAGAAGTTGAATTAAGGAGTCACATTTATTGCAAATCTGGGACTATGATGGGGGCATTTTATTCTCCAAATCTCGCAGTGATAAGATGACCGCAACACCAGGCAAAAATCACAAAGGTATTGATTATATCTCAGGGTTTGGAATGAGGAACCTTCTTTGCAAAAAAGCAGTTTACAGAAGCAGAATTGAGCATGTTAGTTAAATTATAGTTTTGGGTCTCTGGACCACTGAGTTGACAGAAACACATTATCTAGAGCCCTTGGACCTTGGGACCACTGAGTGAACGGAAACACATTTATCTGGAGCCATCGAGGCAATTTAGAGTAATTGTGCTGTCCTGGTCTTGGGACCACTGAGTCAACTGGAACACATTATCTGTGGCCACGGAGGCAATTGAGGATAATTGTGCTGTCCCCGTTACCAGGTACAGAAGAATGTGCTTCAATTACCAGTAAGATCACAATCAATGGGATATTCAAACCACCAACAACGGAGTATTCATCGATTGGGATAGCATACGTAAGTTCAGAAAATCAAAGTAACTTTTCTATTGTTAAACAAAGCAAATAAGTACAGGTTAAAGTTAAACTACAGTTTCTATCTGATTGCTACCATTCTTCATTAAGATGTGACTTTCCTCCAAGTAAGATTAGTAATCAAATAAAAGAAAAATATATAAAAATAAGCTTCCAATACTCATAAACTTTATTCAGATGTTTACTCATTTTATTACTCATATAGGTCAATATGGTAAAATTCCTACTCAAAGATCATTTTTATAACAGAAGGCATCTATAAGGGTGAGCATCGAATTGAATGCTAATATAAAAATGCCAATGATGTAATCTGTAATCTTCAGGTTCTTCAGATTTATTGTCAGTTGCCTTTGTAGTAGTTGAGACAGGCATACCTCATTTTATTAAGCTTTGCTTTATTGTGCTTTGCAGATATCATGTTGCTTTGCAGATACTGTAGTTTTTTTTTTTTACAAATTGAAGATTCGTAGCAACCCTGCATAAAGCAAGTCTATCGGCTCTATTTTTCCAACAAGCTCAGATGATGGCTAGTGTTTTTTAGCAACAAAGTACTTTCAATTAATGCATACACATTATTTCTTAGACAAAATGCTATTGCACACTTGATTGACTATAGTATAGTGTAAACATAACTTTTATATGCACTGGGAAACAAAAAAAAATGTGACTGGCTTTATTACGATATTTGCTTTATTGCACTGGCATGGAACTGAACCTCCTGAACTGATATATGCCTAAAAATAAAAATGTGTAAAGTGTATACACTTTTGAAAGATGGTAGAAACATAAAAATATATTCATTCAGAGATATGATGCACCCACCCACCCACACAGGGTGTTGTGCTCTGTGGTTTCCAGGCACACAGAGAGATTGTTACATTCGTGAGCTCCCAAAGGTCTGATGGGCTCTTCTTAGCTGTCTGAACTTGGGGAAAATTTGCAAAACCCCTTTATGCTTTAGTTTCCTCATCAGTCCATTGTAAAATACCTCACAGTTTGGTGCTTTGGGTCAAAACATTTTTCCTGTCTCTGTTTTATTAGATGGACATTTCACAAATTGGGTTGTATTATTGAACCCTCACTGGATTTCTTTGCACAATGTCCGTAGGTTAATCTTCTTTCCCCCAAACACCAAAGGAAGCTATACTGTACAGTCTAATATATGGGTGCATGTTATACTATTATCATAGGCAACAGAAATAGGTATAGAAGGGAGGATGCTATATGTATGTGATTGTCAGGCCCAAATGCCAGATCTACTGAAAATAGGAACTAGCAGTAAACAACTTGTCAACCACTTCACTAGGCAGCTCAGAGAAGCCATGGATTCTAGAGCTTTTTCTGTGAATAAAATTAAGTGTAGCAACTAAGAAGCCAAGAAGCTAGAAATATAAAAAGTAAATCACCTGGCACATTGTAATTACAGTTGGTACCTGTTGGTTCTGAAGCCATAACAAGAGCAAAAGTTTATGTGGTCAACAGCAAGACTGGATTATGCAACCAGATAATAGGTTAATGTCGGCAAGTTCCTCCATAAAAATGAAATGACAACTCACTTTCTAAATATTTCTCAACATCTTAAAAATGTGTAGCTATGTGATCATGTAAGCATAATTGTGTTGATGTTTATTTTAAGATTTAAGAATAAAATACCTGGTTTGCTGCTTTCTCCCCCCCCCCTTTTTTTTAATCTATATACATGAAGCAAGTGATGATTAAACAATTGAAGTTTTCGGGTGAATGAAACAGCCAGACCACTTTTCATGACAAAGTTGGTAATTAGAAGGCCAATTTAACGGTGAATCAGGCAGAAATATTCAAACCATGACAAATGGCTTTAATAATGTAGCTTGCAATGCTTGAACAGAAATAAATTTCACTTCCTCAAACTCTTGCCTTTTTCTGCCTGCCTGGAAGATAGAACTGTCCAGGAGGTATTTTGTACCCTTTATTCAGTAAAGCTTTTTACTAGATTTTAAGCGACCAAATAGCTTGCAAATGCAAAACATCATTCAACTTCTTATGATTTTTTTTTCCTGAAGGTGGATCGTGTTCAGAATCCAGAGTAAGTCAAGATTTATTTTTCTTCTGTTTTGCTTAGCCCTGCAATAGTGTTTTATTGTTGCCACTCTGAGTTGAGATATTAAAGGGAGCTACATTGGCCTCAAAATTGAAAGCTAATTTTGGTGTTTGTCATAAGTTTGTTAAGACCGCATGCATTCCACAGTTTGAAAAATTTCATTATTCTGTCCATGCTGGGGCTTCGTAATTGGATAGTAAGGATGTTCAAAGACTAATTTAGTGAATTGCACAATATTTTAAATGGAATTATGCAGGTTTATGGGTCCCTAGGGGATTCAGCTAGGATCCTCTAGAGAAAATCTGTTTATCAGTAAATTATATTAGCAGCTTTCACCTAGCTTTTGTCTTCATTAAATTGCTGCTTTCCCAATTGAGGGTCACATCTGAGGCCTGCTTTGATAATTTGTCATTATTGTCTTGTTTATTGGAGCATAAAGTTGATACAGGCCGAGCAGTGCTGTTTATACACAATGTGCAAAAAAGTTTCTATTAACAATTCTACTGGTGCTAAATCAAAGTGGAATTTTTCAAGGTTCAAGAAAGGGGATAATTTGTAGCACTCTAATTTCCTCTAAACCTCTCTGAGTACATGCGGTGCCCCCTTCTCTAATATGTATAACACATAATGGAATTGCTAGGACCAATTCTCTGAAGACCCTTTTAAAAAAATCCATTTTTATCTTTAAAAATATAGTGGAAAGTTGAAATTCTTCCCATTGTATTGACCTGTCAGCTAAAATAAAATATATGCCACAGACCTCCCTAAAAGTATGACATTCACGCATAATGACCATTAACTATCTAAATTGTTAAGAAACATAACTTCATTGTAGCACAATTAAGCATACTTTCCATTTCACATACCTGTTCTACTGTAAGTCCAGCAATAGGAGGGGAATTCCTTGAAAGCTTATTCATGGAATATTTGAAAGTACCATTGAGTGTGTGTGAAATCCATTGATTTCTGATCTTTACATGTGAATTACCACGAGGTTCTTTTCCAATGACAATATGGGTCTAGAAATAGGAAACCGGACAAGCAGACTATTTTCAGTGGAGTCTAATTCCAAGCATTATTTCCCTGGGCAATATCATGACTGCCTTTGCTTCTTTTTTCTTTCTTTCTTTCCCTTTTTTTTTTTTAATCCCCTCTCTCAGACAGAAAGGGGAGATAGAAACATCACTGATGAGAGAGAATCATTGATTGGCTGCCTCCAGCATGCCCCACAATGGGGATTGAGCCTGCAAGCCGGGCATGTGCCCTGACTGGGAATCGAATGGTGACCTCCTGGTTCATAGGTCAATGCTCAACCACTGAGCCACCCTGGCCGGGCTGCCTCTACTTCTTTTTAAGCAGAATAATTTGGTGGACATTGGTGTTGCCTCTATATATAATCCGGGGCTTGCTCTACTCACTGATAGGTTCAGAAATATCTCCTTCTCCACTTCCATCTTCCATTCCTCTTCCCTCCATTCTCAGTCCTTTATGTGCCAAGAGCAACACTATTTCTCTATGAGACACTGGGCTTAGTAGGAAGGAAGACAAAAATTTAGCAGCTGATTCAGCACACCATACTTTTGTGGTACTTTCAGGAGACAAGAACTCCGTCCCCTGCAATAGGAAGGGTGAATTCTTCCTTGGAGTCTACCTAGGGCAGTAGGAGCTCACAGAGGCTTCATCGGGCACACCCAGCATTCCCATTCCCTGAACCACCCTTTTCCCTGGGAGGGATGTTGAAAAGGGCCAGTACTCATTTGGGGACCTAACTGTATCACACACAATGTGCACAGGGGTGTTTGGGTTATCAGGAAGAAAAATGACAACCCTTCAAGTGTAAGGGCAGGTAGAAATAGTAAGTTCTACCCTCTCAAAGAATCAGAATGATGGTTTAGGCTTTCCTAATGGAAGTTCTCTCAGGCCAGCAACCTAGCCAACTTCATTTTTATATACTATTACCTACCACATCCACGGCTCTCAAAGATTTATGGTTATTATCGCCATCTTCTCACCCACATAATCACCAGCCTTTCACTTTAAAATGGTTAAAAATTGTTTCATAGATTGCAGATCATTAATGTAAATTAGACTATTTCTATATTTTATTTCTTAATTTTTAAAAGGAAAAGAACAGCTCTCACACACACACTCTTTTTTTTTTTTACTTGAAATTTTTAAATGGCTCTCCAGACACCTCTTTCAATAACTCTTCCCCTCCAAAGCTAGGCTGCCTTTTAATTTCACTTTAAAATAGCTACATTGGGACTATAATATGATTAGAACTAATGAATATTGTGGAGAGAAGCAAAAAAAATTATTTAAAATCTTTAAGAAATATAAATACTTCATGTAAGTAAGGACCGGTGGTTTATCCCAGCCCAGTTGAGGACTCAATTTTGATTCTGAGGATAAATCATTTGATCTCATTGGGCCTCAGCCTTCTCACCTGCTCTAAAGGATCATGACGCCAAAGGCATTTTCACTGATTGGCAGGAAGCAATTGTATTAAAATAAGTTGCCATCTCTTAATAATCATAACTTATAATAATAAAAGGGTAATATGCTAATTAGACTGGACATCTTCCGGACTTCATTCCAGACGTCCTTCCTGATGAAGCTGGGGCCGGAGGGAAGCCAACCCAGGTCCTGGGTGCCAGAGGGAAACTGATGCCGGCAGCCAGGGGAAGGAAGGCCTACTCTTGCACTAATTTTCATGCATCAGACCTCTAGTAGTAGTAATAATAGTAAAATTTGTCTAAGGGCAAAAGCAATGGAAAATACTTAGATATTGGATCTAATAAAACTTGATTTTTGCTTTTTAAGAAGCTCTGGACATACAGAGTATTAGCAGGGTGACATCAAGTAGACACTGTGTAAAATTGCTAATTTATTAATGAATATTCTTAATCCACCTAGAAGGTTTTATCTTTCAGAGTTTCTTTATTCTTAACTAATTCCTTTTTTGAAAATTGATTTCTTAGGCTTGATTCTGGCATCTGGAATTTGCTTGGTCTTCTCTGAAATCTAAGACTGTTTTAACAGAAAGACTTGGATATCAAAATCTGTACTTCTTAAAGAAGTTCTCTTTGGAATGAACTTTTGTTCCCAAAACATAGTTCCACTTTTCTAAAACCTTTGCAAACCTTAGCAACTCCTTCAACCACTATAACTTCCCTACCATGCAGGTCTTTCTCTTAAGACCTGGGCACTGTTCCTACTCTATAGCACCTAGTTATGAGACAAGAGGCGATTTCTCTATGCTTTCCTCCCAACATCTGTGTCATAAGCATATTGAGTCTGATTTCTCCACGTAATCCTTTAAGAATGTCTAGCAAGTTATTTTGAATAGAGATAGCAATAATTGTCTTTAAAAAATCAGCATGGTGCTCTGGCCAGCATTGCTCATTAGTTAGAATGTCAGCATGCGGGTTCGACTCCCTGTCAATGGCAGGGATCTGGGTTGTAGTTTTGATCCCCACCAGGTTGGGGTGCAAGTAAGAGGCAACCAATTGATGTGTCTCTCTCATATCTATGTTTTTTATTCTCCTCTGCCATGGAATGATGAGGCAGAGAAGAACTTTGGCTTTACGGAGTATTTGTCATGACGGACTGTGAGCCATCTCGGGTGTTTGGAGAGAAGGAGACTGGGCAGATGTGCTCAGCTGTAGCACAATCCAATGATCAAAGCTGGAGATTCCGTTGCAATGCCTGAATGCGCGTAGTTGTGTAGGAACACTCTAGCTTAAAGGGAAGGCTACAAATAGGCTTGTCAGCAGAAACAAGCTAAGCTATGCTCATTTTTCTTCTTCTAGCTTCAGTATTCTTATTTTCTGCTTAGTCTTGAGCTTATTTAATTCTGCTATGGAATTTTAAAAGCGAGGCATTTCTGTGGCAGTTCTTATATTTGGTGAGAAATGATGAATACATAAAATGCTTCTGGCTTTAAAAGCATTAGATATTTTGAGGTGGCAGTATATATTGATAGATAGAATCATGGATTTGGTGCAAAGAAAATCTAAAAGTTTTATTTTTTGACCTCCACAAAAAATAGTACTTACTCCATTCTCATAAGGCTCATTGCAACTTAAAAATTTATCCATTGTTATAGTAAATAGCAAACAAAAAAGTTTTGTTTCTATTCAACTAGCTAAGCAAAAGTAAAAACAATAATTTCATTTAGTTATAAAATTCAGATATATAGATATTGCTTCTTAAATGCAAGTAAGCACGACTTTGAAGCATTACTTCTCCATTGATACAATCATGGTTTAAAATGAAACTTTACTTAATTTGGGGGGAAATGTGTATTTGCAGACATTGTTTTCTCTATGTTTTTAGTTGTAAATGTGTATCAGCATGATT
Source organism: Myotis daubentonii (assembly GCF_963259705.1). Lineage (NCBI taxonomy): Eukaryota > Metazoa > Chordata > Mammalia > Chiroptera > Vespertilionidae > Myotis > Myotis daubentonii. The sequence continues at coordinate 165,019,682 of NC_081841.1, forward strand.
TTCAGAGAACTGACCATTCTAAAGTTTTTCTCCAAGTAAGTGCACCTCAGTCCTAAAATATAGGGTCTTTATTCCCCCAAAGAAGCAGAAAATGCCTCCGTGAATTTTTCTCTTTTTCTCTGAGTCAGCTTGCACTTCGAATGGTATACTTTTTTATTTTTGATTGGAAATTTATTTCTGTTCTTGTATTAACGAAGCTAGTGAAGATATTAGGGATTTTTGTTACAAATTCATCAATGCTGAGTATTTGGGACTGGAAACACTGGCAGGGAGATCAAAGGAAGGTGAGAAACTGAAAATATGCAAAGAAAGAGGCTAAGGATTATAAAATAGCTATAATTGCTGATGAGCAAAATAGATCCAGAGACATAGGAGCACGAAACAGACTGAGGAATTTCAAAGGGAAGACAGGGGTGGGGGTGGGTGGGGAGTGATTAACCAGGGAACTTATATATGCATGTATGCATTATCCATGAACACAGACAATAGAGTGATGAAGGCCTGGGAGGGGCAGTGCTGAGGTTCTTGTCCCAGCATTAAGAAGGGTTTAGGAATTTGGGGAAGGGGCTGTGTGTAGATGACATAGGAATCCAGAAACTAATAAAGAGTCCGGAGACGAAAGATCATTTTGAAAGGCATATGGGGGTCAGAGGAGCTTAGCTAAAGGAGCTAAGATCTAAGGTCTTAAAGTCTAAGGTCTTAGGTTCTCTCCATCCCCAGGATCCCATGCTTTTTATTAACACAACTTGTCCTCAGGCGAGGCAGAGATATACACTTCAAAGTGTATACAGAAATATTGTCAGAATGGGGGAATTAGCCTATGGTTGTTCAGGTGTTTGGCCAGTAGGAGGCAATAACATGTAGATTAAGATGCCCTTTAACTGTCTGGCAGCCACAATCAGTTTCCTATACAGGTTTGGGGAAATGCCTTCCGCCATTCCCAACAGGTGACTACATGTGTGACTCAACCCTGTTGAGTCCCCAAGTTTCATCAACCTTTTGATGAAACTCTTGAAATTATGATATGCTGGAATTGGTCTACAGCAGGGCAGGTGCAGGGTACAGGGGGACAATGGAGAAAACAAACAAACAAAGGGGATCTGTAATAAATAAAGTTTATTTCAACCATAAAGTTTTAAAAAATTAAAGTTATAAAAAATAAGATAGCTGTAATTGTTAAGAGACGTTTAAAAAATAAACAAAATATTGAGCATTTTAATTATATAGTTTTCCAAATTATTCATGTTGACTTTAAAATTATGACAAACTAGAGCTTTATGCATTTTTTTATACACGGATAAATGTACTAATGAAAAGTCTACTCCGTTATGGATGTATCTGATCCAGGAGGAAAAGAAAGTTTTGTTAAGCATGACCCAAAGAGAAGGGTATTTCTGGGGCTACAACTGCTCTCCTGCAGGATGCTCCCGTGGCCATGTTTATTCCTGGTAAGTTTCCCCTCCATGGCCACTCACAATTCTGTCATGCTCCAACCTTCACAGTTGTGGGACATCTCTTAATCTCATACCATCCCGCAAAGCTGACCAGGCAATCTGTGGGAGGTGAGGGCAGGAGGAGGCAATAATGATGCCCTTTTCCTCCTTGAATTTCTGTAGGAACACTCTGGCCTAAAGAGAAGACTACAAATGAGCTTGTCAGCAGAAACAAGCTACGTTCATTTTTCTTCTTCTAACTTCCGTATTCCTATTTTCTGGGATTTTTCCAAAAATACTCTATGATGGTAGTTCACACTGAAGTTTTACTTTTGCACCCTGCTGCCATTCCAATTATATAAATATATTTGTATGGTAGGTTCACTGTGCTGGACATTGCAGATCATTTTTAAGGACTGCATACATTTGAAATTGGGAAAATTAGATGTTAGGCAAAGTATGCTACACGGAACACAATTTCCATGCAATTCTCCTAGGTTAAAAGAAATATTTGGACCAATAAGTTTGGTGAATGCTGCATACTATTGATCCCTCTTGGTTAGCCACAATGTACATTAATATATTGAAGTTCTTGTAGAAAAGTACCCATTTCATGATACTTAACCCAGAGTTTCCCAATCAATTTAATATTCCTTTTGGCAATAGCACCTATTTGCATACAGTGCAACCAGTTTGAGGAGACCTACCCTTTGGGAAAGGTTGGGTGAAGTAATCAGATGTGAAAGGAAATAACATTTGAGATGAACAGTGCAACAAACAAGGGCCAAGAGACATGGTCATTCTATTCTCTAACCCCACTTAACATCCCACTCACCATCTATTCAAAATTAACCAACAGAAAAACTGATATCCCTAACATCACTGCCTAGAAATCCTAGGGCCAAATTGGCAACCAAAAGTAAACTTAAATGTTTTGGGACAATCTGCATATGGAAACCAAAATACCAGTAGAATTTGCCCAGCCTATTTAGCCCTTAGAACAGGCAGTAGAATTTATTATATCATCATTTTCAATATCCAAATTGCTATGACTCAAATTATTATTCATATTTTTATAGCCAATGAAAGATGTTTCACAAGTTGTCAGGTTGACTATTCATACAGAATACTCCAAATTGACCTCAGTCTTAGGTTCATACTTCAAAGAATAAAATGCAACCCCCAAATCAATGAGATGACATATCAATTTAGAAAATTCAAGCCTTTCTGGTCAAGGAGACTTATCTGGCAGCTGTTTTTTAAAAAATATTATGGAGAAATCTTCATAACAATCACACTCTCCGTGCACTACACCTCCAGTAAATTCGAGAGGTCGCCAGAAAACACAGATTTTTTAAGTCCTGCATTACAGCTGAAGACCTGGCCACACGATGACTTTGTGAGACCGAATTTTCTTTCTTTTTCCAAGCTACCTTGCTCCGTGAAATTGGACAATTTATCATACAATGGCCTGCAGCAAATTTAGTATATGCAAGTGATTAGTTTGTCTCTTCCCCAAGCAGCTTTGATGCAGTTGCGTAAGAGTGGCAGCAGAGAGGGAAGGTCACTTATAACAAAATCTCTGGGGAACCGCTAATGGGCTATTGACCCTTCCCCACTTTAGGTCAATGTGTCATATTTGATTCTCGTTTCTTGAGATGTAATTTCCAAGTGGTGATGGTTCAAAGTCTACACAAGGTGAGTTGTTCTATCAAGTTTTAAACACTGTATTATTAACACCGTGAATGGCAGGTGCCAGATGATTGAATTGGAGATAACTTTACCATTTCCAGCTACCCAAGGCAAAGGAAAAATACACTATTGACAACACTGGCTAAGTAAAACTTATATCTTTACCCTTATACTTAACATGCTTCCTTTTCTGACCCTTAGTCTATTTCCATGAAGTCTAAAACACTGAGTCAACATTTTTTTGGCATGGATTATCACTTGGGTCTATTATTTAAAGCAAATTTAATGAGTTCCTTTCCTGCCAACTAGTGGCGGTTATTTCATTGCCATCACAAAGTCTATGAAGAAGGTAAAACTATTTCAGATAAAATACCATGTTTGGTTAACAATCCTTAATGGAAGAGAATCGGTGCAGATAATCAGAAATGTCAAATGGGCCTGTGAGCCTTCTTTTTTAATTTAAAATATGACATATTTTTACCCCTAGTAGAATTTCCTTTATACATTCCAACAACAAATATTAAAGTTGGTAGACATTTGAGAAGCGTAGTCAAACCAAAGCATTATCTACCCATTTCCACTAATGGTGGAGGACAAACCAAAGAACACTTTGAGAGACAAAAGGAAATATTGATGAAATGCTCTTGGCTTTGCTCTACACTGACAATTAAGGAATTGCTGGGAGAGAGTAGAGACTTTTTGTGGTGGAATAGTAGAGGTGGAGGAAACAAAAGAGAGGGAGAGAAGAGGAGGAGGAGGACAGAGTAGGTGAAAGAAAGGCTTCTGTGGTCCAACAAATATGCAGGTGCTCCCAGTCCCCAAACCTTGCTGCAAGGAGTAGAGGGAACAAAGCAGCAGGTTGTTCTGGTGCTCACAGTGTGCTCCCTTCCAGCTGTGTCAGCATGAGGCACAGGCACGCAGGCCTGGACATGGGAAAACAGCCACAGGAGGTGGAAATCAGAAGTTCCTTGAATTATCAAAAACATCAGGTCATGGTAGTAGATTTAGAAAGCAGGTATATGATAAGCTTTCATAGCAGTAAACTTATTTTGGAATCATCAATTTAGAAAGACAGTGGTTTTAGCTCCAAGACCCACTAAATTACTGAACCAGGCCAATTTATGATTTTCCATGTGTTACTGCAAAAAAAAGATTCTCCCTGCAGGTAAGCTGTCTATCTAGAGCCAGAGATATTAGAAGCAACTTTATGAGAGAGATCATTAATTATGACCCATGAAAATTTAATAGGTACCTTCTTCGGGTCTTTTGTAGGAGCTGAGATCAAAGTAGCTCCAAACCATTGACACAAACTTGGTCATCAGGAAGTCTGGCAAATTTTCAAGGATTTTTTATTTCTATGTATTCTTTTATTTCCTTTGCTGATGTTTTTGTTAAAGGCAACACATGTTAAAAATATATATGTATGTACATACACACTTTGCACTTTCCACAGAATTTTATTTATTTAATCCCGGTGGTTGTACCAGAACTCATTTATTTTATATATTTGCATTTTTATGGAATACTACTTTTATCTCTTAATTATAATTAAGGAAGGTATGGTACAGTTGAAAGAAAAATGAATGTGAAATAAGCTATATTCATCCCAGATCTGAGGTATAACAGACGTATGCCCTTGGGCACTGACTTAACTAATCTGGGTGCCAGTGCCTTCTTTGTGTAAGACACTGGTGTCTCATTCATTCTTACTCATGTGAGGCACTGGTGAGGCATGGCAGCTAATTGGAAAACAGGGCTGCGTATTTATTAACATATTTGTCTTTCAGATCTAAACTTCTGTAAATACATGTTTCTCTAGATTCCAGGAAAATGGGGATAATAACAGTACCTGCCTCATAGGCTTGCTGTGAAGACAGAATGAGCTCATCTGTGTAAAACATTCCGAATGGTGCCGAGCACACAGTACACATCCCATGAGTGTTCATTCTTCTCTATTATCGTTATTGTTTCTGCTATGTAGGAGGAAACAAGACACATAAAGAAAAGCTCAAAATGCTCTAAAAAGTGGAATCAGTAAAAGTAAAGATCCATCATCTGGTACATTGGGTGCTCCTAAAATATACAGTGGCTCTAACTAGATGCTGCAGGTGTTACAGCTGTACAAGAGCTTGCTCCTATTCTTCCAAGATTAATACTTTTTTGCCCTGTGCAATAGATAATGTATGGTCTCGAAAGAAAGAAAGAAAGAAAGAAAGAAAGAAAGAAAGAAAGAAAGAAAGAAAGAAAGAAAGAAAGAAAGAAAGGAAGAAAGAAAGAGAGAAATAAAGAGGGAATGAGGGAAGGAGAGAAGGGGAGGGAGGACCAGTTGCTACTGAATGCCCCTCTTAGGGACCTGTTAAAATTGACTGCAGGATCTAAGGACTTAGGGGACAGATCAGAATTATGGGGTTGACCTGGCTAGTTCTCTACCAGACTAGGTTAATCAGATGAATAATCTAATGGGTCATTTTTTTTTGTATGTAGGATAGAAGTAATCAGAAATGGTTTTGTGGGAGAAACCAAGATGGAGGCATAGGTAAACACCGGAAATTGCTGTCTCCCACAACAAATTCAAAAATACAACTAAAAGACAAAACGGACATCATCCAGAACTACAGCAAGGCTGGCTGAGTAGAAATTCTACAACTAGAAGGAAAGAGAAAAGCACACAGAGACTCAGAGGAGGTGCGGAAGTAAAGTGCAGAAGTACGGAGGCACACGCGGCAAGGGCTGGCGACTGAGGACGCGGTTGTCTTTTTGAATCGGGAGGGAGTCACAAGCCCTCAACTGCTCTGAACTCCAGTTCGGGGAAGTCTCTGAGGACCCAGACTTGTGCGGGGAGAGACTGGGCTGTCTGGCAGTGGGCAGAACTCAGAACTCCAGGGCGGCTTTCTCTCAGAGGTGCTTGCAGCGATTACGGGGACACTGAGACACAGGGCCCCTTAGGGCAGGGCTGAGGATCAGCCATAGCTGCTTGATCCACCCTGTTGATCCCCTGAGACCCCGCCCCACCCAAGCTAGCAGAGGCTTTTGCATATGAATGCCCTGGCCCTTTGCAATCTGAAAATTACCTAACAAACTACAGCTATGCCAGACAGACCCAGAACTTCTAAGAGAAGGCCCAAGGCCCCACAGAAGCTTGCATTGCTTCACAGCTGGGCCTCATCTGGGCACCTCCAAACCCCAAACAAGGAAGAGTAATCTTCAGATCTCTTCATAGCTCCTGCTGCGTAGCCTCAGGAAGAGGCTAAATTAGCACCTCCTTAGATCCAAGAGCCAGTGTACCCAGTGGTCAGAGTGGGACCATCCAAATTACAACTCCTCAGATCCATAAGGGACACACTCAGGGAGAAGACTCAGTGAGCACCAAAGCCCCACTGAATCAAGTTTTGCCCCATAAGGGTGTCTTCATCACAGAAGTTCTCCCACTGTAGACACAGCTGATTCTCACAGCCAGTTGGCCTGGAGGTCAATTCCTCCCAGTGATACCTACAACAATCAAGGCTTAACTACAACAAGACTGTGCACAAAGCTCACAAAGGGGTGCACCAAGAGTGTCCACCTCAGGTAACACCTATGGATGAGGACAGGTAAATTGGGGAGGCTGAACCACTGGGCCCTATAGGACATCTAGCACACAAAGTCACTCTACCAACACAGGGATGCATAAAAAATGCGAAGACAAAGAAACAGGACTCAAATGACAGAAATGGAGGAAAGAAAACTACTGGATATAGAGTTCAAAACCACACTTTTATGGTTTTTCAAGAACTTTCTAGAAACCGCCGGTAAATTTAGTAAAACCCTCAAGAAGTCTGGTGAGACCTCCGATAAATGTAGTGAGACCCTCAGAAATCTAGTGAGACCCTCGAGGTTATGAAAAAGGACCAACTAGAAATTAAATATACACTGACTGAAATAAAGGATATTATGCAGAGTTCCAACAGCAGACTAGAGGATCGCAAGAATCAAGTCAAAGATTTGAAATATGAAGAAGCAAAAAACACCCAACCGGAAAAGCAAAATGAAAAAAGAATCCAAAAATACGAAGATAGCGTAAGGAGCCTCTGGGACAGCTCCAAGCACACCAACATCCGTATTATAGGGGTGCCAGAAGAAGAGAGAGAGCAAGATATTGAAAGCCTATTTGAAGAAATAATGCCAGAGAACTTCCCCTACCTGGTGAAAGAAATAGACTTACAAGTCCAGGAAGCACAGAGAACCCAAAACAAAAGGAATCCAAAGAGGACCACACCAAGACACATCATAATTAAAATGCCAAGAGCAAAAGACAAAGAGAGAATCTTAAAAGCAGCAAGAAAAAAACAGTCAGTTACCTACAAGGGAGTACCCATACGACTGTCAGCTGATTTCTCAACAGAAACTTTGCAGGCCAGAAGGGAGTGGCAAGAAATATTCAAAGTGATGAATGCCAAGAACCTACAACCAAGGCTACTTTATCCAGCAAAGCTACCATTCAGAACTGAAGGTCAGATAAAGAGCTTCACATATAAGGAAAAGCTAAAAGAGTTCATCACCACCAAACCAGTATTATATGAAATGCTGAAAGGTATCCTTTAAGAAGAGGAAGAAGAAGAAAAAGGTAAAGATACAAATTATGAACAACAAATACACATCTGTCAACAAGTGAATCTAAAAATCAAGTGAATAAATAATCTGATCAACAGAATAAACTGGTGATTATAATAGAATCAGGGGCATATAAAGGGAGTGGACTGACTATTCTTTGTGGGGAAAAGGGTGAGGGGGATGCAGGAAGAGACTGGACAATACTTGTGCACCTATGGATGAGGACAGTTGGGGGGTGGTGAGGGCGGAGAGTGGGGTGGGAACTGGGTGGAGGGGAGCTATAGGGGGAAAAAAGAGGAACAACTGTAATAATCTGAACAATAAAGATTTAATTAAAAAAATAATAATAAAATAAATATTGGGTGTTTTTTTTTAAAGAAAGAAATGGTTTTGCTAGTCATGTCATTTCTGAGTCTGAGTCCAGCTTAGGAAATGGTACATTCCCTGCTGTTTATCTTGAAAAAGTTTCTTATGCCTAAACCATGTTAAAATTACAAATTGCTATCAAAATCCTCTAACTTCTGCTTAAACTTGTTTTAGATTTTTTTTTTTTTAATGAATAGCTTACTGGTCAAGTCATAATTACCTCACCTATTTTGGCAGAGTGTCAAGTGGCAGGCTAGTTTAGCCTCTCAGGCTGGGCTTTCCTTGACAGTGTAGCTCAACTTCTAGCTTTATGGGTGCCATCATGTTCAACCCCTGCCTTCTCCAGACACTGCCACTGGAATTGACAATGGCCTTCATCTGTAGTTTAGGATTCCTTAAATGCCACAGTCATCCTGACCCAGTCAGAAGGTCAGCAAAACTATCAGCCCACAGTGGCAGAGAAATGGTTCTGCTGCCCTAAACCTCATCTCCATTATCCCTCTCCCTGCTCCCCTCTCCTTTGGCCCAGACCACAGACCAGATTTCTGCCCTGATTTCCCTCTGAACCTCCAGTTGTAGCTGGAACAGAAACTCTGTTCTACTCCCTGAGCTTCTTGGATGACTCTCCACATCCCAGCCAGGAACTGAGCCTATGCTATGGAGGCCTCAGCAGTCACCTGCCAGGCTTTGATTTCATCTGCTCCCCAGAGAAGAAGTGTCTTGTTCAGGTCTTCATATCTGGACTTATCCAGCTACTGACCAGGCTCAAGGATGCAGAAGGATGAACCTAGGATTCTGCCAGGATCAGTCTCTGAAAAGAATTTCATTTCTCCAAGCCCTTTTCTTATCTTGTCCAGGGTCATCATCACCAAGCTCAGGAGTTAGCTAACTGAGGCTATTCCACCTGTGGACCTTCTGCTCCTTCTCCATGCCACTTAAATAGCCACCAGCAAGGGTTAGTATGTCACTGATGAGTGACAAAATTTTTATGTTAACATAATTTTTAAGAACTCACTGTTTTATACTTTTCACCCTCCACATCTACTGATTATTGGCATAGTCACTACTTGACCATGCCAAGGGTCATTTCTACTCTTGATGATGCTTTTATGGCTTTCCATATGCCTCATAGTCTCTTGGAAATGCACTTCAGGAAAAATGGAATGTCAAGTAGGTGACAAGTGGTGACATTCCGCTGATTCTTGGATAAATTGAATCAATGAATATCCAGAGGTGGTATTTCGTAGCTGTCTATATTTTTTTGTAAAGGAGGGGTCTCTGGTTTGCTTACCTTGCAGGCTATTGAGTGTACAAATGAGATTAAGAACATAAAACCACTTGTCAACTCTCAAGTGCCATACAAATGCAGCTACTTAATATAGTTAAGTGATGCCCATGCACTACTAATTTTAGTTTCTAATATGATATGAATTTATTTATTCTGCTTATGTAGTAGCTACAAATTTTTCAGATTTTAGGTACATATAAAAAGAAGATGTAACTTCTTTTTCTGCAACCCATTCTACCAATTGAAGGAGGGCTTGATTTTTTTTTAAATATATTTTATTGATTTTTTACAGAGAGGAAGGGAGAGAGATAGACAGTTAGAAACATCGATGAGAGAGAAACATCAATCAGCTGCCTCCTGCACATCCCCTACCAGGGATGTGTCCGCAACCCAGGTACATGCCCTTGACCGGAATCGAACCTGGGACCTTTCAGTCCGCAGGCCAACGCTCTATCCACTGAGCCAAACCGGTTCTGGCAAGGAGAGCTTGATTTTTGTCTAACTTAGTCAAATTGGTATTTTCTGACATTTCAGAAATTCTTCTCAGTTCTTCCCAGAGTTTGTACACTTTCTGGGGATTTTTTTTTTCTTTAAATCAAAGTTAGGCTCCTGGGAGAGTAGGTAGTAGACTCCTGGTTGATAGCTAACATCACCCTTGTTTTGGCACCCACTGCTGATGACTCAGTTCCCATTAGCCTCCAGCCAATGGTCAGTGTACTCTGTGTTCTCAAGTTCAGGTCCATGGCCCTCTATTTGCACTCCCTTCCTCGTTTGAAGTGATGGGAAGCTTTTGGAGGTCCTCATATACTACTTCAAGGGCTGCTAGATATCTTAGACACTGGCTCTGTGTGTATATCACTCTTTCTAGGACTCTGTTGCTCCACAATATGGGAACAATCTAAATCTTTGCTTTTCTGACTCACTTCCATCTCCATAGTCCAAAGAAAGTTTTTAACAAGACTAAGAGAGGAATAGATTCTTATAGAAAGCTCATCCAGCATTCTTCCCAAATCTATTTGACTAATTGAAACTTGGCTCTCATATTCCAGTGCCTAAGCTTTTGACCCTAACATCCATTCCTCAACCAATAGCCTCTGTTAAAACATTAAAACTCTATTTAAAGAGTTTATACTTCATTGCTCCTTTTCTCATGGTCATTACTATGTCTCTGATAGATGCCTCCTGAAATAAGGGAAAGGGACCTAAGGTAAAAGAAATGTTCTGTAGTATTTGGATTGTGTGGGGATAACATAGGAGCATGCATTTTTAATACTCGTTAAACTCTATACTTAACAAATGTGCATTTTCTTATATGTAAATTATACCTCAATCAAATTGATTGAAAATATTTATAAAAATGTGTGCACATATACTCTCACACACAGGATAGTATTAAAATATTACCTACATTGCACTTATCTGATCAGCTTTACCTTCTTTTCTAATGAGCAAATTCTAACTATAGTAGATATTATAAATATGACTTCTCTAATTTGAAAAATCGTTTTTCCATTCTTATTATATTGCTTTAATTCTTGAATTTTTGTTTTCCTTTAGCCTACATCAAATTCACTCTCCTTACTCCTCATTTTTCCTTTCTATAATCTGAGTGTATCAGTTTACGCTAGCTACTTTATTTCTGCTCTGTGTATGAAATACATGTTGCTGTAGTTCCATAGACATGTTTGTTCCATAGATATTTGTGCTGAGCTAGGTGAATGATGGCAAAATCCAGAGATTATTCAGATATTCCAAATGTAATAATTAAGAACCTTGGATGGAGAAGAGATTAGACAACTGCATCTCTCTCTCTACTAACCCCACACTGGCATCCGATGTTTAGTTTTCTATGGCAATGGCTGGTTCTCCATATGGATGTCTTTTTTAAATAAAATTTATTAATAATCCACATTTTTGCAAGGCATTAATAAAATACATTAAGAATAATTTTTTTTTCTCAAATGACTCCTAAAAACATAAAGCATAAAAGGATCTATATTTCTGGTTTGTTATTGATGAAGAAATGAATATTTATTTGCATTCACTATTGAAGTGATGGATCCTTAGGTCCTATGCTATTTCGTAATTCCACAGTTTTGATTTGGGGAAAAGTGTAACAAAGTGCCATCACAAAAAAATTATCATTTTTTGCATATAATTGTGCAAGTGCTCAATGCATTGATATTATGTAAATTGCAGCATAAAATTTATTCAAATAAGTGAATCACTGAAAGATCATTTTACATCTTACTCTTTGTTGCTAGTTCCTTTGCAACAAGGGTTACGCTAGTGAGTGCCCATCACTCCCCAAGGACTTTGAGAGGATCCAGGGATCCCAGAGTCACTGATAACTTCAGAAAGACAGGAGTAGGTAACTTGCAGACCCAAAGCTTATTTAAATATGGGAAACTAACAACATGTAAAACCCATATTATTATCACCAAAATCACCTGTTAAACAGCCAATTGAGCATGATAGTCAGCTTTTTATCCTCTCAGAGAAACTTGCCAATAAACAGCTTCTCACTTGATCATCCTTGGCAATCACAATCCCCCAGTGACCACAGAGGGATATCTGAATTTGGTGAAGTACATTTGGACTCTTGGCTTTATATGTCATTGGCACATGCAATTTTAATGGTTTTCTTTTGCCACTTTCAAGATTAAATTAATTTTAAAGAGTCCAAAGATGAAGAATCAAATTATTTCTACTGACCTATAACCTGTAAAAGATACTCTCAAAATTTAAATGTGTTTGTTGTTTTATATCATTATGATACTGATTCATAATGATATAAATATATTAAATATAGTTTATTACTATTACCACTATTAGTATTTTATTGAAGTCCTAAGTCAGTCAGACTTAACTAAGTCAAGGATATCACACAATCAGCATTTAGTTATTTTATTATATATAATTTTATGAAAATGAGTCAAAGCACAAGAACCCAACTGGCATTGGACAATAAGGGTGGGCATGTGGTATGGGTGATAGTCAATAGTACCATAGCCAAATTCCATTTCTCCACATAGAGTAAGAATTTGTCTCTACGATAACCGCATTATGATTCTGAAAAGTCCTGAATTGTTTTCTATATAGCACTGAAATATTCTCAAATCAGCACTGAAACAATAATAGGCTTCATTAGGAAGTTAGCCTTATAACTAATCTAAATATTCTACATTCTAGAAAAGCCAATATTGTGATTTATTTTAACTTAATATTTTAAAAATACAGATAAAGCAAAAAAAGTCATTATATCCCTGGACATAATTCTCCCATCTTTATAATATAGTAGATGCTCATCTTTAGAAGAACTTAAATTAAGTCTATCTCATGGCAGGATAAATCCTACAGATTGATTCCAGTTTTGAAATCTGAAGATTATTGAAGGAGAATATTTAAAAAAATAAAAAAAAAACTCCAACTCATTTCAATAAATTTCAAATCATAGACTGTAAACAAAATCAGTGCTTTGCTAAGTTCAAATATATGTAGAATTATTTAGTGCAGCTTCCATTTTGGAATTCATTATTTTGGTTGAATATTAAAATACATTTCCTCTATACTGGATTTCATACATTCTGATTTCCTTCATTCTTTGGAGAGTCATAGAACTCTACCAAGTATTTTTCAGGTAAATATTTTTTAAATAAAAAAAGAAAAAGGGCTTCAAATATAACTTTGGCTTGAAATTAAAACTTTAGGGTTTGGGTAGCCAAACTCTAAAAATATAAGTCCTGAAAGAAAGAAGAATTGAAATTAGGCCACATAGTTTAACCATCACATTACTTTTAAGACTTGCTGAAACACTATAGTATTCCCGAAGAAACTAAAAGAGAAATTGAGTGGGTTGTTCGTGGCCAATACACTCCCAAGTAATTCATTGTAAAGTTATGCATACTAAAAAGACTGTTTAAAGTTCCCACACACTAATGAGTCTGATGGGCTCTAAATTAGCTGGCACCTTTCATGAAAAAGATCTAGGCATCATTATGAACAGCTCAATTAAAACGTCTGTTCAGTGAGCTACATTGGGCCAAAAAGCAAATAGACGGCTTGGATAAATTAATAAAGGGAGAAATCGTGTGGAAATATTGTAATGGTCTTGCATAAACCTTGATGAGTGGGGGTACTTTCAAAGCCTCCTGCCTAAGTTTAGATGAGTAAATCAGCATCTCCCATCATGGATCATTTGACTCATTTCCAGAACAACTCTCTGCGCACAATTTTCCTGAATCTGGGAGGCAGTCGCCAGGTGCCTTGTAACATCTGAAACATCATTCTTACCACATCTGTTTGGCTGCTGATGCCTTTGGATGGGATCTGCTCACCTTTTTTCTTCTGACTCAGCTTAGGCAAACTTCCTGCCTATTTACAGAATGGATAGAAGTTGGGAAGAGGAAATGTGATGGCACATAGAAGTCTAACACCCTGGGAACAACATATTTATAAACTCTTCATACATTTATAATCTCATGTTGGAGATGGGTTCAAAGCATTTTCAGATGCATTCGAGTTTTAACCAGTTCTGAAACAGTTCCCCACTGAAAACTATAATCAGCCCAGGTCTTCCAAGCCATTCCTCTCCCTTCCAATGGTCTTTGCATCTGAGTAAGAAGAGAAAATAGATACCTGTTAAAGTGAGCGTGATCAGGATCCCTCAAGCCACTTTCTGCATGAAAAAAAAATCACCTTTATTTTTAAAAAGACCTGCAATGATCTAAAAAGACACAATCTCATGTTCTTTGGATCCATTCAGGTTCCTTGCACCAATTCTCTCCAATGGTTATACATATCTATGGTGGCTATATTGTGTGTTCACGCACGTGTGTGTGTGTGTGTGTGTGTGTGTGTGTGTGTGTGTGTGTGTGAAAGAGAGAGAGAGAGAGAGAGAGAGAGAGAGAGAGAGAGAGAGAGAGAGACTATGAATTCTTCATTTTTGTTGTCTATTATTAATGGCTCCTCCCAGGAGCTCAGTTAAGAAATGAATTTCCACAGGAAATGTTGAAAATAGCTCACTGAAGTTGCTCCTTATTATCAAATGAGCTGGTATTAGATTCTCTCATCAGGTTATATACAGTGTTTGAAACATTTTCAATCATATAATCCCAAAACAACACAGAGAAACTTAAAACCTGAAAGAAACAGCATCCTAGAAAACAGATAATCTCAGTGGGTCATTTTAACTTTTTAGCATCCAAATAGACATGCTAGTCTTTAAATTTTCAAAGTAATGCTTAGTCCACTAGACCAGCACATATGACTCTAATTGTTTGTTATTGGCACAGAAATTGAGAATACATGTATAAAACTTTCATAGCAATTGGGCACTGTCATGACACCCAAGGACATAATTTTGTATTTTACCAAATTATCAGTCAACTAGAGGCCCGGTGCACAAAATTCGGGCATGGGGGAGCGATCCCCTCAGCCCAGCCTGCACCCTCTCCAATCCAGGAACCCTTGGGGATGTCCAACTGCCGGATTAGGCCCGACCCTGTCCTAAACCGGCAGTTGGACATCCCTCTCACAATCCTTGACCACTGGCTCCTAATCACTCACCTGCCTGCCTGCCTGGTCACCCCTAACTGTGCCCCTGCCAGCCTGGTCACCCCAAACTGCCCCCCCACCAGCCTATTTGTCCCCAACTGCACCACCCCACCCACGCCAGCCTGTTCACCCCTAATTGCTCCCCATGGCCAGCCAGGTCACCCCCCAACTGCCCCCTCCCTGCCTGCCTGGTCTCTCCTAACTGCCCCCCCCTGCTGGCCTGTTCACCCCCAACTGCCCCCCTATGCTGGCTTGGTCGCCCCTAACTACCCTCCCTGCTGGCCTGGTTACCCCCCGCTGGCCTGGTTGTCCCACGCAGCCTGCTTGTTCAGTCATTTGGTCGTCCCTCACTAACCCCCCCACCAGCCTGGTTGTAGGCAGCCATCTTGTGAGGGCATGAGGATTACTTTGCATATTACCTCTTTATTATATAGAATGATAGATGTGGGATTAAAGACAAACACATAAGTAAAGAAACTTCCCTCCATCAAGGACATGGGATGCTGGAGCACTAGACTAATACATTAAATCACAGCGCTGAAAGACTAATTAAGCATTTCAGTGCAAAGATACCTTCTGCACACCAGGTTTAGCCTCTGAAGCTCCAGGTAAGAGAACACATAAGCAAATCGACATGAAATCAAAACACACCCACCTGGGAAATGCTGGGACTTGCCTTTCCACACATTGACATATTCTATGTTTCAACTTCCTGTTTCCCTCCCGTGGCTCCTGAATCAGAAAACTGAGGAGGGCCTGAGAGACTGCATATCAGCAAAAGGCAAGATCAATCATGTGCCCTCGTCTTGCTCTTAAGTTGGGGGATAAAAACCTTGAATTCTCTTTGGTATTTTTGTTTGAATTGAGGTTAGTTTCTGTTTTTAGTTTACTTCTTTGTATGATGACCTGTCTTATTTCTTATTTGAGTGTCATCAGTAAAGAAATGCAATTTAAAAAAACTGTAATGTGGATATACATATATATCCATATTGATTTTTTAATATTAACAACCATAACCTTTATCAGGTGCACAAAAAGAGGGAAGGGGTAAAATATCATAGAGATCTAATAAAACCATGAAATTTTTCATAGCTACTTTATGATGCTTTTATTTTGAAGGAGGGACATGTTGCTGGTCACTTCTATCTCATATCAAAGAGTTAATATCCACTTTTTGGAGAAATGTTTCCTAAGAGGGGAGTGCAGATCTGGTCTATGTGTGGTCCTCCAGAGCCTATCAATAAAAGAAATGCAGAACAGCATTGATTTTGCTGCTGTCGAAGTGCCCAGGCTTTGATCTGTGACCATATTGACCCCATTCCCAGAACAAACTGTAACAAAATAGAAAGATGTTTATAATATGTGGTTAATAAGAGAAAGGTTGTAAAATAGTTCCATAATGTGACTCTGTTTTTCCATTATATATGCATGGGGGTAGGGGGGCAGACTCTAAAAGATTCTAAAAATTTAACAGTGCTGTCCTCTAAGTGATAGTAATATTGTTGATTCATTTTTCCTTTGCTTGTCCATGTTTCCTATATCCCTATCATAACGTGGATTTCTCATTTTTTAAAAAAGAAGGAAAGGGAATACTTTCATCCACTTCTGGGATGGTAGAATGATGTACATAATCTGCTTGTAACATTTCTGCAAGTAGAAGCTCATCCAAACTATTTGACACTCTGCTAAGGTGTGACTATTAGGGTCACGGGAAAAAATGGGAGACTCAATTCTTTGGCTTTTTCAGGTTTCAGAATTTTCACTGTTATCAGCAGAAACAATCATAGGATTCAGTAACCTAATTACTTAAAGAACATAAAATAAATAGAAATGTGTATGTAAAAGTGTATAGAACTGCCTCAAGGGTAGGTAGTAACCTGTATATTTGCGTGGATAACCTAAAAGAAACTCTGGAGAGCTTGAAGGGATGTTTTTGGATGTCTGGGCAGCAGAGCTACACGTTTTAGGATCTGACAGTCCTGGGTTTGACCTCTGTGGCCACCACTTATGAGCAGGTAGCTTAATGTCTCTGAGTCGCAGTTTTCTCTCCTGTAAAATGAGGATATAATAACCACCTCATAGAGATTTTAAATATCTATATCACAGTCTGCGCTGAAAGTTAAACACAGTGTCTTACACAGTAAAAACAACGACGACTATCAGAGCAAGTTTACCTTTTATTCCCTCCCAGATTCCTGCCATGGCCACACTGCACCTCCCTCACCTTGGCCTTCCTCCCGTTCCTGGCCATAGGACAGGCTTTATCCCTGCACCACAGCATCTATGTATAGAGTGGAGGTCATTCCTCCCCCTTTGTCAATATTTCCTTTGGGAAAAATTGAAGGCAACATATTTCACATTCATTATAACCAACCATCACTGGGTCTAGTACACGCAAAGGAAAGAAATAAAATGCAATGTCTGAATTTTGAAAACTTCTATATAATAAAAGCATAGTATACAAATTGTCCCCTCGACCAGGAGGTCATCCAGAGGCAGGGTTGACCAGGGGTGGGGCCGGCTGGGTGGAGGAAGGGAGGCACTGGTCAGCAGCAGCAGGAGGCCCTGGCCGGCAGCAGGTGGCCAGGGGAAGGGAGTGAGGCCCTGGCCGGCAGCTGGAATCTGCTAGGGGTCCTGCCAGTGCATAGATTTCATGCACTGGGCCTCTAGTTTAATATAATAGGAATGTTAATAGGGATGGTAGAATGACCTACATAATCTGCTCTACACATGCCTAAACAAGTAGGATCTTCTCCAAAAAGGCACCATACAGAGCAAGCAAGAGTGTCGTGAATTTTACTTCAGCCAGTTTGGTCAAGCATGACTCTGGTGCTTCTCGGTGGGCAGCAGTAGCCCCTGAGGAAATGCGAGAGGGGTGGGGATTCCATTTCTACTTCTGCATGTACAGATTTGTCATTGAAAACCACTCCAAGCCTACTTCTTCCACACAATCAGACATTTGTTAAATAAGCTTTCATTAGCAAGTAAGCCACAACCTACTTCACACAATGTGTTCTGTGAACTCAGTGTCCCTTTGGGCAATCATGAATTGTGACTGTACTCTAGAATTAGATTTCTATTACCCTTAGAGTTGGTATCAGGTGGGCAGTCCTCCTAAACCAGTGCCTGAGTTCAGGGCCATTTGGGGCTCACGCCCTGTGCCTAACAGTTCTGGCTACAGACATTTCTGGATTCTTAATCCTTGTTTGTGCAGAGGAACAATGAAGGGGAGGGACAACCTATAAATATTTTAGCCACTCACTTGCTCTACATTCTTTAACTTCACAGTGAGAACCCATTCCTGACATTAAGCACAGTACATAACAAGCCACTAATTTCATCAATGACAACTCATTTTTGACATTCACTATGTTAATTAACATCATTTCAAGTGTCTGTTGGAATATGGATAGTTTTCTGCACACTTTGGGGTGGCCACCTCTGGTGTCATTTCCATGATCACTTTTATAATCTACCTTGTAGAAATCCAATGTCTTTGTGTCCTCAAACAAGTAAAAAAAATTAACATCTCAAAAATCCAAGAGGGAATCACGCCTGCAGAGGAGGCATCTATGTGGCCTGTTGCACAGTGGTCTGTGGAGAGGGAGTGCACAGCCCTTGCGGAGAAGCCGAAGCCTGGCCTCTGTTACCCTTAATCGTTGCAACAGAGGAGGTGACTCCAATGACAAAGAAAGGTCATATCTGTAGAGAAACAGGGAAAGTTTTCAAAGTTGGGTTTTTGAGTTTTTTTGAAAACTCCAAATAAGTATGTCATGACCTCTTGGATAAAATGCAGAATACACACCTTACAACTCAGGGCTATCCCCAGGCCAAAACATAAACTAGGCAAGGTGCAGCCTCAGACTCCTAAGTCCTTCTTTCTATCTGGACTTCCATTCTCCCCAGTCTTCCCTCTTCTAAAGCTCAAGTAGTCCCTCCCTATTAAAGCTAGTCTTTAAAAGAAAAAAGAAAAAGATATAAAATAGGAAATTTTAAAAATACAAGTGTACGGTTTTAGAAAAAAATATAGGGACATAGAGAGTCTCATGAAAAGTTGGTATTTTTTTGTTTGTTAGTCATCAACTGAGGAAATTTTTTCCATTGATTTTTATAGAGTGTGGAAGAGAGGGAGAGAGAGGACAGGGGTTTGGGGGAGAGAAATATTGATGTGAGAGAGTCATTTCTATTGGTTGCCTCTCACACACTCCCCAACCCGAGCCAGGGATCAAACCTGCAACACAGATACGTACCCTGGACTTGGAATAGAATCCACCACCTCTAGGTATATGGGCTGATGCTCTAACCACTGAGAACACCAACCAGAACATGGTCATTTTTATATTGATATATCCTTTGTGCTTAGAAACTTGTAATTCTTATCAACTGCCTTTAATCCTATCTAATAAAAGAGAAACATGGTAATTAGCCTACAACCGCTACCCTTCCCATTGGCTAATCAGGGCGATATGCAAATTAACTGCCAGCCAAGATGGCAGCCAGCAGCCAGGCAGCTTGAAACTAACATGAGGCTTGCTTGCTTCAGTGACGGAGGACTCCAACATTCCCCGCCTGCCGCTGCAGGCCTCTGAGCTGCAACTCTAAGCAACTATGTAACAAATATAGAAGCTAAACAAAACCCCAGAAACCTGCTTTAGTCCGCCGGGCTTCAGCCAGCAGGATAGCAACATTGTAAGCAAAGGCCAGAAACCTACTTTTAGCAGTGGAGGCCTAAGAGCTGGAGCCAAGCCTCAAAGCTAAAGCTGGCCCAGAATGAAAAAAGAAAAAAAGGAGCTGTTGGGAGCTTCAGTCACCCCCAGCATGAAAACAGCCCTCAGCCCCTCACCCAGACTGGCCAGGCACCCCAATGGGGACCCCCACCCTGAAGGATGTGTGACCAGCTGCAAACAGCCATCATCCCCTCACCCAGGCTGGCCAGGCACCCCAGTGGGGACCCCCACCCTGATCCAGGACACCCTTCAGGGCAAACTAGCTGGCACCCACCCGTGCACCAGGCCTCTACCCTATATAGTAAAAGGGTAATATGCCTCCCAGCATCGGGATCAGCGGAGCCACAAGGCCTCCTGGCACTGGGATCAGTGTGACAGGGGGCAGCGCCCAAACCCCCTGATCGGCCCTGCTCTGTGTGTGACAGGGTGTGGCGCCCCAACCCTCCCCCCCCCCACGGGCCCTGCTCTGTGTGTGACGGGGTAGAGCCATAACCTCCCCATTGGCCCTGCCCTGAGTGTGAGAGTGGCAGCGCCCCAACCCCCTGATGGGCCCTGCTCTGTGCCTGACAGGGGGCAGCGCCCCAACCCCCTGATTGGCCCTGCTCTGTGCATGACAGGGTACAGAGCCCCAACCACCCTGATGGGCCCTGCTCTGTGAGTGACAGGGGGTGGTGCCACAACCTCCCCATCGACCCTGCCTTGAGTGTGACAGGGGGCAGTGCCCCAACCCCTCAATCAGCCCTACCCTGTGCATGACTGAGGGTGGCATCACAACCTCCCGATCGCCCTGCTCTGTGCATGACAGGGGGCGGCGCCCCAACTCCCCAATCGGCCCTGCTCTGAGCCTGATCAGGGGCTGCACCTAGGGATTGGGCCTGCCCTCTGCCACCCAGGAGCAGGCCTAAGCCAGCAGGTCGTTATCTCCCATTGGGTCCCAGACTGGGAGAGGGCACAGGCCAGGCTGAGGGACCCCCCTCGCCCCCAAGTGCACAAATTTTTGTGCACCGGGCTATATATATACATATATATATATATATATATATGTATATATATATATCCATAAATTGAAATATTCTACTTCTAGGACTTTATCCTAAGAAGTATTAACTTGTACTAAATCTATAAACTATAACAGTATGTCACAGCATTAAAAGAACAAACTAAATTTACAAGAAAATAAAATTGGTTTAAAAAAACTGATACAACTTTACACAAAAATACTAAGAAGCTCTCACAATTAAATTGGACACTGTATTTCCAATAAAATCTGATAAAAACAAATTAAAAGCATATAGAAAAGTAAAATTTTATCTGCATAAAAGTTAAAGAGTGTACAATTGCCTAGAAGTTGTACTTTAACTGTCTTTGGGTGATAGGATTATGAATGACTTATTTTGTTCTCCTTTGTTTATTGGTATTTTGTAGTTTTTAAAGTGAATATGCATTATAATGGGGGCTCTATTTTGTTTTATTTGAAGAAGAAAAATCTGATACCCTAAGTGTTAATATAAGTGTCTCTATTTGTGAAACAAACTTTGGTTCCTATTTGTGAAATAATGTTTTTTTGTTTTTTGTTTGTTTTAAATTTGAAAAAGGAAACTTCCTGCATTTGGACTGTGTGCAAAAGGATGTTTCTTATCCAACATCCTTTCAAGGACATAAAGCAGCAGCTGCTCAGAGGCTCAGTCGGCCCCACAGGAGGCTGAGCTTCCTTCAAGTGCCTCCTTGCATCGGGAAGTCCCTGGGAAGCCATTTATATCTGCAATGCCAAAACCCAGGGCGCTGCAATCTTCCCACTTTGTACTCAGTGATAAATGGCATAGGTTTTCCTTATCTGTAGATGATACACTGTTAAGGTGAGAAGATGAAATGATAGAGGAGCTTTCAAAGTAGGGGAAAAAAGCAAATTGCCATAAAGCACGTCAAAATTCCTTAATAGGTGCTCACAGCCATGTCACACCAGGCTCCCCACATGAAATGTGCCCAATCATGCCTTCATGTCTTTGCTCCGTGTGGAAGGCTTTCCCACCTCCTCAGCCTAGGGTAGTTCTACTTTGTCTTTGAAACCTTACCAAATAGCTCCTCTTCCCTAGACATTACTCCACAACCCTCTGTAGAGTTCCTCACTATTCCCAGAGGGCAGAAGCAAAATTAATTTCTCCTCTCAGTGAGCATTTACAGCACTTTTTAAAAGATATTTTTATTGATTTTTTTGAGAGAGAGGAAGAGAGAGAATATCAATGTGGGAGTGAAACATTGATTGGCTGCCTCCTGCATGCCCCTAGTAGGGATCAAACCCACAACCTGGATGTATGACCTGACTGGAAATCAAACTGGTAACCTTTCAGTGCACCTGGTGACACCCAACTAACTGAGCCACACCGGCAGGGCTACAGCACTTTTTTCATGTTGCTAATATACACTGAATCAGAAAGCATTATGATAGGCAGCTTGCTGGCTTATTTCTTCTTGCCCTACAGTTAATCTACTCATACACTGGGAGCTTTTAGCCAGATAAGGGTAGAGAGAAAAGGGGTATAACACTCACAATATTTATTCAGTTCCCACTGTTCATTAGGCACCATATATAACAGGTACTTTTATTTATACTACCTTATGTTATCAAAGAAGCTAAAATATATGTAGTTTTATCTTCACTTCATAACAGAGAAAGTAGACTGTCAGAGAGGTTATGACATTTTGTCAGAGTAGCACAGCTGTTTTTTATGGACTGCATTGCCCCTCCCCCCACCCCACTCCCAATTCACGTCTAAGTCCCGGCCCCCTAGGTGATAGTATTTGGAGATGGAGCCTTTGGGAGGCAATTAGGTTTAGTGAGGTCATGAGGGCAAGGCCCTCATGATGGGATTAGTGTCCTTCCTAGAAGAGATACCAGAGAGCTTGCTCTTTTCACTGTGGGAGGACACAGCAAGCCAGGAAGAGAGCTCTCATCAGAACCCACCATGCTGGTGCCCTCATTTCCAATCTAAGACTTTCAGCTTCCAGATCTGTGAGAAAATACATTTCTGTTGTTTATGTCACTTAGTCTATAGTATTTTGCTATGACAGTGGAGCAAACAGAGCCAGCATTTAAATCCTGATTTATTTTTTTCTATAATATTATGTTTTCTCAATGAGAACTGCTTTTGGTATGCCTTTATAACTAGTATTTAATAGAATGACTGGAATATAGTAGACAAAAATGCAAAAGAAGGATGTTGTATATCAAATGAATGACTAAATAACTGAATAATGATAGATGATAGGTGATAGATAGATAGATAGATAGATAGATAGATAGATAGATAGATAAGCATTTGCAACTGAACTTTAACAACCTAAACACATACCAGTTTACATATTTTCAGTCAGAGGCAAACTATTTCTGACTGCCATGCAGCAAATGCTCTTGGTTGCAGAGACTTCGCCTATGTGTTCTGGACAGTGTGCAGAATTTCATGAGCATTCGTTCAACTATTTTGCTTGAAAGAGTTTCTCCTTGGGCATCAGTGGGAATGCTGGGAAGCTGTATTAACCTTTTGAGGTTACTGCTTTTATCAAAGAAATCATGCCTTGAGAGCATAAATGCAGAAGGAATGGGTTATATAAAGAGAACTAGGTTCAATCAAGCAATCAATTTTATAGCAATGACTATTACTTGATGTACTTGAAGAATCTCATTCAAAGCAGAACTTGAATCTTATTGAGGAAACTTTCAGAAGAATGAACGTTCACATATACTAAATTCAAATATTTTATGTGAGACTAATGACAAATGCAAATACATTTCTTGTCTGTTTCATCATATTACAATTTTTATTTGTATACAAAGCACAAATTGGGAATATTAACAAGTTCCCTAGCATTCTTTGCATTAATGATGTATTTACAAACCTAATGGCCTGTCAGAAATCACACAAACAGGTCAGAGCCACAGAGAGTAGTGCTTCTTCTGTAATTGGAGGGCTGAGCAGTTCTTACCAACTTCTACATTCAGTGATTCTACTTCTACAGTTGTAATTGTTAAAGTGAGAAGAGAGGGTTCTCTCCTCCGCCCCTCTTAATCTAATGGAATTCGACTCCATCTTCAAAACTCAATTCAAATATTTCCTGTTTCCTTAACATCAGCCCACATCCTCTCTGCATGCCCCTCAACTCTATTCCCACAGGGAAGAATCTGAATTAATCTCCCCTTCCAGGAGCGCCCACAGCACTTTGTTCATATTACTAACACAGAGTGGATCAGAGTGGATTGGAAATGGCATGCGAGTTTATTTTTCCTACCATATCCTTTGATCAGCTCCCTCCATGCCGGGAAGTTACCAGAGGGAGACTCATCATCGAGTATAATCACCCTGAGGCAGCAAATGAATGGTTCTCAGTCTGCTTCCTTAAACTGGAAAAGCACACATAGAATTTCTGTCGAGTGTTAAAAATAAAAAATGGCCCTAGCTTATTGTTTTTTTAAAAAAATATAAATTTGAATGTTAGCCCATTCTTGATTATAAAATGCATAGCTTTTTCTTCCCTTTTTAATGTGAGCATGCATATTGTGGTTTATTTTGTGATCACATCAACTCTTATTTTAATAGTGATTTTGACTCTGACATATATCATTCCAGTAATGCAAATTTTATCATTTCCTTGGTGCCATTTGCTCATTGGCTAGAATATTTGAAATACCATCCTCAAAGAACAATTTCGAATATAAATTTCAGAGGGTCACATGAGCTTTCCTATCAGCTTCTTAACCTGCAGGCTGAGAGTTATCAATCCTCAATACATGCTGGGAGCCCAGTGCTGTCAAGAACTATCAAATGCCTGTGACAGGAACCAGAAAAAAAGTCCAGGTCTCTCATAGCTCTTGTTCTTGCCATGAAACACTTCATTTCCTTCCATGACTAGTCATATAATTCTACCTTGCAAAAGAATAACATTTATGCCTCCCTCCTAAAATACATATGGCTTACATATCTCAGTGTTGCTCTCAGCTTCATAAATGTACGGGTGTAGTGAAATCCTACTCTATTAGCCGATGTTTTTTAAAAAAGATATAAATGTGAAAAAAAATATGTAAAAAGTAAAGTAGATATGAATCTCCTAAAAGAGCCATTAAGGAACAGAGCTAAAAGATGAAAGGTAAATAAATATATATTATGAGTCATGCTAATAAGGTGGTCAAGCACTCCTGAAATTAACTTGAAATGTAACATACAGAGATGAAAGGAAATGAAATAGGAAACCCTGAGATACTTATTAAACCGTCAGTGGGAATCTGGATGATGATGTCACAACTAGGAGAGGAAAGACGACGCGTGCGAAGTTGGACGAGATCCAGTTTGCGCAGTAGATTTATGCAGTTAATTTTGGCCCCTGACTACATTCAGATGAGCATTTCTCCTCGACATACACCAAGAAAATTGCTGCATTATAGCTGTGTTAATGGTAATCAGCATGCTAATGAGCACCAGAAGGTCGTTACGGCAAAGAGAGGTTCAAAGATGTATAACCTAGAGAAAACAAGAACGTAATTCTTCGGGGAATGCAAGTGTCTTGTTTGTAGGTCATAGATTATTTGTTTTGGTCACTGCATTGCACAGGGAGTTTAATTTAAGATGAAAATAAAATGAAGCTTTTTGAATTGTGAGAGCAGCCCAGCTTAATTAAGAAAAGTAGCACTGATGAGCTTTGAATTTGTGGTAAAAAAATAAATAGATATTTTTTCAGTAGACCTAAGGTAGTACTAAATAGTGCTGTCCAACGTGGAAGTATGTCTGTGGTTATGCAAAATGTGAGAAATTTATTTGTATTTATTCTTAAGTCAGAAGTTGCTTTATGGGTCTTTGGCAAGACCAGGGTGGAAAAGGTTCAGAAATTGTCACAGTATTGTGCAAACAATTTCAGAGTCAACGCCTTCTTAGAGAATTAAGAAATAGTTCATTGTTTACTTCAGATGTGCATTTTGGCTTCAAAACGTTAAGTATTTATTATGCCAGCAAAGGAAAATACTCAATGAGGAACACAGCTGCTATCACTTATTAAAACTTTCAGGAACATAAATGGTGTGCAGATTTTAAGTTAGGCTCGTAGTTTCTCCCATGAACCTCCTCCCACCAAGGGCTCTGGGAACCACATTAGCTCATCCCTTCTTATATTGTATCAATAGAAACTGGATCAGAACACACTTGCATAAACCATTATAGAGGTTCTGAGTTTTTCTTTAATAAGTCTTTTTAAACAGACTGGTTTTGCTAGTGTGCTCTTTGGGTAAGTTTCATAACCTAAGAATGATGCCTTGGAAATGAACAATGGTAATAATTTGTGTTTTTTCTGTTTGTTAGTACTTGGGATTTGTCACAGTATTCAAATGAATGGTTTTCCCACCCCAAAAAAGACAAATAAAATGGCTCTTGAAATATGATAGATAATAGATAAATAGATAGATAGATACCCACTTATATGAATGATTATGGTATAAAATCCTATATAATAAAAGCATAGTATGCAAATTGTCCCCTCGGCTGGAAGGTCATCCAGGAGTTCGACCAGGGGGCAGGGCTAGCCGAGGGAAGAGAAGCAGTACCTGGCCAGCAGCTGGCAGCTGCTAGGGATCCTACCAGTGCACAAATTTCTTGCACTGGGCCTCTAGTGTAATATAACAGCATATTATTCTATTATACTACACTAAAGGCATTTTACAATTTCCAACCTAATACCTCTCTGAATTAAAGTCTATTATTTTTTACATTTACCAGTTTCCTCTAATGAACACCTTGCTTTGTGATGTCCAGAAACTTCTTTTGTTTCAAATTTTCAAGGTTAAACACCTAAGGACCCAGCCCTAAAACTTTCTTGCTGCAAGGAAAAGCACATTTTGGATTAAGCCAGTGTTTTAATTGTTGGGATCCATGCTATCACCTTTTCTCAAAACATCTGTGATATATATCTTCTCAATGTACTAACCCATCTACACTGAATAATTTAGATGGAGAAGAATAGACTTACATGCCAATTTAGGGAGGGAAAGAAAAAGTAAAACAAAAAAGATAAAAGACAGCTAGGAAGGAATAAAGGAAGGAGGAAGGAAGGAAGGAAGGAAGGAAGGAAAGAAGGAAGGAAGGAATAGATGTGTAGAAATATAACATAAGTAGGTAAGATAATGTATCAATATAACAATATAGTGTTGAAGAAATATAATTAAAAATCAAAATATTCTTCCAACACAGGAAACCTCTCCACAAAGGTAGTAGAGAAAGAAAACACTTTTATTTTTTAAAATATATTTTATTAAATTTTTTACAGAGAGGAAGGGAGAAGGATAGAGAGTTGGAAACATCGATGAGAGAGAAACATCTATAAGCTGCCTCCTGCACACCCCCTACTGGGGATGTGCCCGCAACCAAAGTACATGCCCTTGACAGGACTCGAACCTGGGACCCTTGAGTCTGCAGGCTGACGCTCTATCCACTGAGCCAAACCGGTTAGGGCAAAAACACTTTTATTATTGAACTAGTGGCCTGGTTCACGGATTCGTGCACATTGAAAGGGAATCTGGTGCTGGTGAACCAGATTTGGGGCTGACAGGGACCCACCAGCAACCTAACCTACCAGTTGGAGCGTCTGCCCCCTGGTGATCATAGCTACTGGTCAAACTGTCAAACGGTTGAAAGATTACACATGTTCTTGAGATGCACAATAACTAGTCCTCAAGACAGAGGACTTGACAGCACAATTTGCCACAAGGAGTTCACCCTAACTTCATCTGATGGGGTGACCATCTCTTTTTGGCTAATAGGCATTATCCAGAGAAAAGACAAATTTCTTACATCTTTATGACAGGAGGTAATTATGCAACTTGGAACAAGGAACTCACTTGAGTTAGGCTCCTACCCTCCCACAGTTGATGGGAGATATGGGCACTATTGTTCCTGATGTTTTCACTTTATTAAAGAGATGACTGATTCTTTGAGAATGACATTCCCATGTCAGAAAGCTACAAAAGGGTTTTATATACAGTTAAATCCTGAACAATGCAGGGGTCAGGAGCACAACCCTAGTTATAAGTCTGTGTATAACTTGATTCCCCTAAACTTAGTTGTCCCTCAGTATCCAAGGAGGCTTGATCCCAGGACTACCCCTCCCATGCCCCAAGGATACCAGAATCCAGGGATGCTCATGTCTCTATGTGAGATGGCACAGAACAATGCATACAGTGGGCCCTTCACATCCACAAATTGCAATCAGGAATAAAAAATACTGTCTCCCATCTGCGGTTTATTGAATCCACTGAAGTGAAACCCAGGGACATGGATGGCTGACAGTATGTTTACTGAAAAAAAGTCCCCATCTAAGTGGACCTGTGCAGTTCAAATACAGACTCAACTGTATTTGAAGAGATGAGAAAGTACATGTAATAAGTTTTCTAAGGTAAATGCTCTGAGAAACAGGAGGGGAAGCCATTATTTTTCTTATTATTTTCCCTTATTTTCAACAAGAAAAAAATTAAGCCTTTTATTTTTAATTTGCATTTGTCTTTACAAAAGGTACCACTGATTTTAACCCAAAACAAACTCTGGGCTCACTCTGAGGTTTGGGTCACTTGTCCCAATAGAAGGGCGGGCAAGAGTCCGCACTGTAGCTGTTCTGGGCTCAGAGAACCAGTCTCCCAGGTCTGGGCTCTCTCATTCACTAATATGCGGGTCATCCTTGCGCAGCGGCCATGCTAATCTTCTCTGTATTGTTCTAATGTTAGTCTATGTGCTACTAAAGTGAGCAAGATCTTCTGTTTTACAGCTGCTTAGTATTATCATGTATAAATATACCACAGCTTTTTTAATCCACTTATGTATCTACTGATGGGCACAATGGCTGTTTTCAGATCTTAGCTAAATGACAATGAGGTATCAGCTTACACCTGCCAGAATGATTATCATCAACAAATCAACAAACCACAAGTGCTGGCAAGGATGTGAAGAAAAGAGTGCCCTAGTGCACTGGGGGTGGGAATGCAGACTGGTACAGCCACTCTGGAAAACAGTATGGGTTTCCTCACAAAATTAAAAATAGAACTCCCATTTGACCCAGTGATCCTATTCTTTTAATGCAAGAAACTGAATGTTTACTCTCTGCATTCTGTGCAGGCACTGTTAGTTGTCTCTCTGAATGCTTCCTTCCTTGCTACAAGGACCCTAAATCTGTATACGTAGCCACATCTGCCAGGATAGGCTGAGCTTTTCCCTGGTCTGATGCTGATTCCTGGGACGGTGGCAGCCATTCTGAGACCATGAGGACACCTAGGCAAAGGGGAGGCAGGTGACACTGAGGAGATACAGCAGATGAATGGGAGAAAATTATTCCTTGATGTTGTCATTGAGCCACAGCATTAACCAAACCTAGAGGTGCCTTACTCAAGCATGCCTATGTAAAATAATACATTTGCCTTGTTGCTTAAGTATTTCCACTGTGGTTTTTGTTACTTGAAGCAGAAAGTATTCAAACTGATATGTTGTCTTTCTCCTCCAAGGCAGATGAATAACCTGAACAATCTAGGCAAAATACTAAAGGAAACTAATGATGTTAGTAAGATTGACCCTAGGGCCCAGTCGGTGCAGCTCAGTGGTTGAGCGTCAACCTATGAACCAGGAGGTCACCGTTCAATTCCAGGTTGTGGCACATGCCTGGGCTGCAGGCTCAAACCCCAGTGTGGGGCATGCAGGAGGCAGCCGATCAATGATTCTCTCTCATAATTGATGCTTCAAAAAATAAGATTAATCCTAAGAATAATGGGTGAAAGTCCAGAGCTCTCTTTTTCAGATTCTCTCTTTCAGATCGTTAAGATGCCCCCATCATTTCTCAGAGTCTGACTGCCTGTCATCTCACCTCTAATCCCACCTCTCCGCTGACTCTGGGGTCTCTGACTAAAACACAAATCTCATGACTCTCCCACTTAAAACCCTTTCGTAGCTCCCGATGGTCTCCATGATGAAATCCAACCTACTGTGCGTGTTCTAAAAAGCCCTTCGAGACCCAGCTCCTGTCTACCTTTTTAGCTTCAGTTTCTCCTCATCACTGCCTGGCATTCTGTGCCCCAATTGCGCCAAATCTGGGAGTGTCTGAACACTGTGTCATTTCTTGCCTGCGTGCTTCGAAGGTGCTATTCCTGGGACTTGGGGTCAGCTTGCCCAGGTGTGAAAGGGTGACAGGCTCTCACTCATCCTTCTTGGCGCAGGGGAAGCCTCACTGCATCCAGAAACTGCATCCGAGAGCCCCGGAACGGTGTGCTAGGCTTTGTGTGTCAACTGTACCTCGCCCCTGCCTCTCCTGTGGCAACTCTCACAAGGAACTGCACTTCAGTTAAGTTTGTCAACCATATAGACTCTGGGTTTACTGGAAAGCAAACCTTGCTGATTTGGGTATCTTCACCACTTAGCACAGCTCCTGAGATCCTGAGAGGCAGCACCACACAGCCCACGTTCCGGCCGGGTCCCTCATATCCTGGTTGTATTTGCACAAGTAAGTTAACCTCTCTGTGCTTTAGTTTCCTTAAGTAAGTAAAAAAAAAAATGACAATTGCTGTAATCAATAACAGTAACAATAACAATAGCATTATTGTGAGGATTAAGTGGATTTATTCATGTTCAGATATTTAGAACAGTGTTCAACTCAGTAATATTATATTTTATAATTGTGGTATAATAGTATATAATTTCTAGTATTTTCTAAATATTATACTTTATAAATAGTGTTAGCACTCAATAAATATTTGTGAGCTGTAGTGAGGGATGGCCACCACTCTTTACTTCACACTCTTCTCTAGGGAGCTAAATGGTTTTGGAAGTCACAGATGGTCAGGGCAGTGATTTCTGTTCCCAAACATATTTATATTCCATCCCATGATGTCCCATGTCCCATGTCCCACACAGAGGCATTAGTGGGCACACAATGCTTGCAAGGATGCTGGAAGCTGTGCACGCTACTGCTTCTCAGATATAGCCCGCAACAAACAATAAATGTCTACATTTAATCCGAGCCCTGGTTCATCTCCTGCTTGAGGCTTAGGGCTAAGAAGTGAGGGCCAGAGAGCCCAGGAGGATGAAAAGGTGAGTTGACAGAAGCACAGCAGGGGAGTCCTGGACTCTGCATCACAAACAGTCCTGGGAGCTTTATCATCTTGGAACATCGCTTAACCCCACTAAACTCCGGTTGCTACATAGAAAATGGGGATGGTAAAGCTTATTCCTCCTACCTTACAGCATGGACATAAGAAACAGATTAAAGCCTGTGAACATTCATTTGTCAAGCACTTGATAATTTACAAAAGCAAGAGGTTTGCTAATTACCCCATCAAAAACCTTCTCAGAGCTCTAGAGTCAGTCTGTGTGACCATAGAACTCTCCTGTAATGCCCTCGAGGGACACCCCTGACTGTGAGAACTTGCATAGGACCTGACATTAATGTGTGTGTGTGTGTGTGTGTGTATGAATGCCTGACACATCTACCTACTCTCCATATTCTATCTCACATCCTAAAAAAAGCAAATTACTTATTATATTTCTATCATAAATAAAATAGAAGAATTTATTCTAATGACTACCAGACAGTAGAGTAAAATTAGCTTCAGATGACTATGAAAGCATAATGTTCCAGTTTACCAGAAACCAAGGAAACCTAGTATATCCAGCAGCAATTTTTCTTCCTTCTTATTCTTTCTTTGTGGTGAAGCTGAGAATAATGCCCTTAGGTTTTTCTCACTATATATATGTAGATGGGGAGCAGAAAGGGGCTGCAAAGGTACAGACTCAGAGATGGTACAATTAAAAAGGCCACGGTAATTTGTTGATCTTTAAAAGCAGTGTTTCTTTACTATCAAAGTCACCTCAAATCAGCAATTTTAACATAATATGATTTAGCAAAAATATTATTGTAAGCAAAAGAAAATCTTATACAAGGAAATATATTGGATGAGTATCACTCATGGTGTAATTTTAATTCTGAAAGATCTTGCTAAGAGGGCTTATTTAAATAGGTTTTCCCTGAGATGAATATTTAGGGAGGAAAATTCCTACAGGATGATTTATAGCAAAATTATATGAACAGAATGAAGGACAGAAGAATTTTATTAGAAAAGGGTCTCATTTCCACAAAATATAAATTATACCTTTTAGAAAATATATTGAATTTTATTAATATTCTGTAGACAGCCTGAAGTGTTAATCTCCACCTCTACCTATAAGACTTTCATTATGATGTACAAGGTGTATTTACCCTTTAACCAAATCATTTTTTAGCAACTTGGTGCAGCCTCCAGTTTACATATCCTACAAAATATTTCCATTGCACTTACAAAATCTTATACTTTCTATTTTGGCAACTTTTAATGATATATAGAGAGAAATGTATTATGTATATGTATTATATTATATATATATGCTTTTGGTATTACCAGGCAAGAACACATATTAATGATGAACTTGGTACATTGGATATCAGAGAAAAATGTTTCTCCAGTAGTAACTGGTGTTATTGTTTTAACCATTATTTTTAAGCAGAGATATGAATCAGTTTTAATTTTTTCAGTGCTATGATTTAAAAAAATTCTGCCTTGCTTCATTCTGAAATTTATAGTTAGAGGATTTACTCAGGGTAGACCACTGACGACTGTTTCTGCCTGGCATTTGAAAATGACCTCATTTAGACCTTGGTAACTAATATTTTTGATGAGGAAATTGACTTATTCTGATTCAAAGAACTTGGTTATAAATCCTTTTCCAGTCGCCATTGGTCTTAAAAATTGAGCCTTCCTAGGGATGGTGACTTTGTTGTAAGGAACAACGGTGAATGGACCATTGGTGCACCATGAGTTTCAGCAAGGACATACTAGAATTTAGGTTTTATATCATTTGAAAGTGAAGACTGAAAACAAGAATGAGGAGAAAGCCAGGAGATTAAAGAGAAAAGATAAGACTCATTTGACTCTTAAATATTATCAAATAGGTTTCTCTTAAATAAATATACATAGAATGTAGCAATTAATATATGACACCCCCCTAGGGTACGCAAAATGGAACACTCTCCTATCTAAAATACCTGTAAAATATGCTACTGCAAAAATATTATCCTCTATTTCTAAAGTGGGAGTAACCCAATTTTTAAGTGCTGCGCCCAAGTGAACACCAGAAGTTAAACCTTTCTTTTCAATTTAATTTTTTTTTATTGATTCCTCACTGAGTGCTACGTAGGACCCGCTTCTATTCACATCTATATGAAAAAGAGAACATTGAAGACAATCTGTCCCAAGTATCTGGGTATTTGAAACAATAACACTTTGGCCTTTCACCCAGGCCATTACATCTATCTGAAGCCCCGGGGAATTACCCAGGAGGGAGAGCTCTAGTATTTGTTGTTGGTCAAAACGGCCAACATCTCCAGGTAATGAAAAGGAAGTACAATGATACATTTTGGCACAAATATTTCTGGCTTTCCCTCAGAATAAATGCTCAAATTCAAGAATTCATAGCGTTTTTATATGGATAAAAACACCTATCAATATATGTCCCTAAAAGAATGAATGGGATGGCAAAAAAGGAAACATACTTTTAGAACTGTCCCTATCCAGCTATATGGAAACACCAGCATCGTCTTTAACCATGGAATTTTAGAGCTGTGATAATTCTGAAAAGATTTTCTGTCATCTATGGCGCCCATGTTCCCATCTGAGGATACCGAGTGGTGGAGTGTCTGAGGTCACACAGCCAACAAATAGCAAAGCCAGGAGCTGAACCACCATCTACTTGTATCTGTGTGTATCTTAACATTTGGCCCTGTTTGCCATTTTTCAGGAGCAAGGTCCCTCAGGAAAAGTTCAACAATGTTAAAGACATCAAATGAAACCTTTGCTATAAGGGGCAACAAAGGAAATTAAATCTATCACCAGTCAACAAAATGTGATTCCTCTTTACTTCCTGCACCGTTGCTCACACTCATTTTCATAATTTCGTACTGATGAAAAAATTGAAGGGTGGAGACAGAACTGGTGACTACAGACAAATCTTAATACATTTCAAATTATATGTGTGTAATGTGGCCTTATTTTTTATTATAAGTGTATTTTAGTTTTAGTCATTCATGTATTTACTTAATTCCAAAAAGAAGTTAAGATGACATAGAAGGTTCCATACTCCTTTTGTCAAGCCAAAACAATATAATCATAAGGCAACCAAGCAGCTTTCTTTTTGGTTCCATCTGATGACTTTTCCTAGTGACCTATCACTGCTGTGTATATTCAAAGATTTGCCCAAGATAACAGAGAAAGATCAAGCGGCAGTTAGCGCATACTACAATTATTCCGTAGATCAAACACAAACTGCTTTTTCACTCACATTGCTTATATCTCTACAAACCTGACCCAAATAAGAGAATATGGACCATCCATTTCTAAGGTTTATTCCTAGGTGTAGTGTAACAATTTTAGGCTTTCATCTAAATGACATGGTTTTCCCAAAAGTCTCTGTAAGCAATGACTTCCAAGCCCCAAAACAGTCAGTCCTGGCAAAACTTCTTTCTCTGTCTACTTATTCAGTTTTATGCTTTGGCCACCCAAGCTATTATTGATGAAAATTTGGAATACCAAAGGGGAAAAGAGAAGGTATAAAATATATTTTTGGCAGAATTTGGTGTCTTTAAAATAAAAAGTCACCATCCCCTTTGCTCAATGAACTCAAAGCGTCCCATTCGATGGCATCTTTTCAGATGGCCCAGAATGTATTCCTCACTCTCCTTGATTTATCCCCCCTGTTGGCCCCTGCAAGAAAGCATCATTTTTTTTTCCTTCGGCCCTCTGTCTTCTATATTTCATTTCAGGTGTCTATCGAGGCAATAGAAGATAAAGCTCTCTGCTTTCCCTTGTACTAAAGTTCTATATGGAACCGGTTCACCTGTCTGTCACTCCTCATTAAATTCTTACCCTCTTCATTCACATCCTGATCTTTGCAAATGAACATTTGCTTAATAAATGTTCCCAAGACTAACAGTGCAGCGTGAAAATCCCACACAGCAGTAAATTATTAACTCAGTCACAGAGGGAGTGCCATATATGACTTTTCAGAATGAGTTATTATGTGGATCATCATGTAATTATGAATTTTTCAAGCCATGATAGAGGAAAATTGAATATTTAATATTTTATGGACATATTCTACACTGAGGACATCTTTCAAAATTTTATGATAATTTTTAGAGTGAGCGAAGAGCAGAACAAAAGTTACAAAATAATTGCAAACTTGAATATTTAATCATGAGGGACATTGTTGGTTATTTCTCAAATTATACAATGTAACCAAGGCTGTGAACTTTCAATCATAGTGTAGTCAAATGGGGAAAAGGTGCATTAAAAACAATCTATAAATATGTTTTGGTTTTTTAAGAAGTAAGAATACAGAGCTTAATGTTGTCAAATTGAGACCTTAGTGTATGACTATTCATGTGAGACGCAATCTTGAGTGAATTATTCTGAATGAGCTATTGTTGAATAAAAATTTTTGAAGTAAGCCACTTTGAAATGTTCAAACTCAACACCTAGGAGTAAACACTAAAATATCTTAAAAACTCTTGACTAAAAATGAAATTGGTGTTTACCAAAAAATTAAAAACTGTAAGAAATATTTTATAGCTTTGATTAAAAAATTAAAGGAAAAATGAAAAGACAATTCTATGCCAAATAACAAGAATTTGTTATAAATTTCCCTATGCCTTACCTAGACTCATGCATTCATAATATAGCACAATATTTAGCATTTCAGTTATCACTCACATAGTAACATTGAAAATTTAAAAAAATTAGTGATTCCAAGTTATTTAATAAGCTCTCCTCATTACTGGGAGGGTCACTTCCCAGTGCTAATACTAATAAGCCTTGAGAACATTTGAACTCAGAGCTTCTGCACCCTGACTGCACGTCAGCATGGCCTTGCCTTACCTCCCAGAGATTCTGAATTGGCCTGAAGTGAGGCTGGACACTGATATCTTTAAAACCTTTCAAATTATTTTACTTTTCAGCCATGGTTTAGAATCACTGATACTGATAAAGCTGTCATCTTGGTTCCAGAGGTCAAAACTTCTTATATATTTTTAAAATTCCAGAGAATCAAACTTTTGTGTACACTGAGTATATAAGCACCAAGGATAAGGAAGTGACTATTAAACAGTCCTGGCTCTCAAATTGCACATGATCTAAAGAAATACAAGTAACTGCAATTCAGAGAGGTGGCATGCCAGGTGATACAGCAGTGGAGGAAAAAATCAACAGTCAAGGTACTAAATGGACTTTTTTGAAACTGAAATTTGACTATGAAAAAAAATGATTATACTGTTTCTTGCATTTGCTCATTTCTCACTTGTTTAATTATTTATTCAACAAACATTTGTTAAATGACTATATTTTCCCAGTGCTATCTTGTTTTTCTTCTCATAGATTATGGAAGATGATAGAATATAAGGAGACTATTAGTTAGCTATTGCTGTAGAGCAAACTATAATGAAATTCAAGTGATTTAAAACTACAACCATGTATTTGTTCATGGTTCTGAGATTGGAAATGTGGGCTGAGTTCGGCAGCTTTATCAGAACAGCATGTCTGAGTTATAGCTTAACCTTTTAAGATCTTTGAATAAATTACAATTTGAAAACAACAATGCCTCTACTTGCCTGAGAAATTGAATGCTTAGTGGAGTGAATCCTTCCTTTAAAAAAAAATATCTATACACTATGGAAAGCTTTCTGGGAAAAACACCAGTAGACTATCATAATGGGGACACCAATTTTCTGTTCATTCTTTACCCAGTATTGTTTCCCTGTAAATAGTAGATAGGCATCAGTTATTTCTTTCCCCATGAGACTCTCCCAATTGCAATTGGGGCCGGCACCGTCAGCAGGTGCAAGTTGGGCTGGCGCTGGCAACAGGTGCAAGCGCCGGGAGAGACCGGGGCACACAGGAGCAAAGAATTTTCAGTAACCACCAGAGACTCGCCCCAATGACAGCAAAGGGCGCCCCACCTTGGTTTGGCACCGCTCACCTGCTCCACCATCCCGCCACAGCCGATGCCCACCATGTTCTACCCACTGCCGCCTGCTGCTGACGCCCGCCATGTTCCACATGCACCCCATGATGGTCAGCGCACGTCATAGCGACAGGTTTTGGTTGTTTAGTTGTTCCACCGTTCAGTCTATTTGCATATTAGGGATATATACATATATCCCTAATATATATATACATATATATATCATATATATATATATATATATATATATATATATATATATATATAATCATAAAAGATGGCAGAGTGACCAAACAACCGGAGCATGGAGCACCTCTCATGGGCCGGGACTTGCAGCTCGCACGGTGAGGTGGGGCTTGTGCAGGGCTTGAGTGGGGCTGGCATGGCTGGTGCAGCAGAGGTAGGCCCGCAACTCGCACAGGGTGGGTCTGGGGTCCTGCGGTTTGAACATGTTGGGTCTGGGGTCCTACCAGCATGGTGGGTCTGAGTCTCACGCAATTTCACAACTGGGCCTCTAATATATATATATATATATATATATATATATATATATATATATATACATTTTCTTTATCCATTCATCTATCAGTGGACATTTAGGTTGGTTGTTTCCATATCTTGGCTATCCTATATAATAAAAGGGTAATATGCAAACTGACCCTAAGAGCAGAACCACTGGTAATGACTGGTCACTATGACACACACTGACCACCAGGGGACAGATGCTCAATGCAGGAGATGCCCCCTGGTGGTCAGTGAACTCCCACAGGGGGAGCTCTGCTCAGCCACAAGCAAGGCTGACGGCTGCCAGTATAATGGTGGTGGCGGGAGCCTCTCCCACCTCCTCAGCAGCACTAAGGATGTCCAACTGCAGCTTAGGCCTGCTGCCCGCTGGCAAGTGGGCATCCCCCGAGGGCTCCCAGGCTGCCAGAGGGATGTCTGACTGCCAGCTTAGGCCCAATTCCCTTGGGAGTGGGCCTAAGCCAACAGGTGGACATCCCCCAAGTGGTCCCAGACTGTGAGAGGGCACAGGCCGGACTGAGGGACCCCCTCCCAGTGCAAAAATTTTTGTGCACTAAGCCTCTAGTCAACACTAATAAAAGAGAAAAATGGTAATTGGCATACGACGATACCCTTTTCATTGGCTAATCAGGGCTATATGCAAATTAACTGCCAACTATGATTGGCAGTTAACTGCCAACTAAGATTGGCAGTTAACTGCCAACAAGATGGCGGTTAATTTGCATATGTAGGCACAATGCAGGGAGGCGAAAGGGAAAGCAGGAAGAAGCCCCCTGCCACTGACAGTGATCGGAAACCCAGGGCGGAGCTAAGAGCTGGGGGACAGGGCAAAGGCGGCCCTGGGGCCGCCTTTGCCCTGCCCCCCAGCCATGATCGGAGAATCAGGCGCCTTTGCAACCCTGGCCAGTGATAGCAGGAAGTAGGGGTGGAGCCAGCGATGGGAGCTGGACACGGTCGAAGCTGGCAGTCCCGGGAGCTAGGGGTCCCTTGCCTGGGCCTAAAGCAGAGCCCACGATCACGGGGCCGCTGCAGCTGCGGGTCCCCGCTGCCCGAGCTGGATGCCTCAGCCAGAGGTGTTAGGCCTGGGCAGGGGCGGAGCCTGCAACCGCGGGGAGCTGGGGGTCCCCTGCCCAGGCC
Source organism: Myotis daubentonii (assembly GCF_963259705.1). Classification (NCBI taxonomy): domain Eukaryota; kingdom Metazoa; phylum Chordata; class Mammalia; order Chiroptera; family Vespertilionidae; genus Myotis; species Myotis daubentonii. Next base: position 165,058,047 of record NC_081841.1, read on the forward strand.
TGACACCTCTGCCGGAGGCCTCAGGCCTGGTCAAGGGGCCGATTCGGTGATTGGTGATTGGAGGGTGATGAGGGTCAACTCCTCTGGCCGAGGCATCAGGCCTGGGTGGGGGGCGGAGCCGGGGATTGGGGGGATATGATGGTCCCCTTGCCCAGGCCTGAAGCCTGGGTCAGAGGCGTCAGGCTTGGGCGGGGGATGGAGCAAGCGATCAGAGGGAGATGGGGATCCCCTGCCCAGGCATGATTCCTGCGCCAGAGGCCTCAGGCCTGGGCAGGGGCTAGAGCCAGTGATCGGGGGGAGATGGGGCTCCCCTGTCCAAGCCTGACACCTCTGGCAGAGGCATCAGGCCTGGGCAAGGGGCCGATCAGGCGATCGGAGGGTGATGCGGGTATACGCCTCTGGCTGAGGCATCAGGCCTGGGCAAGGGGCAGAGCCAGCAATCGGAGGGGTCTGGGGGTCCCCTGCCCAGGCCTGATGCCTGGGCCAGAGGCATCAGGCCTGGGCTGGGGGCAGAACCAGTGATGGGGGGAAATGAGGGTCCCCTGCCCAGGCCTGACACCTCTGTCAGAGGCGTCAGGCCTGGGCAAGGGGCGATCCTGCGATTGGAGGGTGATGGGGGTCAACGCCTGAGGGCTCCCAGTATGTGAGAGGGGGCAAGCTGGGCTGAGGGACACTCCCCCCCCACACACACCCAGTGCACGAATTTCGTGCACCGGGCCCCTAGTTATAAATAATATTTCAGTGAATGCAAGAGTGTAAATGTCTCTTCAAGATTTCAATTCTTGTTCTAGCCATTTGGCTCAGTGGATAGAGCATCAGCCTGTGAACTTAAGGGTCCTGTGAACTGAAGCGTCAGCCTGTGAACTGGGTTTGATTCTGATAAAGGGCACATGCTCAGGTTGTGGGCTGGATCCCCAGTAGGGGGCATGCAGGAGTCAGCTTATCAATGATTCTCTCTCATTGTTGATATTTCTATCTCTCTCCCCCTCTCCCTTTCTTTCTGAAATCAATAAGAAATATATTTAAAACAAATAGTACAGATTTTAAAAAATATTTCAATTCTTTTGAATAAATAACCAGGAGTAAAGTTGTTGGATCATATGGTAGTTTTAGTTTTAATTTATTGAGGGACCTGTTTTCCATAGTGACTGTACTATTTCATATTCCCACCAACAGTGTAAAAGGATTTCAATATCTCTACATTATTGCCAGTACTGTGATATTTTTAATTAGAAATCAAAGCTATGGAAAAACATATAACTTGGAATAATTCAGGAAGAAACTCCCAAGTGTTTTAGAAGAAAAAACAAGACTTGCATAACTGTCTAATGAGAAGACTAAAAATGTAAAAATGACAGTTCTTCCAACACCTGTTATACATGTAATGCATTTCCAGCCACAGTTGGAATTTTCAGAAAGCAAATTTGATAAACTGTCCTGAACGTCTTCTGGTAAAGTATTTAAAATACTACTAAAAGAAGAAGAAAACTAGAAATATAAGGTGTTTTTCTATATTTTACATAAATCTTTAAAATTATATTTTAATTTGTAAATATTTGCTCATTAAATGGTAAATTATTATTAAATCATTAATATATGTAAATCTATTATTGAACTAAATATAATAATACTAGTGGCCCAGTGCACAAAATTCGTTCACATTAAAAGGGAATTAATTAGAGGAAATATTTTAATATTGCTACTTGCCCTTTCTGTATAATAGAAGTGTCACAGATGAAAGAAAATTAGTAAAATGTATATGAAAATCTCCCTCCTGTCAGAGTCTGGGGCATGCTTTGGGACCCAGAGTCAACTCCCCACTCACTTGCGTGGACCTCAAAATCACACGAGACCCAGTCCCAGCCAGCCCCACCCCTACTGGGCAAGATCCATACCTGGCTGGCCCCACCCCTGCCAAGCCCCACCAGGTGATGGGTTCAGCCTCAGGGCCCCCGTCAATCCCCACTGGGTGGGGGGCACAGCCTCAGGTTCCCCATCAAGCCCTGCCAGGCGGGGTGCTGTGGCCTCAGGTCCCTGATGGTCACTCATTACAGCTCATTATGGGAACCATGCCTCCGCTGTGGGCACAGCCATCTTGTGACAGCGTGATGGTGTGAGGGTCAATTTGCATATTACCTCTTTCTTATATAGGATTTTATTCATTAATCTGTTCCAAGTGTGTTCATTCAGTGCTAACCTTAAAACAGGGATTGTGCAGACATACTTAATACTTTCAACAATAACAAATTTTTTAAAAAATATGATCACACAAAAAAGGGTGGGACTGTACTAGTTTCTAAGGATTTAAGGAAAATAAGACAGAGACCCTGCTCTCAAGAGAGTTTACAATCCTGTGTAAAGATAGGGCAGTAAATATATAGTGACAATATAGTCTTCTCAGTGCTAGCAAAAAGGTACTCACAGGGTCCTATGGGAAACCCCAGGAAGAAGGCATGGAGCTGAGGTTTAACAGACAATAAGGTAGGTTAAAGGATGGAAATACTGACTGCTAAGGCTAAAGAAGTTGTCAAGTACCACATCATACCAAGGACTCTGTACCTTTTCTCCACTTACGCATCAGGCACAGAGGAAGCTGACAACTCATCAAACTCCCTATTTCTATTTCTGAAATTACTGTTCACCTCTAATAGAGATGCGAACAGGTATTCATTCTTCAAATGCATTGTCATCAGTGCAGATAGAGCTTGATCCAAAATAACTCCCAGAACTTAAAGCATCAATCATATTTTTGAAAATCAGTATTCACTGGTGAAATCTTATTTTTTTAAGTATATAATATTTTCATAGAAATGATTTTGCCTTGGCATTAAATTCTAAAAGGTATTTTTCTTGTGGAATTTTACATAAGATTTCCTGAGACCAGCTTCCAAAAAATACGGAAGAGGTGAAATTTTATTTTATAAAAATAAAAATGCTGACTCAATCATCTTTCTTTTCACCACCCAGTCATCAACTTGAAGACACCTAACAACCACCAAGCAAACTGAACTGAGGAAGGGCCATCAGGGTTGAAACACTGCAGGCACCAGTTTAAGCATCACTTTTGAGCTTAAACAAAATTCCCTTTCTCACCTTGCCCAGTGTGTTTCAACCAGATCCACAACACTGCAACAGGAGCTTTGTGATGTGTCTCCTATACATAACAGGAAATAACCAGCCATGCACCTGAAGTTCGTGTGCTCTTTTTCAACAGCAATGACCAAGTTGTGTTGTACAGAGCAACAGCTTTCCAGTGTAAAGAATGAACATCAGCAGAGGCTAAGGGGTGTAAAACATGGAAGACAGGAGTGTTATAGAAGTGAGGGTGTTGTGATGACAGGAGAGGAACCAACAGAGCAAACGGACGACGGGTGCAGGCAGCTGAATCCCATTCCCCCACCAGAGTGCAGGCCATGAGTCACAGCACACATGGAGCATGATGGTCAAGACTGGCTCAGAGACCAGCCTAGTAAAGCAACAAGGCCTGAAGTAGATCTGCCAATTCTGGTGAAATAGGTCCCATTATCAGATAAACACCAGGCTGATTGTCCTGCCTGGTCCAGAACTATGCCCTCTAAACACGTGTTCTCAGAGTCCCTGTGCTCAATAAAGAGTCTATTATTCCTCCCTTACCCCCAAACTGTATCTAGAAAAAGCCATTTCTTTATTTATTGAAGAGAAAGCTTGGTGAAACTTAACTGTAGTCAAAAGGCCTTTGAAGATTGTTATTTTTGTTACTGCTGCTGACATTTGATACTAATTTTATTATATCAGGTGCTAGCACTAGAAGCAAGCCCATTTTCTTATTCAGTTTGTAGACTCAGCCTGAATTTTGACCATTCCCATACATAAATTACTTCATAAAATATTATCTAGCACTTTTCCTGGGTCAGGCAACCCTGCTGGGGATACGCAGAAAGCACAAGACAGAGTTCTTGCCCTAGTGGAGCATCTAGACAAAAAGTCAACGATGACACATTTTATGAATCTCATGTCATGGGGACATGAACACGATAGTGTTCTGTGAGATCCAGGAGGCTTCCAAGAAGATGAGCTTCTTTATCCAGGTGAAGAACAGTGGAAGAGTCTTTAAGACAGAACCAATAGCAATGCAATCATGGGCCGAGCATATGGTCTGCCCAGAGAATTTGAGGCAGGTCAAAATGGTTGGATCACAAAGCATGAGAAGGGAAGTGGTAACATGAGAATGGAGAGATAGAGACAAGATCATGAAGCCATTTATGAAGGCTGAGTTATCCATCAGAGGGTTTTAAGGAAAGTGGTCTGAACCCCAAATTTAAGTTATTTCAGAGAACATATTGCTGATTGCCAAAGGCTAGGGAATGAGGGGATGGGCAAGATGGGTGAAGGTGGTCAAACGTTAAAACTTTCAATTATAAGATAAATAAGTCCCAGGGATATAATGTACACCATAGTGACTGTAGTCTAAACGAGTAGATCTTACGAATTCTCATCACAAGAAAAAAACTGTGATTATGTAAGGTGGTGGATGTTAACTAGACTTATTATGGTCATCATTTCACAATATATACATATATCAAATCATACCATTGTACATCTAAAACTAACACAATGCTATATGTAAGTGATATCTCAATTAAAAAAAATTCTTTCAGCAGGAAATTGGATCTGAATAATATGATAAAGACAAATTGGTAAAAGCAATTATCTGACCAATTTCCAGAATTCACTGAGCCCAACTTTGTAAAGGGACCCAAAATTTCCCGCCTTCAGTTCCTGCTCAGATCTTCTGAGTCTCAATTACTAACTCTTTTACAGAAAATTCCTTTAAAAAATTGACACATCATTCAAGCCCTCGCTGAGGAAGTTGAGCAGCATTACTCCTGCCCTCACAATGCTGGGTCCTCAGCCTGAGGCTCATCACGGCCACCTTCAATTTGGATTAAAACCAAGCAATCCACACACCATACATAATTGATCATGAACTTCAGCATCAGAAAGCTTTGGATATGTGGGACCTGGCTGATTGATTATGATGGGATCATGCCCACTTTAATGACAGCTAGTAAATTCCCAGGGTGGTTCTTCACTTCCTCTTTTTAATTCATGGAACTGTAAAAAAAATTGTATCACACACTTGTTAAAAATAGAAAGGAAGACTTTATTCAAAACTATAGCAATAGGGGAAAGAGATTGATCTCAGCTCTGCTGAGATAAAAGGTGAGAGGAATTTTTAACCCTGAGTTAGGCTAATGAAAAGGTATGGGAGGACTTTTAGAGGGGAGGTTGGTCAATGTTATTAGGCCATCCATGTTTGCTAATTGGCCTTCATTGAAATTAGGCTCCTACCTTCCCACAGAGACTGGGCGATAGGGGTGCCATATCTATCTCTTGCCTATGATTTTACAGTATTTCAAAGAGCTGGATCCAAGGTCCTTAAGAAAGACTTTTGGGGGGTTGGGATTATAGAAGACTTCATCTAAAAGAGGCAGAGAAAACATGGACAACTGCCAAGCTGTTTAAAGTAAATGCTCCAAGAAAAGGGAAGTCGGGCCAAGTCAGGAAGAAGTCTGTCTAAAGTTTAGTCAAACTAAGGGCAACATTAAGAAGGCCTTGGTCAAAAAGCACTTCAAATCTTATGAGCAATGATATTCTTGAGGCAGCATATTTAAAGGGAAGTATTGCTTTTCTTGGGTAAATAGAACTTAGCTGCTCAGCCCCTGGAGCTGTCATACTGGGTGAGCTGTGTTATAATTGCCAAGTCCTGTGTTGCCTGAGTGTGTTTTGCTTATGAGGAGCCTCATCCAGTCCTGGTTCTACCTGAGATACCCATGGCCATGCAAAAAGCAGAGGTGATACCAGCTAGTGTGCGTGTTGATAGCCTATCACCCTTATAGAGGAGAGTGACCATTTACTTTTGCCTTGGCCAAATATCTTGCCTATAAATCTTCATAAGCACATACGCCAAAGTGTCTTCAAATTTCCCCAAATCAACTCACCTCTTCCAAGGCTTATTCATTTGTCCATTTATTTAGCAAACATTTATGTGCCAGGCCCTGTGCTAGGCAATAGATGAACCGTGCACTCTCTCCCAAAACAGACATAAACTGTGGACTCTACCTAAAGACCCACTATCTTTCAGTGACCATAGCAAGCATGATATTAATATAACAAATATTTATTAAATATTTCTGATAACCCTTATGCCAAGTACGTGGCATCGTTTACATTATGTGTTCATAACAGCCCTATGACTTCAGTACCATTATCATCAGATCACTACTTTACAGGTGAGGAACCTGAGTCTCAGAGTGGTTTAAGTGAATTATCCCAGGTTAAGTGACCATGAACAGGTAGGACAGGGACTTGAACCTTGGCCTGTGTGACTTGAAGCCTGGGCTCCTGCTCATTTATTGTGATCCTGTCATATGCTCTACAGAGGATCATATGCCTCCTTCACCCATCCAATGTAAATTCAGCAAGTACATAGTAAACACTTCAAGAGTTTCAAATCCATATTATTAGTGGAAACGCCCCTATTTGGGGGCACAGAAGGCAAAAGACAATTTCTAAGATGACAGTAGACACTAGGATTGATGTTAAAACTCAAAGTGCTCCCAAAGCACCAGCAGGACATCTGGTTTGGTAAACACACACACACACACACACGCACACACACACAGGCACACATGTAAACAAGTCTGCCCTGAAAAAGGCCACAGTTATTAGTGTCACGTGTCCATCCCCAATTTCAAAGTACTTTCACAATTTTTGCTATATCCACATATCACCTGCACTATTATTTATTTAACTAGAGGCCCGGTGCACAAAAATTTGTGCACTGGCAGGGGCGGGGGTGGTGTCCCTCAGCCCCACTTGTGCTCTCTCACAGTCTGGGACCCCTCGGGAGATAACGACCTGCTGGCTTAGACCCGCTCCCAGTTGGCAGAGGGCAGGCCCAATCCCTAGGTGCAGCCCCTGGTCAGGCTCAGAGCAGGGCCGATTGGGGAGTTGGGGCACCGCCCCCTGTCATGCACAGAGCAGGGCAGATTGGTAGGTTGCAATGCCACCCACAGTCACACTCAGTGTAGGGCCGATTCGGGGGTTGGGGCGCCGCCCCCTGTCACACTCAAAGCAGGGTCGATGGGGAGGTTGCGGCGCCACCCCCTGTCACACACAGAACAGGGCCGATCAGGGGGTTGGGGAGCTCCCCCCGTCATGCACAGAGCAGGGCCAACCAGGGGGTTGGGGAGCTCCCCCCTGTCACGCACAGAGCAGGGCCCACCAGGGGGTTGGGGAGCTCCCCCTGTCACGCAAAGAGTAGGGCCGATAGGGGAGTTGGGGCACTGCCCCCTGTCACACACAGAGCAGAGAGGATCAGGAGGTTGAGGCGTCGCCCCCTATCACCCACAGAGCAGGGCCGATCAGGGGGTTGGGGCACTCCCCCCGTCACACTCAGGGCAGGGCCGATGGGGAGGTTGTGGCTCTACCCTGTCACACACAGAGCAGGGCTCATGGGGGGGGGGGTTGGGGCACCACACCCTGTCACACACAGAGCAGGGCCGATCAGGGGGTTGGGAGCTCCCCCCTATCAGGCACAGAGCAGGGCAGATCAGGGGGTTGGGGTGCCTTCCCCTGTCATGAACAGAGCAGGGCGGATAGGGAGGTTGCGGCCCCGCCCCCTGTCACACACAGAGCAGCAGGGTGATCAGGGATTTTGGGCGCTGCCCCTTGTCACGCTGCTCCAGGGGCCAGGAGGCCTCGCGGCTCCGCTGATCCCAGTGCTGGGAGGCCTCACAGCTCTGCTTGACACCAGGGCAGTGAGGCCTCTCTGCTCAGCTGATCCTGGTGCTGGGAGGCCTCGCGGCTCCGCTGAGACCGGTGCTTGGAGGCATATTACCCTTTTACTATATAGGTAGAGGCCTGGTGCATGGGTGGGGGCCGGCTGGTTTGCCCTGAAGGGTGTCCCGGTTCCGGGTGGGGTTCCCACTTGGGTGCCTGGCCAGCCTGGATGAGGGGATGATGGCTGTTTGCAGCTGGTCACACCCCCTTCAGGGTGGGGGTCCCCACTGGGGTGCCTGGTCAGTCTGGGTGAGGGGCTGAGGGCCGTTTTCAGGCTGGCGGGTGACTGAAGCTCCTAACCTCTCCTTTTTTTCTTTTTCTTTTTTTATTCTGGGATTTATTTACCTTCTATGGCTGTCACTGGAGCTGAGAGCCAGATTTAGCTCTGAGGCTCAGCTCCAGCTCTGAGACCTCGGCTGCTGAAAGCAGGTATCTGAGCTTTGTTTGGGTTCTGTAATTGTAACACTGTTGTGGTCCTGCTCGCTCCAGCTCTGACGGCTAAAAGCAGGTTTCTGGGGTTTTGTTTAGCTTCTATAATTGCAATATAGTTGCTTAGAGTGCAAGCTCAGAGGCTGGCAGCAGCAGGCGGGGAACCTTAGCTTCCTCCTTCACTGGAGCAAGCAAGCCTCCTGTTCGCTTCAGCTGCCTGGCTGCGGGCCGCCATCTTGGTTGGCAATTAATTTGCTTATCGCCCTGATTAGCCAATGGGAAGCGTGTCAGAGGCATGGTTAATTACCATGTTTGTCTATTATTAGATAAGATATTTATCATTAAGTGGACCCATTTTATACCATCACAGTGAATGAAGGAGAAAATGCAGCTTTAATTAGTGCCATTAAAATAAATATACTCTACTGAATGTAAATATTCATCTGTGTACAAAGTTCATCTCAATGCCACTGTGGGCATCGCACACTTAAAAACATCCAATGGTACAATGACTGGCTTCCTATAGGATATAGAATGAATTTCAAACTTCTGACAGTGTTCAAAGTTCATTAAAGTCTGGCCACAACCTGACATTCTTGAACCCCTTCCCTCTCATCTCACAGCCACATTAGATCTCACCCTTCCCACAACATCATGCTCCTTATGGCTGTGCAAAAAGACAGCTATGAATGCTGCAAAGTCCAAGCAAGGGCATAGTCTTAGGAATCGATAGACCTGTTTGAATCCCACAATTGGGCCAGTTACTTAACCTCTCAGAGCTTCCTCAGTTTTCTCACCAAAAAGAAAAACACACACACACACACACACCAATGAAATACGTCTCATTTGTAAGAATTGGGCTAGATGATATGTCCACAGCATGCCACACAGTGCAAGGCACTTTCCACAGGAAATGGCATCTGGTAGGCCTTCAAATACAAGTCACTGTCATGACTGTGTCCATGTAGCTCCCTCAAAATTGTCTGGAATTATTCTTTCTTCTTATCTTGAAAAATGCCCGTTCATTCTTCAAGCTCAAATGTCACTTCTCCTATGAGACCTTTTCTGATTGCTTCAAGTACTATCAATTCCTCCTTCCTCTGCATTTCTCTAGCATTCAGCACCCACTCAACTACAATACTTTAAGTTGGCTTTTAATTATCTGTCACTTGTTTCTCTCTTCCATTAGACCCTGAACTCTTCAGGAGCCTAGATAGCTACCAAGTGCAATACTCAACACATAGTAAGCTGCCAGATATTTGTTGAATGACTTAATGTGTTCCTTTTCCCCATACATAATTTGTATTTGAACAATGCTAAAAAATTAGGCTGAAGTTTTAGGCATGGAAGCAGGAGCAGTGAGGCAGGTGGATGGAAAGTGAGCTTTCTAGAAAATCCCCAAACATGTACATCCACTCTCTATACAGAAAGCCATTTAAGTTCTAGAATCTTTGTCTGCAAACTGCCTTGGTCTTCCCTTGGAAGCATGTGGGAATTTCTGTGACAGGAGAAGATAATGCTTACAAAACCTATTCATTGTAAACGTTGATTATTTATGAACTCTTACAGAAAAGGGACCCTCTGGATGCTGGCACATGGGAGAAGCCATTCCTCCCCGCCCCAATTTATAATATATGAATGTTGGAGTAAATCTCTTCATTAACGAGATATAGAAAGGAATTTAGGTTTCAAAGTAATCACTCGTCTCTTCAGCCACAAAGCCCTGAAGACTCTGCTTCTTGAACATTCTCTCTAATACAGTGGTTCTCAACCTTCCTAATGCAGCGACCCTTTAATACAGTTCCTCATGTTGTGGTGACCCCCAACCATAAAATTATTTTCGTTGCTACTTCATAGCTGTAATTTTGCTGCTGTTATGAATCGTAATGTAAATATCTGATATGCAGGATGTATTTTCATTGTTACAAATTGAACATAATTAAAGCATAGTGAATAATCACAAAAACAATATGTAATTATATATGTCTTTTCTGATGGTCTTAGGTGACCCCTGTGAAAGGGTCATTCGACCTCCCAAAGGGTCGCGACCCACAGGTTGAGAACCGCTGTTGGGACAGACCTTTGCTGACCGGCTTAGTACAAGCACCATTTCAGCAGGTAGATTCCCTAAAGCCAGCAGCCCAGACCAAACACAGCAACGCTGCCTGGAAGCCGGTGGGTGGCTTGGCTGGTGAGAGCCCGTCCTTCAAGCAACCAAGGCAGGAGCCCCTTAAAGGTGTTAATTTTACATGATGTGGCATGGCAAGTTTATAAATAAATAACAAATGAACATTCCCCACGGTTCCTCTCCTCTGAGTCTGTGTGTACCTGCTATAGCCCTGGCAACAGCAGCCGCTGCTCAGATGCCAGATCCGGAATTGCCCTTCAAAAATTGAGGGGGGAGGCATTTCTG